>NC_133541.1:115550395-115853426 GCF_048773025.1 Camelus bactrianus
CAGTAGATACTGGACAACTGTATCTCAGCTACTTAAGAAACTTCTATTTGAATAAAACATCATTCTGTTTGCAGCAACTGGATTAGTGTTAAGAATACATAGTTCATCTGAAGATTAGAGAAATTTTTGAAAACTTTTTTCCCTGTTGAAACTTCAGATGAAATATGCCAGACTGCTGGTTTGAAACTGAGGGATTATTTGGCATCATTAGAGATGGTGCACATTTGTGATTATGCTTCAACTTTTTCCTTAGAAGTATGTACTGTATCAAATTGTTCCTTTTGTACTCAACAATCATGATTTTACTATTTTTTCTTCTTTCCATGGCTTCTGAAACAGATCAGATTTGGTTTATGCCACCAGAGCATGTTAGTCCAACCACCTGACTATGTAGTAATCAGTCAGAACCACTGTTAACATAAAACTCACCTCAATCATTACACAAAACCTTGGAATTACATATTTTAACTGACTTTTTGCTCTGCCTCGTTTAAATCTTTCTGAACCTTAGATTTCAAACTTTCAAAAATATCTAAGTGAATAAATTCGTTAATCTGAAACAAATACTTGGAAAACTTTTTAAGACCCCCTCAATCACACTGAGCGTCTTGCAACCTATTATAATCAAAGAATTTTTAAGATAGTATAGTTGTTTCTGTTTGCAGGAAAGAATATGTTCTTTTCAGGTGAAACATCTTTTTTAATTGTGTGTTTATTATAATCAAAAAGCATTGACTGAGCTCCCCAGAAGAAATTCTACTTGCTTTTGCAGAAACTGGTACATAGTCACAGAAGTCCATGACCTTAAGGAAGCTGACAGAAGACTATTGATTTCCTATCTCCATTTTCTTATTTAATTCCCCAGTAACTAAGAGATTTCAAATTGGATTACCTAGAAATCCACAAAAATTTGCTCTCTTTGAAAGTCCTAAGTTTCCAAGTGTCAAGCTGACATACCAAATTTAAAAATTTAGACACAAAAAATATGAAAGCAACTTAAAAAATCTTGGGACAAACGTGCCTCCACAGGCAATCCATCAGAATTTTCACTAACAATACAAAGCTAAAAATGGAAAATAAGAACTCAAATCTTAGGGACAGATGAACCATGTCAGCTAAGTTATGGGCCCCAAAAGCAATGATACCTGAGGCAGGATACCAAGCAGAAAAGAGACTGGTTCTATCTACACAAATGTTAAAAAAAAAAAAAGTATATGATGAAAATTAATTATTAAGGCTAAAAAATTTTTAATGAAAAAATTCATCTGAAAAAAATGAGATTGAAAAAATTAAAACCCATACATTTATGAGAAAGTGGGAGCAGGGCCTCAAATCTAGAAGCATATCAGACCTCTACTACAAAGCCTCATTTTTAGAATATACTGATTAATCACTTACTTGAATTTTATCTACACTCATTATACATTCCCTGATAGGGCAAATAGGAAAAAGTGATTTTTCTCCTCCTCCATACACTATTACAAAGTATAGTTTTCTACCATCTTGAAATTTTTCAAGGCTTTTTGAGAAACACACACAAATAATTTGGATTTAGTTGATTTTATTTACAGCTTGTTTTTTTTTTACATTTCAGAGCATTACACAATTACAGTTTCTCATTTTCTGACCTGCAAACAGATACCTTAAATGGAAATATTTTTTTAAAAATTATCAAACTAGGTACACATCCAAAATGCAACAATTACACATATAACAATTAATTCACAAAGTGTAATTTACCGGGATGTATCCTAAGAATTTAGGAACAGCCAGTCAGTCAGGAGAAATCTGACTAGATTTAGCAATCAACTATTTACACATCCAAAGACAAACCTATCTGAACTCCCAAACCGGTAAGTCTGAAAGTTTTTGTTAAGTCCCCATTGGACAAAAGAGAGAGAGTGATGATTCAAACCTACCCAGCCTTAACAGTCTTAATCCCAAATACCGGGCTATCTGCCCAGTCTGAAACTCAACAGCAAGCATCTCAGCTTGCCAACACCCAAGTGTCAAACGCTTGTGCCATTATGCACATAGAAAGACTGTGTTCATTAACTAAAAGACAAGTAGTCATTAAATATCCACACCGTTCCCCCAGTCACCAGCCCTTACTATGACCCCAAATATGCAACCTGTTGTCACACAGTGACAGGCTATATTTTATATGTGTGCACCTGTGTATATACACATGCACATACACGCACGTGTGTGTGTGTATATATATGAACACACGTACACACAGAACTAGGTACAAATGGCAATTAACAGTCCCTGCAAAAATTCATTATCAGTTGAGGCTATGGCTCCTATGCCTTGAGATGGTTTTAGACTTCAAAACTGAATACTGCTAAAATCTCAGTTCCTTAAGACAAAATTTGATTGCTTGTTCAGCTCAAGCTTCTCAGTCTAAAAATGGCTATAAGGTTAAGTACAAAAAAGCAGCCAACTGAGTGCAATTTCTCTCTCCAGTTGGGCCATGCTGTTTCATAGAAGTTACTCTTCGCTAGACTAGAGACTCTGTGGCGCCTCCCAGAGGTTCTTGCCTACCTTACTGTCCGTGCTCACGTTTCAAACTGTGTCAACAGAGCCCGCACCTCAGGGGTCAGCTGCTTGGCAGCCTTGGCTGCCTCTGTGATGGCCTTGCGGTACAGGCCCTTTCTCTTCTTATTAAAGCGTGACTGGAAGTTTTCTAAAAAGGGGGAGAGTTGCGAAAGAGCCAGGAAAGATGTTGTTGGAGACCCGAACCATGAAATACGGGCCTCCTGTCGGACTAGGAGGCCGTTATCTTTCCGGCTCACAGTTATAGTGAGAATACGGGCTGGCCACCAAGGGAAGCCATATATCTTGGCCCAAACAATGTCCCCTACGCATATGGTCCTGCCATCTGGTGTGACACATTTAGAGACGTTTTTGGAAAAGACTTTCATTTTCAAGGAATTACTGAGCTTTTTCTCTTCCTTTGAAGAGGAGGAAGTGGAGGAGGTGGAAGGTGCGTGCATACAGCCTGGAGGACAATCAAAGCTCTCAGAAGAGCTACACTCAGAGTTGGAGGACTTCAGGTCATCTGTGCTATCAACGCTACACACTGAAGCACTGGAAGAGTCAGACTTCTTCTGATTTAGGGTCATGTAAACAGAGAGCTCGCCTTTGCTGCCTTTTTTGCCCAGTGTCTGCGGTTCATCCTGCTCCCCAGGCACCGGCACTTCAGCTGTGTCCTGAACCTCACTGCTGGCCTCTTCAGGGCCTTTGGAGGGGCTCTGATTTTCTGAAGGGGCCTCACCTGCTGAGCGGGTGGAGGTGCAGCGGGACTGGGGCTTGGGCGCCATCTTGCCGCTCCGCATTTTCTCCAGCCCTGTCTTCAGGGAAGAGTCGTTCTCTTCATTCCTGTACCTCTGCGGTTTTAAGCGGACCCGGGGTGGAAGGGACCCTGAGCTAGGATTCTGATACCGACGTGTGAAGTGGACTTTTGAATGTGCGTTTTTGGACGTAGAGGTTTCACTTTGCTTCTTCTGTGCCTTTTCTTTGGCAATTTTCAACACTTCCCGAGCCTTCGCGTGATCCATGTTCTTGCTCTGGAGCACTTTTTTCGTACTTAACTGAGCTTTTGATGTATTTGCCTGAGCAGAAACTTTGACTACTCTGCCTCTGCTGTGAGCAATATTTGAAACCTTAACCACAGCGTTTCTTTTCTGGCTTTCATTTTGGTTTTTCCCGTCCACCTTATGGTCAGTTTTCAGTTTTTTGTTCACAGTAGTTACACTTTCATTTCTCCGTTTTTTATCTTCGTATTTGTAAGAGTCACTTGCACTACCACCTTTTCTGGTTTCTTTTTTTTCAGCAACAACACTGTTTTTACATTTGTCACATAAGACTTGCCTGGGCCGTAATTTAATAGCATTCATTATTGAAGTAGGTTCTTCCCTGTACATTTTTCGTTTGGGTCGCTTAATTTTCCGAGGAGGCGGCTGAGGTATTGACTGGTTATATGTGTCCCTGATAAACAAAGGGGGAGGATAAGGTGCTCCTTCATGGAAGAGAGGTGGTGGTTTGGAAGTCCACAGGCGTTCAGCCAAGTTCAGCTCGGGAGGTGGGACAGGAGAAGGGTCATCGGGAACAGCACCATTCACTTCACGCTTGACCTCTGTTCCTTCTTGGAATGTATGACTTTGGAGCTGCATGGCTTCAGGTTTATCCTTGTATTCCCTCTTGGGAAATACTGTCACAGGAATCCCATGGGGCCCAAACCTTTGAAAGAAATGAAAGGAAAAAGAAGCCATTAACTTATGTCTATAGTGCAGTTTTTTTGAAACACCACCTAATGTTTATTGGTATGACCTTTCCTGAAAACTGTTTCACATTAAAAAGCAAAACCAAAAACCTACAGACGGCCTCCCTGCACAAGTCCCAGCGCCCTCCCCGCTTTTACACTGGTCCTGCATTTTAGGTATAAGCACAATGAGAAATACTCAGATAGTGGCTCTAAGCAATGCCAGAATAGCTGACGTTGTTTAAAACAGATCTTTCCAGTCTTGAATCAGAAAGAATGTTCTATCAGATAACCTGATATTAAAAGTCATTTAACATTCGCTCAACTACAAACATGTCCAATAAATCCAACTATAAATTTATTACATATCTTCCTCTGGTTATAATAGCTTTCAAAAGCTTCACAAAACAAATTCAGCCTTAACTACCCAAAACTACTGAAAACAGTAAAATCCCACCTCAACTTTATTATTTAAACACTCAAGATTCAAAGACATTTGTTTCTTTACTCTTTTACCCTAATTCTTAAGCCCTAATCCACCCCACATCTGCCCCTGAAGAAAAACCCACAAAAATATTAGAAATTCAGATACTCAAACTACCTCAAAAGCAGACGGACATAAAGCTGTGACTTTGTAACTTTTTAAAATCACATCATATATTAAGAAATATTTTCCTTTCTGCCTCCGCTACCGCCATGGCGCTTGTGAAAAAGCTTGTGGCGAAGGGGGGCAAAAAAAAGAATCAGGTTCTGAAGTTTACCCTGGACTGCACCCACCCTATAGAAGAGAGAATCATGGATGCTGCCAACTTTGAGCAGTTTCTATAGGAGAGAATCAAAGTGAATGGAAAACCTGGAAATCTCAGTGGAGGAGTTGTAACAATCGAGAGAAGCAAAAGCAAGATTACTGTAACTTCTGAGGTGCCTTTTTCCAAAAGGTATCTGAAATATCTCACCAAAAAATATCTGAAGAATAATCTATGTGATTGGTTGCACGTAGTTGCTAACAGCAGAGAGAGTTAAAAATTGTGTTACTTCCAGATTAATCAAGATGAATAAGAGGAAGATGAGGATTAAAACATAATTATCTGGAATATTTTGTATAAGTTCTGGAATAAAACTTAGGAACCAAATATACATTGCAATGCAATAAAAATGTTTATGTATATTATACATGCATGCACATGTACATATATAAATACACACCTAAGCAAAGGTTTCACTAAATACTTGACCTTATATTATGTGATACGGAATGGTTTTTTTTCCTACTGTAGTCTATTTTCATTTGTTTTGATGCTAGCCAAATGCATTAAATGGATTTTAAGACTCCCTTACAGGTCCAGACCCAGTTTGCAAAGCACTGCCTCAGAACACAAATCTTTACAAGCCTCAGTTTCTAATAAAAAGGGTCAATAACCTTGTTTTCTCATGTAGATTTAGAAATAACTGTGGTTTAACCTGTCTGGGCTAAACATCAATACCCCTTAAATCTAAACTTGCTGTGCTCAGATTCCCACACATAAAAACAAAATTACACTAGCAAATAATCTCCTCAAGTACATGTCAATTTTGAGCACTACTTGATTCAAACAATATTTAACACAATATAATTCTAATGCCAATCCTTCAAGGCAGAGATGCTTAGAACCCAAGGCTTGGCTTCAAGCAGTCAGGTAGAACCTGACACTACTAAATGCAAATGTTTTGTACAGGTCTGTTTTTCTGGAGGATGAGTCTTGGTTCTCAGATTCTCTAAAATGTCCTTGTAGCCCCAAGAAGGTACAGAATATCTTTGTTGGGAAGAATTTTAAGATTAAGTTTCTAGGGCTGCAGACACCCCTAAACTCAGGTATACAGGAAGAGCCAACACCAGGATATATGGTTCTAATGTCTAAAGAGTTTTCCTTCTTAAGTCTTTTGTTAGCTTGGCTACCACAAACAAACAACTTTTAGCAAATACAACAACAAAGGAAGAGGAAAGCCTTCTTTACCTAGGGCACGGCATGTTTGGGTCTGGGCTAATCCACAAGTAAGAACACACTCCTCACTGTATCAGACTTTGCAAAAAAGTAACTTTTTATTCCACAATATCATCTGGTACCTAAATATCTGCTTCCTGGCTACTTAATTGCAAGGGACTTTGAGCATTTAGTCTTCTCTTATAACCACTTTTTCAAGATGACAGGAAAAGAGAGGTTATTTTTGTGTTTTAACATAGAGCTACACAAAACAGTATTAATTCATCTGAGGAGAGACCACTATTTGTATTAACAATAAAATTTTCTAACTTGTACAAGGAGCCATCATTTTGCCCCATTACATTTTCACATGCTGTTCCCGTAACTGAACAGAGAACAAATTTCCCTCCTTTTATTAGGAGTAACTAAACTGCAATTTGAGGGGAAGTTTCACAGCTGTCCTTTACCGACTTTGTATCCTTGGGCATTACTAAACCTCTCTAAATTCAGTCTTCGCATGTGTAAAATGGAGTAACAATATTTCATACCTTAAAGAATTCAGATGAGGATTCATAGGTCAATGTTAGCCGTTTTTCTTGGCTAAACTTTACTTCACTTAATTTACTTCATTTAAGTAATCTGATCTTATTTTCAACTAATAATTTACCAGAGTTTGGGGTCCTTTCTATACCTCTAATTTATGATTGCAATGTGAGGATGATCCAGCCAATTGGTGGGGGAGGGGACTCGGTTTGTTTGTCTGTTTATTTAATGGAGGAACTGGGGGTTGAATCCAGTACCTTGTGCATGCTAAGCACGTGCTCTACCACTGAGCTACACCTTCCCCTCTCCAGCCAATTATTTTAAAGCTGTTTGTATCAAATAAGCTGGGGAATCTGATTCTGTTTACCCTCATGGAGTTTAATGAGAACATTAATTTCACTTCTGGGGTTTTTTCCCTTGCCTTACCCTCTTAAGTATATAAATACAAGCATTAATGAAAAAGAATATGAAAAGGAATATATATATGTACGAATGACTCACCAGAAAGTAACACAACATTGTAAATCGACTATACTTCAATAAAAATAATAAAAAGAAAAAAAAACAAGCATCACATGTTTTTAATAGCAGAGAGGCACTTAAGTGTGCAGGCATCAAAAGAAAATGAAAACAAAAAAACCCCAAAAACAAACAAAAAAACCAAAAAACCGCCGAACTGGTAAATGTGGGGGCTAAATTGGCAAAAGCAGGAAAATATTTTGAAGTAATAATAAAACTTCTTCAAAGAACCAAAACGATAAAGAGGAAAGGGAATCAATGTCCTCCTCCATCTCAGCCATCATGCTGTTACTCATCCACGGACAATACTTAGTACCAGAGCCATGTTTTCAAACAGGGCATGGCGGCTCAATTTCATGGGTCACAACTGTGATTTCAATAAATCAGAGTGTAAATATATGTGACTGCAGTGAATCTGTTTCGTGTGTGTGTGTGTGTGTGTGTGTGTGTGTGTGTGTGTGTGTGTGTGTGTGTGTGTGTGTGTGTGTGTGTGTAGGGGTCCACAGGTAAAGTACATGTGTAACTATGCTCAAGTTTGACTTATGAAACCGTAACCTTAATAAGAATATAAAGTAGCAACAAAACTATGGTCTCTTAAAAATCCTAAAATGTAATTTCTCAAGTATAGTTGGTAGGAATCTGCAACACAACACTTGGTGATTGAAAATGGAGATTCTTAAGCCCTGCCCCAAGACTGAAAGGTTAAGACTCCTAGGCTGGAACCCTGGATCTGAATTTTCAGCAAGCACGTCTGCTTTAGCCTTTTCTAAGGTGAAGATATTTATGTCCCATGGAAGGCTGACTAGTATCTACTGTTTCTGTTTCTTCTATAAGAACTCTTTACAAATACTTCAGGAGTTGAGTAAAAAGACTCAAATCTCTCTCCTCTTGCCCCTCCCCTTCTTTTTGCTTTCTGAGGGTATTTATTACTGTATTAGTGACTCATTCCAGCCCTTACCCACTCACAGTCTTCTGTAACCACTACCCAAAAATTCTAAAGGAAAAATATTCAGGCTTATGGCTTAATTAAAAATAGCTTCAGGGGAAAACTAGGTAAAAGGTACAAGAGACCTCTCTGGACTATCTTTGCAAATTCCTGTGAATCTATGAAAGTTTTAAAGCTAGCTATCATCTTAACAATTTAGAAGTAATGACTGCCAAAATTTTGAGGAGGGAGAATACTGAGGCTTAATTAGTTATTTTGTGTTAAGGCAAGAGAAAATTAAGAATCTTCAGCTGATGTAAATGAGAAGTAAACGCTCAGAAAATAAGTTCAAGAGGGTTAGTTGGGAAAAAAAAAGAGTTGAGACAGGCCCCAGTGTTCTCTGTCTGTACCAAGCCTCCCTAAAAAAAAGATCAACAAAGACCAAAACTCCTTTTCCCTCTAGAATGCCTTTCTCTAAAAGAACTATGATAGGAAAAAATTATATGCAATTAATACCTAGATTATTTCATTTCAGCCAGAAGTTTTCAGAAACTGTCTCCTTCCTTAAATTAGCAACAGGTTAAATCATAAACCAGGGAAAATTGAAGCAAGTTTACTCTAGTTCACATTGCATCTCTGAGACTGTTTATGTCAAAGTTTAATCTCAGGACAAATAAAACGAATTCAATAGTCAGCTACATGCAATAGAAAATTTTGTAAGTAAAAATGTACATCTATGCCTCAAAAAATTCAATACAACCTAGCAGGCCCACTTCTGGGTATATATCCAAAATAATTCAGAACAAGGGCTCAAAGAGATATTGCACACATGTACACAGCAGCAATTCACAACAGCCAAAAGGTGGATGGAAACAACCCAAATGCCTATCAACAAATGGATAAACAAAATGTGGTACATACAGACAATGCAATTATTCAGCCTCAAAAAGGAAATTCTGTCATGTGCTACAACACGGGTGAACCTTGAAAATGTGCTAAGTGAAATTAAGATTCCATTTATATATCTAAAGTAGTGGAATTCATAGAAATAAAAAGTAGAATGGATATTAAAACCAATTTCCGCTTCATACAGATGTTTGCAACAGCAATTAAAGTTTTTCTTCAAAACAAAAAAAAAGTAGAATGGATGTTGCTGGGGCCTTGGGAGGGAAAACTGGCAGTTGTTTAATGAGTATAGTTTTAGTTTTACAAGATAAAAAAGTTCTGGAGATCTGCCTCACAACAGTGTGAATGTACTTAACACTGCTGAACTATATACACTTAAAATGATTAAGACGGTATATTCTATGTATTTTTTTTTACCACAATTGAAAAAAGTTTTTAATTGTGTATCTACCTAATGTAGAGGGGAAAGTTTGATGAGAGCAGTTTATTTTCATGGTAGTAAAGGAATCATTAGCACAAGGGAAACAGTAATTACACTGGAGAATAAGAGGACAACACCCTGAGCTGAGGGAGGATCCAAGTGGACATCAGCGGTAAGGGCAAGTGACTGCCACATGCCTGCAGGTGTGGTACCTGAGCTCACAACACTGCCGGTTTAACCTGAGCCTCCCCTGAGCAGTACCAGACAAACCGAAATCGAGTCCCTGTTATATACTTACATCCTATGTCATACTGCAACTAAGTGCCGTACATGGTCATTCACTGGAGGACATTTTTGGCAAAACTGATAAAATAATGAAATATGAGTCACAAGACAGATAAAAGTTCTCTTAACAACATTTCCGGAATTTGAAAACCATCTTGTGGTTATGTACAAGAGTATCTTTGATCTTAGGAAATACATGCTCAAATGTTAAGGGGTAAAGGAGAATCATGTATGTAACCTACTGTCAAATAGTTCAAGTGAAAAAATGTGTTCATATAAAGAATGATAAAGCAAATATATCAAAATGTTGAAAATTAATGAATCTAAAGAGTTTGAGTTTTCTGCTTTGAAATTATTTCAAAATAGTTTTAAAAACTATTTATCCTAAAAAGTATAATCTTAGTTTATACTCAGTTCCATCAAAACTTTAAAGTATATAAAAAAGAAAATCTGTTCTACTTAAGCGTAAGTGCCAACAACTCAACCCAAGGACCACTAAGCACAAAATCTGTATTCAAATACAAGTACCCTAATTAGTCAGGATAAAACTAGGTCCCAGTCCTAGGACCCAACTTCAGTAGGTGATACCAGAATGCAGTAGTCACTGCGGAAAGAAGCTACAGACTAGAGGGATGGAGAGCAGTGGGGATTAGTAACTAAGCAGTGAGCTTTGCAGGAAACCGGGAAGATAAGTGAAGTGAAAAGCAAAATGAGAGTGGCGGAGAGTGGTTGCCCATTTTTGAATGTTGGTGACCCATTTAAGTTGGTTCAAAAGAGTGAAACACTGAGCAGGAGTGGTAAAAGTCAACGAGGGGGGGGAAAGATGCAGCAACCCGATTCCTTCCTCCAGGGAAGACAAGTACAGATTCACTTCAACAAGCAATAAAACAGAGCATCCACCTGGCGGAAAGAGAGGACGTGCTGGTGAGTGCATGAGGGAGGGCTGGGTGAAGCATGGTGGATGGAGAATACTAGTCTTAACAAGACAAGGCCAGTGAAGGCTTCTGATTGTATAGTGATGGGACCAACGGTGTAAATCACTCTATTAAAAACTGAAGCTCAGGTATACCAGCCTGGCCCCATAATTTAATAAGTACAAAGAACACAAAAACATTCTCCTTTCCCTAACTTTGATGTGTCATTCTCAAAGGTTAGCCCTTTTCAATTCTGTTTTAAAAGCAGATAAGAAGCAGAGAGACTACAAGGACTAAATTTCCCTAATAAGACTGTAACTTTCTTCTCTGGACAAAGCCTGTATTTCCTCACAAGCCGCCTGATCTACGGCAGGGGGTTACTGGGATGGAAAGACGAGACACACCCCCCAGCATCTGAAACAACTCTGAACAACAGACTCTGAAAACAACTCCTACTTACCTCATTCCCTAATAAAATATAAATAACATCCTACCTTATTAAAAGGGGACCGTTATACCTCACCAGTATGACCCGAGGCTTCCACAGGTGCTTTCAGGGTATTTAAGATGCAGATTATACTGCAGGCCACAACACATTTAGGTTGAGGGGCTATTCAAGCAAGCCCACTTAGGTGACCACGACAGCTGCCGTGTTCATCTTTGTTCTGCCACTCAACAGCTACTTCATAAAAGTAATAGTTGACACCTACACGGCACTACGTGCCAAACACTATTCTAAATATGCACTCATTGTTTACACCAATTGATTTAATCGCCGTGACAGAGGGGCACGGCCTCCCCAAGACCTCACAGCTGGTGAGCAGTAGAACTGAGACAGGAATCCAGGCAGTCGGCCCAAAGCCAGGTTCTTAACCCCTGCTGCTGCCTCCCCTCCGTGTCCCACTAAGGGGGAGGAGTTAACCAGTCCACGTGCTCTTTTCTGAACCCCATGGAGGTGGACAGGCTTCAGAATTCAGAATTGTTCCAGTTTTCAAAAGGTAATAAGCACCCTACCCTTAAGTATATGAGTATTTCAGCAGTGAGACAGAAAGAACATTCACACTAAATGGGATACAGAGATAACAATATCTGCTCATGATTTTGATCAGGTTAGGTTTTGCCACCAAAAAAAATAACAAAAAGTTCAGTTTTCAGAGCTTTTTGGATACTGGAATTGTGGTTAAGTAACCTGATAGACTTGTCAAGATTAGTTTCAAGATTAAGAATATACACAATTGCTTACCACGGACCTAGCACACAGAAAGTAGGTATAACACACACAGTAACTATTATTATAGTAAAGTTAAAATACATTCAATTTTGTTAACTAAGTGAATGATGTTTTTAACTAAAAGCTCCAAATATTACATGGGGCATCTGCAGGGACTATGGATACTCAAATGGGTGAGGAGGGAGGGAGAGTGATTTTAGGAACATAGAAACAAAACATCCACCAATTATGAACAAGAACACCAGGAGAGATCTTTTAAAATTAACTGGCGGGAGTGAAGCGGGGAGCTACATAAAAGTCTTAAAAGAACATCTCTGTAACCATAAGAACTGACTCAAGTTTTTAAAAAGTCTATGCAATCCTCTTTTATAAACAGCTTTTGCAGGGAAGGGAAAAAAAGAGGTTAAATAAACACTAATAATTTAGATCTTAAGCCCTCAAACATGTACTCTCAAACAATCCTCTAAAAACAACTTACCTGGATATTTTGGAAATAAAAACGTAAACTACAGAGGACACACTTATGCTTCAGTCTTTAAAAAATAATCATCATCATTATAATGTCTGCATTGTACTCAAATTATTTAACTCCCTAACAGTAAATTCTTCTTTTAAAATAACCATCCAAGAAAATGATGACCACAAAGTAGCAAAATATTTTTAAGAACAGACAAAACTTGACTTCACTTTTGTACAGCATCACTAAGGGAAACATACTTGACATTTTCCCAAGAAAATGAACACTGGTATAAAAAAATATTTTTTAGTTATTAACGTAAATACTCATCACAGTTTTCAAACACTTAAAAAGAATTCCCTTGGTCCTGGCTCTAAGACACCAACAAGCAGTTTTAAGTTCTCTCTGTACTTTTTTTTTTTTTCTATGTACTTTTAACATTTCTTTTGTATTATGTCTAAGAGTCCACCACTCAGAGGTCTAAGTTATTTCTCAACGGGTGGACTTTTTTTAGAAAGGCACTTTTATTCAATCTATTTCACTATTTCTGTTTTACCAAAAACAGGTTTGTCCAAAAACTTACTATATTTTAGTCTTTAAATTCTTTTCCAATTCAATCATCCAGTACTTAATCAATGCTGATCTGGTGCTCAGAGAGCTTCAAATCCAACATGTTGTGATTCCCCCCATGATCAAGTGGAGTCCACTGCTGCCAGGGCCAGGCCAACCGAGGCAAAACACTTAGGACATATGAAGAACAAACTCTGTTTCCAAATATGCCGAAAGAGTTCACTAAATTGAACTGAAGAGCAGTTCGTATTTTCAAAGCAAGCAGCTGTTGCTGGCTGAGTGAGGAACAGAGTGCTCCACCATTTCCAGCCACCAGGGTAACTCCTCACCAAAATCATAAGCTAAATGTTAATGGCAAAAGATAGTTAGATGTGTTAGAATTTGAACATGGTTGTTTTCAAACCTGAGAGAATTGCATATCATTCAAAAAGGCAGCTTCAATTTCTCAGTTCAAATCACAAAATCTAATTCTCACAAACCGCTGTGACTCAGCTATTCATCTTATTCCACAAGCAAAAAGGCACCTTCAAATATACCTATTGATAGCCACCACTTTTAATTTTAGGCAGTTTCCTTAACCTCTTTGAGCCTTCGTGTCTTTATCTGTGAAATGGGGATTAATAGAATTTACTTCATTGGATTTTCCAGAGTAAAATGAAACAATGTATGCGAAGTGCTTGGCACAGTGCCTAGCACAGGAGTGGGAACTACACAGTAGCTATTATTAATTATAGAAAGTAAAGCCTGGCAACCTTCCTAGACGGTGGGAATAGCGGAGAAGTGAAATCAAATATAACAGGAGGTATGCATTTTAAAAGACTAAAAACCACTATTCTATTTTAAGGCCACTTGGTCCAAAGGGAGTGAGACAAAAACTATGGACTACTTCAACTTCTAGTGGGCAACCAGATTTAAGAAACCATCTGCAAGTCTGATTACCAGCTCTACAGTAAGAATCTGGATCTGCCACCCAAGTGGCCCATCCCCACATGTGTCGCTTACTTTGTTTCTAATTACATTCCAATCAAATTACCCAACAACTTTCAAGCAGGTTTAACAAATTTATGTATGGGCCTACTATTTTGGCAAAACTACCCCCTAAAAATCAGTTACCTCCAAATATGGTCTAAGAATCATCTGCATCACAGTCACTATGTTAAAAATGCAAATTTCTGAGTGAAGCTCAGAAATCTTAAGCACATTTGTTTTGAGGACAACTGCCCAAAAGTGTTTTAGCAAAAACATTCAATATTAAATCCACCCAGAGTAACCTCCACTTTCTTCCAAGATCTGCCACTAAAGCAAGCTGTTCTGCTGCTGTGCCGGAATTAATTAGGGAATTACAGGAGAACAGAACCAACAAATATCAGGAAATAAGGATGTACCTTCGAGGCACAAATAACTACTAAGAACATCTTTCATTTTTTAATCAACGTGAAATTAACTCAGCCGTAACAGAGAAGATGAGAACAGAACACAAATTCTTGCACGGCCCTCCACAGAAAAACTGCTCCTAGGAAGATTAAACCTAGTTTCATCAGGAACTTTGCTTTAAAACAGGACACAGTGAAGTACGGTCTTATTTACACGTAAAAGGCTGAAAATTAACCTCATTAGAAACCCAAGTCCAATAAAACATGCCTGGCACAGTGTGTAACACACATTATCTAGTTATCTAGTTTATAAAATTTTTAATACCACAATGGTATAAGATTCTTCACACTCAAAACTAGACTTTTAGTGTCCAAACAACTAATCATTCTCCCCCGAAAAAAAATCACTGCAGTATAACATGCGACAAAGAGCTCACTCCTAATACAGTAATATATATACTAGTACAGTGGGTGTCCCAATGCTGCCTGGGTAGGAAGTGGCACCCGCCTCAAAGCTATTTTACTGTAGAAATCCTTTAACAATACTTTGATAGAAGCAGAATAATCATCAAAAAATATTTTAAGTGTTGGAAATATGTACAACCCAACACAATCACTCAAGCATACTACTTAAGGTCCTAAGTTCTCAACCTGGATGCTTAATATAACCT
Source organism: Camelus bactrianus (assembly GCF_048773025.1). Lineage (NCBI taxonomy): Eukaryota > Metazoa > Chordata > Mammalia > Artiodactyla > Camelidae > Camelus > Camelus bactrianus. Next base: position 115,565,439 of record NC_133541.1, read on the forward strand.
GTTCATACCACTACTCACTGCTTCACCAGAATGGCTGTATATTTTTGCCACCAAAAGTAGGGCTATTGCACCATACGTTTCATCCTCTGTAAAGAAAAAAAATCATCTTGGTTTACATTTCCTTAAAAAACAAGTAAATTTTCTACAAATTGCCTAAACAACTAAGACAGTGAAATCTGAAGATTTCCCAAGAAATTACCTCAATTCTTTTTAATCCAACAGTACCCACATACACATACACTGTTTGTACAAGATCAGTCCTGAAATACAACAGGCTGCAACCTTTAATGAGCATGTACCACAAAATTAAAACGCACAAGGGTTTTTAAGCGTAAGCATTTACTTCATGATTCCTTAAATCATATCAGGTCCCAAAAAAATGGAATCAGAAAGAATTTTTAGGGTTTCAAAGTGGCTTTATAACTGTATTTTTAAGATGTGGAGAACAGTAATAAACAGTTTAAATGATCCCTGTGTAGAAAGGAACCACAGTCCCTTCAGGTACAGACTGAAAAGTCTGCGACACAACCTTTTCGGAAACCTGGGCTGAAGGCTTTTGCCCTTGGCACATTATGTTGGCTGGCTAAATTTTTCTATGTTTGGAATTACTAAAGTTGGAGGTGTGTTTAAGGGATAAGCTTAAAAGTTTACAAGCAGGCAAGAGATATCCTATCATTTCTACTGACCCAAAACAAGGGACAGAGGCTTTCACAAGAGGCCCTCAGGGGACTGCAGTCGTGCCTTCAGTTTGCTCCTGAGGGAAAAGAACTATTTTAAAAATGTTAGGGAAATGCATCCAAGGGGATGCAATAGGAAAAACATTCAGAATGTGGAAAATTCTACCAAACAAAACCTACAGCTTAACAAACTGCAAGGGAATAAAAGTAATGGCAAGAGAACTGCAGATGAAAAGCTTAGCGAACTTCCCAATCAAACTGCAATGTATAAACTTTACTTGAATCTTAATACAAAACTTAGATGTTACTTTTGTGATAACCTGTGAAACTGTAACACTAACTAGATACATGATGATATAAAGGAATTGTTGCTATTATTTTTAGGTGTGACAACAGTACAGTTACAGTTTTTGAAGTTCTTAACTTTTTAGAGCTCTCTACACTGAAACATTTATGTATGATAAAGTGCTATGTTTAAGATTTGCTTCAAAATAACCCAGTGGAGGTGGGCGTGTGACAAAACATGTTTGGCTAACAGTTGACAAATGTTGTAGCAAGGATGATACATCCGTGGAGGTTCATTTACCATGAAAAAATTAAACAAATCAGTGGTACAAGCACTGATTCTTCTGTCTAAAAACAATCATTAAGGCAGTTTAGCAACCTGAAGGGGATGATTAACGCTAAATGAAGAAACAAATGTACCTACGTCAAAATTTCAAAAGCATAAGGTTAAGGAAGAAAAGGGACTAGAAAAACCAAACTGAACTTGTGAGTTAGTTGATTACCTGGTTCATCTGCTAGTTGTCAACTACGGTCGTTAGACATTGCTCATGAATTCAGTAGCAGGCAGGTAATATAAACCACCTAAGAGGGCTGCGTATAAAACAATAGTGGAGAAGCCTTGAGTAAACCAGAGAATGCATGGCTCACCTTGAAGGCACTCAGTTTCAAGTAAATATTGTGCTACATAAAATCTGGTTTTAACCAGATATTCAAATAGCCTCATTTTTAGGGTGACCATGTCATTCATCTGCCAAAGCAAACTACTCTGAATAAAGAGGAGGAGGTAACAATCAAATCAGGATGGTACAGGAAAACCAGATCGCACAGTCACCCTTCCTCACTTTACTAACAGATAAACTGAGGCAAAGTTTGCACGTTTGTGTTTAAAATGAACTGCTTAAAGTCAAAAATGAATTAGCCTCATAAAAGACTAGAGACTGAAGCCCAGAGAGGCACAGAGATTTACCCAAAGTCAATGTTACTTTAAGAAGAAGGTGCTGGAAGTCAACACCAAGTACCCTGACACTGTCCAGAGCAATCTACTATTTAGTACCACCTTCTTGAGTTCTTTTTCATTACATGTGTCCTGCTCCTTTTTTACACAAAAAGATTCTTTTCAAAAATGTGTTCTTAAAAAAAACTACTTTTCAATTAAATAATTCTAAAAATAAAGCAAAAAATACAATGACAGGAAGGTGAAGACTGTCAAACGCTTACAAAAGCATTCTCTTGATCAATCCATGTATGTGTGAAATCCTCTAGGATCAAACACTTTTTCTACGTGGTGGACAACTCTTCCAACTTTAAAAGACATTTCTGTAAGGTGCACAATGTCAGAATAAAATTATTAATAAAAGCAGCACCTGGCCCCGTGGAAGGCTGAAGAAAAGCACACATACACTGATGCACTTTGTGGTCTCCTAAATGTTCATTCTTTCCTATCTCACTGCACAGGCAAGAACCAAGACTTCAGGGCCTCCTGTGTGTTCCCAGCACAGCTAAGGAAATGAGTCCCCAGAGCAGAAAGTTCCGTGGCTATGAGCTGATTCAGGAATCCACCTAGCTCCAACATCCATACATACTCTTTGCATTATCCCATGTAGCTACTGAAGTCAAGATAAGCACTGTCTTTCAGAAATATGAAACTCTTTACTTCCTGCTTAAAAGGAAATGTGTCACCCCACTACCTTTCTAATATGAAATTTTAAGAAGCACAGGCTTTAGAATCAGATCAGCCTGCATTTGAATCCTGACCTTGCCATTTACAAGCTAAATGACCAAACTGAAAGAACTTCAATTTCCTCCTATATAAGTGAAAAATACCACCAGTTATAAAGACTAAGACATGTGGTACAATGCCTGGTACCTAACAGGCACTCAGGAGGAAGCTCTTGTTATTTTGACCTAAAGGTTTTAGTTAATAGCCAATTCAAATAGGATACAAACTAGTTTTAAAGCAACTGACAACTGCAGTCATGATCTTGGTAAAGTCTACGAAGAGTTATCTCCTGCATCATCAGTTAACCCCAAAACTGTGAAAGGTAAGCGCAGATTACAAAATAAAATGGCAGGCCTATTTTTCAACATTAAATAATGAAAAAAGAAAGCACACTGGTCTTATTCTGCTTTCTAACTACAAAAGTGCAAAATTCCTAACCTAAATCAATCATTGGTCTAATAATTCCTTGAAGTGCTAAATCTTAAAAATACTTTGTGGTTTATTTCACTACTTCCACAGTGTATATGCCTCCCTTCAAAGCTGCTAAACGGCAGGGGCTGTGTCTCATACATGTAATACTCAGAACACCTGGGAGGGTGCCTTACACAGATGCGCTCAATAAATATTTGTTGAATGAAAAGTTCATATGGTTCCCTTAATGGCTTTTAAAGAAAATACGTTAATGACAGGATCCTTTCACTTCAAAACATCAAAATGGAAAAGGTTCATAGTAAGAATAGCACCCCCAACGAAAGAAACTGTTTATAAGATGCACTGTAGGTAAAATAGACCAAAACTCAAAAAACAGATTACAGTTCCCTACCAAAGAAAATTTTTCAAAAATAAAACACCAACACAATGAGCACCTCGAATCAAGAAAGGACTATCCATTTCATTTCCAGAAACAACTTACCTTTTTGCACCTTCCTTTTGCAGATTTGAAATCCAGATTCTCACACAGTCACTGGCCTTCACTTCTGTTTGAGTCAACAGCATACACACTACTGAGCATATACGCTCTTCTGCTATTAAATACACCAGCAGAAAGCACACTGGTCTCATTCTGCTTTCTAACTACGAAAACAAAAGTGCAGAAGTCCTAACCCAAAGTAATTTTAAAAATAAATAAAAGAAACTAATTTTTAAAAATCCTTGAGATGTAACACTGTTATTAGTAATTGTAAAGGCTCCCATCTTTTCCCACACTTCAGTTAGGTGTTTTAAATGGCTTTCTTCCCCAAATCTTATGTCCTGATGGGAGGGCAAGCAGTTAAAAGTAAAACATACTAAAATAAGCCATTTCTAAACAGGTGAGATACCATCAGTGTGTGTGCTGTTGCAGGAAACAGAATGGAGAGCCGTGAATGGGAGTCTCTGCACTTCAGATCTGCAAAAGAGAATAAAATGGTTAACTTCACTCTAGACTCAGAACAGATTATCTTCTTCACTTGTTTAAAGTAACACCCACAAACAATTTAAATTAAAAAATGAAAATGTGCTAAGACAAGACGTTTGTGAGTGAACAACCATTTAAACTGTATCTAGTTTTAGGAATTCGTATTTGAACACTGTTATACCGCATCATCTTTTTGATATTAAAGGTTAAAAAATTTCATTTTTTTACACTTTTCTTTACGCTACTTTTCTTAAAGTACTTCCCTACTGAACAGTTCTAACAGTAAGAATAATAGTCAAACGGCTTATTTTTAATAGACGCTGTCCGCTTTATAAGGAGTGACAGTTAACGTTTGGGAACCCCAATGCACACATCCCTTTCTCCAACCTCATTAAAGTTAAAGGTTAATTTGAGAATGAAGCAATCTCCTCACTCAGCACCCCGTTCTCTGATCCCCCCCGAAAAAAAATCCTCCTGCATTTTGCATTAACCCACCCGCCCCAGTGTGGATGAACCAGGACCAGGTCGTGGAAGGAGGCCGGGGCTGGGAGTGAGACCCGAGAGCGCGTCAAGCACCCGCACCCACTCCGGGCGGCACACCTGCCCTCGCAGGCGCCCACCTGGGGCAGGGACCGCCCTCTCGCGGCCCTGCGCGCCTGTCCCACTCGGAGCGCGCGCCACACGCCGCGCGGGACCCGAGGGCGGCGCAGGCGGCGGGGCGCCCGGGAGGCGGGAGCCCGGGGTGAAAGGGCCGCCCCGGCTGGCTCCCTCCCCAGGGACCGAGCGGGCCGGGGTGCCCTGGGGCCGTGCTGGGGGCGGGCGCGGTACCTTTTGGACAGATCCATAAGGACCCCGGAGAAGAGCTTCTCCCCGAGGCGGAACGACACGACGAGCGCGTCCTCAATGATGTGGTCCAGCGTGACCCGCACCTCCGAGCCGGGGATCAGCTGCGACACCGCGGAGTCCCCGCCCGCCGGCGGCACGAGCGCCTGGGCTGCGGGCTGGGGCAGCGGCGGTTCCTGGCGCTCTTCGGGAGCCGGGGGCTGCTCGGGCGGCGGTGCCGGGGAAGGTGGAAGGTCGGGCCCTTCCTGAGGCGCGGCTGCCGCTGGCTCCACCACCGGGGCGGGCAGCTTCTCCTCAGCCTCCAGCTCCGGCCCCGCCGCCTCCGGGCTGCGGGCGAGCTCCCCCGGCGGCGGCGGTGGCGGCGGGAGAGGCGGCTCGTCGGCCTGAGGAGAGGACTGCTGCCCGTCGGCCTCGCTGTCCGGCACAGATGCTTCAGTGGCCGTGACTGGGAGGGGGTCAGTGCCGGCCTCGCTGCCGGGGATGGGCTCCATCTCCGGCTCAGCCTCGCCGGCGCCCCCCTCCCCGGGGGACGCTGCAGTCGCTGCCGCCTCTGCAGCCACAGCCGCCATTTTCTTCCTGGCTTCTCCCTCCTCCAACTCGAGCTGCAGCGGCGGCGGCAGCGCTGCTTGGTTCCCTGGGCCTTCCCCTCCCTCCCGCGAGCGGTTTCGTCCCGCCCTTACCCCGATGCTCGTTATTGGCACCGCGCCATTGGTTCCGTCCTACACCCCTCCCGCACTTGTGATATTCCATTGGCCAGATGAGGACGTCAATTATCCAGTCAGTCCTTCCCTCCCATACAGAGTAGGAACTTCTCATTGGCCGGACGAGTTGTCAGATGTCGAATCCTAGAGGAGGAGTGCGGCGGGGTGGGCTCAAAGGGGGCGGGGGGAGTCACAAAAGCGGAGTCCTACTTTCTATTGGCTGAAAGAAAAAGTATAGCCTTGTGGTTGGCCTACGCTCCTGCCCATTATCAGCCAGGTTTTCAGAGGTGAGAGTAAAGGAGGGAATCACGTGTCCTGCCTGTTCTTTCAAAGGAGACCGAGGGGAGGAGTAACGAGGAAATAAGGGAGGGGAACCTCTTCCCAAGAATCCCTGCGCGGAGGTCCTTAGAATAAATGTTATTTCTAGGCGCGGACCTGCTTGCGGCTGCGTGTGGGCGCAAGCTTTTTAGAGAAGGACAAGTAAAGTTTGCAAATAATTCTACAAAACAGTTTTTGAGCTCCTACTATGCTAGGCACTGCGCTAGGTGCCGGGGATAGAATGATGTGCAAGACATTTTCCATAACCTCATGGCAGCCACTCCAGCTCCCACACAAGGAGTGTTTTCTTTGAGTTCTCCCCACTTTCTAGGAACAATGCACCTACTTATTTCAAAGTAGGAAAATGCTAATGAACATAGAAAGGATAGCAGGCACCCTGAATTAAGCTGATGAATGTTCCGGAGAGTAGTCCTGAGGCATTGCTAGACTTCCCTGTGAGCTACTTTTTCAACCTTAATTCACTGGAAAGTAGTCGCACCTGGTTCCTTGCTTCAGCCTTTTTCTTTCCTGGCCTCTCCTATATCACAAGTGCAAAAAGCCTCTGTCTTCAGTGTCCTAATGACCCTACTTCTCTATTCCTACTGTAAGTTTCCTGATTTGTTTTGTCCGGAGGAATCTACTGAGCCCTTTTCTCTCAAATTCCACCTCAGAGTGAGACTTTTCTCCCGAAGAGATTGTAGACACTGAGAATGACTACAGGAGGGAAAGGAACAAAGTTGCCAGCATTATAGGGAGTAAAAAAAGTTCTAAAGAATACGCACAGCTGACATTTATTGAGCAACTTCTATGTGCCAGGCACGAGTACAAACACTTAGTATAATATCTCATTTAATCCTTACAGTACTCCTATAAGGCAGGTACTATTATTATACCCATTTTATACATAAAGAAACTGAGGCACAAAAAGGGTGCCCAAGGTCACTCAGTAAGTTGCAGTCAGAATTCCAGTTTTGCATTGAAAAGACTGAAGATGGGAAAAGGTAAATATCACCATATGCTCTATTTCAAGCCCTGTGGCTCTTCTTGGGAAAGGCGAGTAGGAATCCCAGTCAGGGCAGAGTAACAGGAGGGAACAAATTTATTTAGTGTCTACTCTGTGCCAGAGATTTTCGCATAAACTCTCATTTAAAATCCTGTGAGTTAAGCCTTCTCCCTATTTTACAGATAAGGAAACTGACCCTTAGCCAGGTTAAAGGTCACACAGATAGCTAGCAGCAAATCCTTTAGAACCCAGGTCTTTCCAAGTGCATAATTGTTTCACTCATTCATTAATTGAACAAATAATTGATCTCCTGCTGGCTAGATGCCTGCAGAAAACAAGCATGGATCCCACCCTTCAGGGTCTTCATCATGGTCACTTGTCTATATTTCACCATAATCAATTAACTAAACACAAAATAGAGCTCCATGAAACTCCTAGACCAACACTGAGTTCCCACATTGTCTAAGATCCCAGAGGAGAAGAATACAGTTCAGGAACTAGGACCTGATTACCTCTTGCAATAATTCATTGCCAGACACTGCAGTGAATCATTTAAATTAAGGATTTATAGTGGACGGTGGCATACCGAGCAACACTTCTAAATCACCATTTTCACCCTGCAACTCAAGAGTCTGTACTGTCTCCCCATGTTCACATCAAGTGTATCCTCTTCTGCTTGTCTTTCAAGGCCCTCTGTCCTACTCTGTCTGTGAAGGTCTGTTCTCTACTACTCTCCAAACCTCCTAATACTGGGAACATGTTCATCCATTTATTCAACAAATAAATATTCAAGGTCTACTATGTGTCAGTTACTGGGCTGGGCAGGCAGAAGGCATGCAGTAGGAACATGAAAGCCTCCTGGGACATGTTTTCTAGTTAGGGAGCTAAAAAATAAGCAATGAATAAATACCATGATTACAGATTGTGAGCAATGCCAGGAAAGAAAGAAACAAGATGAGGTGATAGGGAATAGCTGAGGGAGGACCAGAAAGTGTCTCCTTTAGATAAGGTGGTCAGAAAAGGCCTCTCTGAGGACAAGACATTTTAACTAAAATGCAAAGGATAAGGAGACAGCTATTGACATTGCTGAAGGAATATTTGGGTCAAAAGGAACAGCAGTTGCCAAAGTCCTGTGGCAAAAGAGGGCTTGGCTTATGCCAGAAACAGAAAGAGAGCAGTGTGGTAGAAGAGAAGTAAGCAAGACGATAAGTAGCTGAGATAAGGTTGGAAAAGAAGACAAGAGTCAAATCAGGGGACACGGGTGTAGCTCAGTGGTAGAGCGCATGCTCATCATGCACAAGGTCCTGAGCTCAATCCCTAGTACTGCCATTAAAATAAATAATAAAAAAATTTTTTTTAAAGAGTCAAATCATACTTTATATGATGCAAATACCAAAATAAGAGATTATGCCCTCGGGGGGTTCCAAATCTATGGCGGCCCCAGCTTTGACTTGTGCTGTTTGTTGTATCCCAGTCTCCTCTAACTTCAGCCTCCTCTGAGCATAGCATCAGCACAGAGGAGGCCTTTGGTACTTGAGGCTGAATGGATGGAGGATTTGATGAATGGTTGGAAGGCTGGATGGGGTCTTGCTGCTGAAACAAAATGCCACAGGCTGGGTGACTTATAAACAACAGAAATGTAGTTCTTACAGTAAAAGTATAAAATCAGGGTGCCAGCAGGGTCAGGTGAGGGCCTCTTCCAGATTGCAGACTTTCTGTTATATGCTCACTTGCAGAAGAGGGCTCTTTGGGGCCTCTCTTATGAGAGTATTAATCTAATTCATCAGGGCCCTGCCCTCACGACCTAATCATCTCCCCAAAGCACCACCTCCTGACACCATCACCAAGATTTCAACATGTGAACCTTGGAGGGGCACAAATATTCAGACTATAACAGATGAATAGTGGTTGATTGGACAGATCATTGAATAGATGGATGGATGGATGGAGGGATAGATAGATGAATGCCAGGGATAAGAATCCAGCTGACTACTCAAGCAGATCCTGGCTGTCACAGATTTTGATCTCTGAGCTCTTCAGGGGACTAAAGTTTGGTGTCTAAAAACTCAGAGAGTGGAAGTGAATGACCCTTATGTAACTCTGCACAGGGACTCTGACTAACTGTATGATCAAGGCATGATCTTAGGCAAGTTGCTTATAACCTCATTTATAAACTGTCATAATAATAATTACCTTCCTACAGGGTTTTTTTTTTTTTAATTCTGTAACATACATGAAGTGCTTAACATAGAGCCTAAATCAAAGTAAGTCTAGCTCAGTAATTGTTATCACCAAGATCTAGAGATTCAGAATCGGGGTGGCGGGGGCGGGGGTGGGGGTGGGGGTGGGGGCGGTGGCAGAGGCAGCTTATAGCCCAAGTAGTAGAGCACATGCTTAGCATGCAAAAGGTCCTGGGTTCAATCCCCAGTACCTCCATTAAAATTTTTTTTTTTTAACAAAGAGCTCCCTATGTTTTTTCTGGGAAGACTGTCGTTTGCTGTGACGGCCTTAAGTGCAGCTTTCTGAAAACTGGGTGGAAACCTCAGCTAAAGAGGTACACGTAATATGACATCCATTCTTGAAAACCACAAACCCATGATCTTTTCGATAGAATTGCTTCTGTTTCATCATAGTTTCTCTCTGTCTTGACTTCCTCGTCTCTACGTCAAATGGTAATAATCTTCTCTATATCAAATAAATTGGACCAGGAACCCTTTTTATTATCCATCCCAAAGGTCTGGAGGCCTGGGCGGGAGCGTGGAGGTCATTTGGTTTATCCAGCGCAAAATCTGAGCCAGAGGCTGAGGGCCAGGCCCTGCTCTTAGCATTTGGTTCATAGCTTCTCGCCACCAAGCAGCTAGTTCAGTGTCTACTTCCACCGATTCCTGTCACTACACATATGCAAACACAAAAATGACCTGAATATCCAGTTCCAAGTTGCTTTGGTTCATTTCTATACCGAATTCCCACTCTCTGTTTTATTTGTATTTGCTTGTTTTTAAAACAGTGGAGATTTTGGGGGGAAGTAATGTGTATACAGCTATACATAGGAAAACACCCTTATGATGTCTGTCTTGTTCATAATTTGCCCCGCTACCCCACAGCACAGTGCCTGGCATACACAGGCCTTTACAAATATCTGTAGAATTCATAAACAAATGACTAAATCAGTGAATAGTTATTTCAAGCGGGTATAGGGTCACTGTGGGTTTTCTTTTCTTTTTGCCCATCTCCATGTTCCAGGAATCCTAAGTTCTCATTTTTCTACAATAAATATGTATTTCTCAGGAAAAAAATGTTTAAACTCTCACTTTGGCAAATAAATACATAAACAAGTGAATAAGAGAGAGCCGGCGTAGCCTTGAAACAGGAGGATTCCAAACGGGCTGTCTGGACAGGGTGTGCAGAGCTTTGGGGGTGACTCATTTCCTGGGAGCTGATGGGCAGAAAGGACAAGAGAGTCCCCATCCTGGAACCCAGAAGCTCCACCAGCCTGCCCTTTCTGGTCTCCTTTGGGTCACAGCACATCGTTTTTTGCTCTGGTGTATTTACTGGGTGAAAATGAGAATCAAGTCCCCAAAAGATTTTTTTTTCAAGGACTCTAAATGATTCATTGGAAGCTCTTGGACCTTGGCTGTCTCTGTGGCGCCGCATGGGAAGTGGTACCGCTCCGGCCCCCGCCCCGCCCCAACCATCCCTGAACCTTCAGAGGCGACCCCTTTCTGTACGTGTTGGCTGGCCCCTGTGTCCAAATCCGACTTCCTTCTAGACTCAGCCCACTCCACCCAGGTCCGTGGATGCTGACGAAGAAGGGAAGAGACAAGCCAATTTAGTTGTCGTCCTCTCTTTGTTCCCTTGACCTTGAGGCACTTAACTCAGCAGAGCTCACAGCGGGGGGGGGGGGGGAGCCCGGCAGAGTTCTGGAATGAAAGGCAGGAGACCTTGGGGGGCTCCAGGAGCCCGAGCTCATTCTCTCTGCATTGGTCACCATAGTGACTTCTCTCCTAAGCCTCAGCCCTGTGCCTTTTGCTCGATATTCATTCATTATAAGGCCGCCTCTGCGCTTTCCGCTCTCTGGGAAACAGGCACCGCGTGCATTCGCACTCACGTGGCTGAGGCGCGAGGTGCAGGGGGCTGGGGGAGTGGTGGGGGGAGTCGGGGCGCGGGGAAGGAAGTGGGAGGGCGGTCCACCGCTCTGCAGAGAGAAGGATCAGAGCTGGAAAGGAATTCAGATCCCCTCTGGTTCTGTCTCCTCAGTTTACAGGGGAGAAAGGACTTGTCCAAGGTTTCTCAGCCCTTCAAGGGACAGCCCAGACTGGAACCTGAGAGGTCTGACTCCTGGTCTCACTGAGGGACTGCACTCCATCATCAGGGATGCGCAGGGCCCACGATCTCACCGGAGATTTTCTAACTTCTTGGCCTTTTGTGCCAAGCACTGGGGTCACACTTACTGGGATTGTCACTAAAGGTTACCAAAATTTGTGGTAATCAGGTAACAATGAGCCCCTAGTGAAAAGCCAGAACTGAGTTCCCTAGTGAGGCAAAGCACTTCCATTTCCACTACAAATTTGCAAGTAAATTAGTTCATTTAATCCTTAAAATTATCCTGCAAAGTGACTGTTATTTTTCCCTTTTAAATTGAGAAAACTGCGGCTTCCCAGAATAGGTTGAATGAATCAACTTGGAGTCAGAGGTGAATTTGAATGCTAACTCTGCAATTTACTAATGATAAAGAATGACACAATAGCTCTTTAGTACAGGTACTGACTTCAGATTCACTGAGGTCAAGTCCTGCCATTTCCTGGCTGTGTGACTTTGGGCAAGTTACTTAACTTCTCTGAGTCTCTACTTCTCCCTCTGTAGAAACATAATAGAACCTACTCCATAGAGTCATTGTGAGGATTAAATAAAGTAATGCATGTAAATCACTCCTCACTGTGTATAACTCTTAATAAGTGAGTTCTGGTTTTCCACAATTAGAAAGTACTCTCCTGCCGGAACTTCTGGTCTTAGACGAAAAGAGAAAACCCACCTCCCTCTTCCAGGCCCACCCAGACCCCAAAGACTTTCCTTTGTGTCAGCCAAGGAACACAGTACTTGAAAAAGGGACATTCCAAAGAGAGGAAAGTGAATTTGAAAGATGCTTTTCAGGGCTCGATTTGCATTTTTACAAGATTCAGATGAGGGAAGAGAAGGGAAGAGTGGAAATCAGTATCTCTCTATAGCTTTGCTGACAGTACCTCCAGAGCTGTGCTGCCCAACCCAGTGGCCACCAGCCTCGTGTGGTTACTGGAGACACGAAACATACCTGGTCCGAAATGAGATGTGCTGTAAATATAAAACATATATTGGATCTTAAAGGCTTGGTGGGAGAAAAATATTATAAAATACTCCAAGGATCATTTTTATACTGATTACATGTTGGAATGATATTTTAAATAAAAGACATCATTAGAGTTAAATACACATTTCTTTTGATGTTTTTAATATAGCTACCAGAAATTTTTCAGTTATATATGTGGCTCACGTTGTATTTCTTTAAGACAGAACTGAGTATAGAAAAGTCTAATTCCAGCTCAGAGGACCTGTAAGTGTAGGACACTTAGATTTCTCTCATTTAATTCTCACAACAATATTACCTGGAAGGTATTGTTATCCACATTTTGCTCACAGAGGATAAACTTGGGGATGCCAACCCTTCATTTTCCCAGGTAAGGTCACCAAATGTCTATTATTATGTACTATGATCATTTCATAAAAGAAAGATTGTTTTTAATAAGAACAAAATTAAACACTACAACTATGTAAAACAGTACCTTGGTCCCCACAATGGTCTCCTATAATGAAAGCAGCTGGCATTCCTTAAGGGCTTATTATTTTGCCGGCACTGGGATAATATATGCTCTATCTTATTCAGGTTTATAAAACTCACAAGGTTGGTACCATTATTATCCCCAATTAAGAGATGAGGAGACTGAGGCTCTGAGAGCCACATGGCTTATAAACTACTTGGCTTGTATCAAGAAAGCCATTCCTTATAAAGCCAGGAAAGGCTTTCTTGACCTAAGAGAAGGCATTTTGGCCAAAGTCATTTTGTGATCTAGGCTTGACCACAATGCTTGCCCTTGAATGAGTCTCAATAATCAATGATCTTATGGAACATAGAAATGCAGGAACAGAAAAGGCAGTCAAACAATAGTGCGGTGACAAAGCAGATTCCTAGTTCCTCCTCGAGGGATATACATAATAATATGTCTTTGAGTTCTGCATGAAGTAAGGCCCCCACCCAGGTGGAGGAGGGAAGAGTGATGCTGACCCCTGACTCAACTAACGCTTTGGCCCTAATTCGATGGTAAATTCTCTTCTGCTCAAGCCCCTTCCTAAATATGTATGTACAGTTAGCTTACAACTTCCCCAATTTTGCTTTTGAGGAGACATTGCTTTGGGAAAGACCCCTAGTATTCCTTGTTTTTTTTTTTTTCTTTTTGGTGGTGGGGGTGTGGGTAACTAGGTTTTTATTTATTTAAATGGAGGTACTGGGGGTTGAACCCAGGATCTCGTACATCTAAGCATGCACTCTACCAATGAGCTATCCCCTCCCACCCCCCGTATTCCTCTTACTTGCTGCAAGTAATAATAAATCCTTCTCCTGAACTTTGGCTTGGTTGTGTCTTTCACCTTGACACCCACCAGGAGGCGAACCCAGTTTTTGGGTAACAGGATTTGAACTGTCAAATGACAAAAATAATATAATTTAGTAATGAGTATCACGTCCTTTATTTAAGGACAAACAATCCATGGATTCGGGGAGGACAATGCCCCACAAGCAAAGGAGCACTCCTTCTGAGGGAGTGTGGGCAAGACTGAGTTCTACAGAGCATCAGATGAGGTAACTCGGAGACAGGGCATGGTTGGCTAAAGGGTCGGGGATTTCCTTACAAGGCCAGCAGGTCCTGTTTGCTAGGGTACAGGGAGCCAGCTTTAACTGAGCTGAAGGATTGTGAGTGGTGTAGTTAGGTTTCCCAGACAGTGATGCAGTTATAGTAAATGTGGGCTGAGTTAGGTCTAGATCTGTGACGGGCCCGGCCCCTGGGGCAGCCTCGGTTTTGTGGGTCCCGATATATGAATTTCCTATACCAGTTCCCCACTCTGATCAATACTATCAGTTGTGCTAGAGTATCGCTCAAAATTTATGGTGTTACTGCTACTCCACACTACCACTTTTTGTTCATGGTGGGGTCACGCTGGATCCCTTACTGGACTTCATAGGTTAGGATAACCAAAGTCTTGGTCCCTGAGTTGGCCATTTTCTTCATCCCATTTTTGGCATTCTAGGTCAAGGGAGGTCATTTGTCTGGTCCCCAGCAGCTGCGTGCATGCATTTAAAGCCTTTGAGAGAACACAGCACACAGGGAGACATGACTCTAGGTAGGGTAACACCCAGCATTTGCAGGGCACTCCAAAGCCAAGGTCCCCACCACCCAAACCAACTCAGATCAAAACATCAATCAAAGACCCTATTGACGGAGAGTCAATTCCTTAAGCCAAGTGGCTTGTTCACTGATCCTAAGTAGCTGAGTCTTGACTTCCCCAAAGTGTTAATCCAAGCACAAGTGGGGTCGGCCACAACACAAACACCTCCTTGCTCGTCTAGAAGATAATCAAGGGCTGTCCCATTATCAAGAACAATCCTGGCCAGAGAGTCCAGGGATTTTTGCTGGGCAGCTGTTGCTGTAGCAGCAGATTCTGTGAGTTAAGGAGAGATTCCTGATCATAGCCTCCTTTGCACTTACTCCTAATTGTGAATCACAAAAACCTCCTGATAATTCCTGTTTGGTTTGATAATGCAAATTGAGGGGAGTCGACCAGACCAGGGAGAAGTCTCAGTTGGATTGTGGATAGTTAGGGTACAGTTACATCACCCCAAAAGCACTGCCCAGTGGAGCACCAGCCATCTAGGCATTCATAGGCCCAAGATGTATTTTCTTTAAACCACCACAGACAAAAATAAACCCTGCTGGGTAACATACTATCCTGTGAAGTAGTAGTATCAGTAGATGGGCCTCTGAACCACGCAGTAGATTTCATCAGCCTCTCTGGATGCAGTGGCTTTGGCATGAAAATCTGTCAGTATCTGTCTCTGATTTTTCGGGCTCAGGTCTTTGAGTGTGAGCCTCAATCTTAATTATTGGGAGTTTAGAAGGGAGTAGAATGGCAGAGAGAATTACTTCTACTTGTGCGCCCTTTTTAATAGGAGTGCTGCTTGAGATTGGAAAACCTCTTTGTTTCCATAACATTCCAAAACCATGTACCACACCAAAGACATAGCAGCCATCAGTGTCAACTGATTTTTCTTGAGTGATTATGCGTGCTCTCTGGTCAAGGCAAATAATTCTGCCTGTAGTGCTGAATTCCCTTGCAGGAGAGGTCTGTGTTCAGTGAACTCATATTGAGTAGTGACCACATAATCAGCTTTTATACCTTCCCTGTTTATTCTTGGTATAAGACCCATCCACGTAGAGAATTAAATCTGGGGTAGGCCTATGCGGTTCAGATCTGGACGTGGGGTAACCAATCAGAAAGTGACTGTACAGCCATGTTCTTCTTCCTCACCTGAGAAGGGAAGTAAGGTAGCAGGATTAAGAACACCACAACGTTGAAGACGTGAGTGAGTTGGAGATAAAAGCAGGAGTCCACAGCAGTGGGTCTACTCGAGGAAAGATGCTGAGCTAAGAAGAAGAGCATGAAGTGTATGGAGGTAAATATCATTTCCTAAGGTCAGATCTGTTGAGGCTTCTATGAACTGGGCTGCAGCAGCGACCACCTTAAGCCGATTTGGGTAAACTCTGGCTACAAGTCCAGCAGCCTGCTGTAATATGTGGCAGCTCCCAGTCTTCCACTGCGGTCTTGAGTTAAAATTCCTAAAACCTGATTACACCTTTCATGGACGAATACAGTCAAAGACTTGTCACAGTTGGGCAGATCCAGGGCAGGGGGATTTTTGGAGGCTGTCTTAAGGTCCACAGGTGCTTGTTCATGTTTGTCTTCCCCATGATGGGGGTTCTGGTGTGGAGGTTTATGGATGTTCAAAAAGTGGGGAAGCTGTTGAGGAAAAATCAGGAAGCCAAAGCCTGCAATACCCTGCCAGGCTGAAAACCCCTCTAAGTTGTTTTTTTTGTGATAGGTTTTGGAAAGTTTTGTATTCATTGCATATACTTTAGAGAAAAGTGAAATCCCTCAGTGCTGTAAGTCATGTCCTAAATAGCGAATAACCTGATTGTAAAACTCAAGTTTTTCCTTTGAGGACTTGTGACCTTTGTGTGCCAACCGCTGGAGTAAATACACTGAGTCTAATTTAGAGGCTTCCTGTGTGAGAGAACATAGCAACAGAGCACCCACATATGGTAAAAATGAGGGAACTATAGGGTGCTAAGATCTTGATAGAGGGCTTGGGAAAACTTGGTGAGAACGTCAGTAAATCCTCGATGCATTACAGTCCAAGTACATTGCTGACTATTCCATGAAAGGCAAATAAATGTTGGTGATTTGGGTCCACGGGGATTTTAAAGAAAGCTGAGCTTAAGTCTACCACTGTGAACCATTCAGCAGTTGGTGGCACCTGTTATCATAAGGTCTTTGGATTGGGTACCACTGGAAAACGAGGAATCACAGTTTTGTTTATTGCCCTTGGGTCCTGGACAAATCACCATCCTTGCCCATTTGGCTTTTTAATTGGGAGGATGGGAGTGTTACAAGGACTGGTGCAAGGGACAAGTAACCCTGGTGAAATTAAAGATTCAACCACAGGGGTGAGTCTTTGTATAGCCTCTGATATTAATGGATATTGAGTCAATTTAGACAAAAGTTTGGTAGAGTGTCTTTGGATTTTATGGGTTTGGAGCTCTTGATTTTTCCAATGTCTAATGATAAAGCCACCCACAGATACTGGGGAACTTCAGCTTACTCTGGAGTCTCACAGGATTGACTCATCTTCACTGTCATCTACAGCACATTGTAGGGCACCTAATGATTGCAGTTTCAGTTGGTCAGGGAATGCAAGGGTTAGTTCTCCATCAGAAGTGACCTTTATGTGCCCTTGTAATTCAGATCAAAGACCTCAGCTGAATAAATTCACAGGCGTTGAATCACAAAGCAGAAGAGGTATAATTGTTGGAGACTGGTCCCGGAGTCATCTGCACCAGCTTTGATAGGCATGCTCGTTGTATCTTATTTGAAATCTTCACTATTTTATATTGCTTTTCACTCTGAGAGATAGTTTGTTTCTAAAAGGTGTAGATTTGTGACTTGGCTGGGCCACTGGGGCAGCCTTCATTTTGTGGGTCCTGAGAGATGAAATTTCCTTTATGAGAGCCCGCATCTGCTCGACTCAAGCCTGTTCTCCATCCGTTCTACCTCCCCATGTTGTCCCAGGAAGGGACTGCAGTTGGCATTCAGTTGTGAATTTGATGAGGGTTTATTTATTTATTTTGTTTAGGATCCCATTATAGATTCATATCCTTTCCCTCCCCACCGCACCCCAGTCTCTACTTGAATTTGGGGAAAGGTAATTACAGTTGAAGTGATGCACATAGTTAAAAGGAAGTCCACACCTCTGCCTTCATCTTGCATGAATATGGAAGAGGGATTTCTATCTAACCAGCCCTGCTCATTCTCCCTTCTGATGGGGAATGTCTGGAAGCTCTGGGGACTAAACCAAGCCCATGGAGAAGGCAGAGCTGTGGCTGGGCTGCCTGCCTCCTTCTCACCAATGGCTGCATCTGCATCCTTCCAGGCAGTGCCCGGGGCCCTGGGAGACCACTCCTCTTCAGCCCCCTTTCCACCTGACAGGAGATGTAGAACTGAGCTTCCCATATCTGAGCTACATTTGATTTCTGACTTGTCCACCTCCTAGCTTTCAGCTCTCAGAGCTCAGCCCTCAGGGACATCACTCCTGATTTCCAAAGCTGCAGCGAAACCTGCTCAGCATTAACCTCCAACTCCAAATTCAAATCCTGAGGCTGCAGATTTGCAGGGTCAGGGATTAGGGGAGCTGGCATTTTAAAGCCACAAGTATAAGGGGAGGCCATAATAATCATGCTTTTTAGTCATATTGGGCTTGTGACTATGTAATCACTGTTACTTGCTAGATGGTTTGCAAACATGGTATCATTAATCCCACATAGCAACTCTTTTCCATTATACAACTGAGAAAAATGAGGCTAAGAGAAGTGAAGTGATTTGCCCCAGGTCACACAGCTGGTACTGGCAGACCCAAGACTCCAAACCTGGTCTGTCAGGCTCCAAAGCTTAGAACCGTGAACTAGTTTGCCCAAGGTCACACCATGGCTAGTAAGTAACAGAGCCAAAATTCCAATTAAAACAAGAACAGGAGACCATGCCTTCCCCAACAGACTTGTAGAGATAAAAGAAATGGTAATACGAAATAGGAGTCAAGGTGAGTCAAGGTGAGTGAGATGAGCATTCTTTCAGGCACTCAAGCTTCTGCAATTTGATATTTCCCTTTTGAATAGCAATTTGATGATATATACAGTCCTTAATTTTTCAATTCCATCTCTAGGAAAGTAAATTTTTTTTAAAACTTCACAAAGAATTTTATCACAAGGTACTTTATTAAAGAGGGGAGAAAAAAAACAACCTAAATTTCACCAACAAGGATTGGTAAATAAATTATAATACGCCACTCAGTGGTATATATTACGTGACTTTAAAAGTTGTGTTCATAAAGATTTTCATTAATTCATTGAAATTTCATTTTCATTTCATTCATTAAAATGAAAAGTGCTTACAAAGTAAGTCTAAAAGGATAGAAAGTATTATAACAATGTTTAAATGCATTAAAAAATCCTGGGAATAAATATTCAAAAATATTAATAACGATTATGTTCAAATGTTAGAGATAGAAGCCATTGTATTTTTTCTTCTTTCTATTTTTCTGCATGATTAAAATCTCCCATAAGGTTATTTTTTCCGTAATAGGTAAATATGACGGTTGGTCACTATAAAGAGTATACAAATGCATGTACTCTGGACTTTGAAAGCTATTCCAAGAGAAGGAAAATCATAATGAATGTTATCAACATCTTTGGATTAAATGTAAAGCAGCTCAAAGTGACTAATTTGAAGGGAGCATGAGATTTATTCAGACTCTGCACCTCCCCCTTTCCTTTCTACCCCTTCACTTGTTTTAGTTTCTTGCCATCACTCACCACTGTATGAAATGATAGATTTTATTTACTTAGGTACCTACTTACTTAATTGGTGTCCCTCTGTACACCTTCCCCATCGCCCTCACCCCCTGCACCTTGAATCATCTCTAGCAGTCAGTGGGCCTCAGTGAAGACTTGTAGAAGGAATGAACTCACTCTTGCCCTGACATTCCCCTAAGTGCTGTTATGTTCACTTAAATCAGCAGTTCAAAGAAGAGAAACTGAGATGGGAAGGACAAGAACGTAATTTAAAAATACTTCCATAAATAAAAACCTAATTACCTCTCTCCCCAGTGCACCCCCCCCCCCAAAAAAAATTTCTGATCCTCTAGCGGCAGCTGCAATGAGTCAGGGTTATCAAAATAAATCACGCCCACTGCCAACTGTATAAAGAATATTCCACTGTTGGCCAAAAATTCTAGTAAAAGTAAGCATCGTATTTGGAATGTTTGCCACGTGCCAAGAACTGTGTTAATAAGCATTTCTAAAAAAAAAAAAAAGCATTTCTGTGTATTAATATCATTTCATCTTCATGATAGTCCTATGGGTGGGTATTATTACTCTCGCTGAAGAAACTGAGTCTCAGAGAAGTTAAAAAAAACTCGCCCAAGGTCACCCAGATGGTAGGTGGTGGAGCCAGGATTCAAAGTGAGAACACCGTGGTTTCCATGCCTGGCTAAGCATGAAAAAAGCAGAGCGCCAGAGCCCACTGAAAGTCACCAACTCAGGGTTTCCCAGGGTCTGGCCCTGGGATGCACTGAAAAGTCTCCGCTTGAGATCCACCAAACAGTGAAGACCTAGGCCCAGTTCAGTCTCAACCTAAACTCACCTTTTTAACTACTCACTCCCCACAGACCCAGTGCTAACTTCCCCAGAAGAATCTTTGTTTGGCAGAACCACTGGTGGTCTTTGTGAAGGCTTTGGTCCAAAGATCAGCTTTCAGGATGTGACTTGGTTCTCAGAGTGATGGAAACCAGCACACACAGGCTCAGAGGATTCTAATGGAAAAGTATCTCAAAAACCTGGATGACTTAACATTATCTTCCAAGCCCAGGAACGTGCCTTTCACTCAGCCTGGAGCCCTGCCCCCTCCTCCTGATGCCTATTCAGCACCTACCCCTCCATCTTTCAGATCACAGCTTCTCACAAACCTTTTTTTATTTACTTGTGTGATTATTTACTTGTTGCTTCCCCTGGCTCTAGACCAAAGTGAGCAAGGATCAGGCCTTATTTTGCTTATCTCCAAACCCTGGCCCCAGGCCTAGCATGTAGTTGGCACTCAGTAAACAATAACTCGCCTTTAGAGACCTCCTGCTATGTGCCAGGGTCTGTGCTGAGCATTTCATTTATATCAACTCACTTAATCCTTACAACAACCTAATCGCCATTTCACAGATGAACAAACTGACGCATAGGAAGACCAAGTGGTCACTTAAGCGTCTCAAAGGCTCAAACACACCAAGCTGGTCAATTGCAAAGCCCAGATTCAAACCCAGGGAGTCAAACTCCAAAGTTGAAACCCTTGATTAATTCATGTTACTATGGTTGACTGCTTGAGCGTTTAATCAGTGGCCTGTGGAGCAGCCACACCCACAGTTCACCTGCTGGAGACTAGAGCTCACGCCTGACTGGACAGGACTGATCAGAGTGTCCAGGCAACGTGGCCGAGCACCAGCCATCAGAGAGACGCGAGGTACCTGGGAAGGGATGGGCTTTGGGGCAGCCTTGAGATTACACTCTGGCCCCGTGGCTTATCCTCTCTGGACTCCAGCTCTCCCGTCTGCTCTGCGGATTAGTAATTCCCACACTCCAGGCTATTATGAAGACTGGATGACCTGCTGTACATGAAATAATCTCCCACGGTGCATCACACCTGGCAGCAGGTACACCACACAGTTGTCTCCTTTCTTTAATCGATCTCTGCCTTTCTGCATCTCAGTCTAAAGGCTCTTCTAATAAGGCTCTAGCTTTTTCCAACGAACATTCTCCAGCTGAGATACAAAGGCAGCTGTGGCCTTTGCTCGCGTCTGCCTGCTCCCTCCCTGAACCTTCTGCTATTTCTAGCTCGTCTCTCATCAAGGTCCTTTTCCTTTTCCAAGGTAGCTAGGATACAGACTTGTTAGGCCTGGCTCTGAATTCCCTGAGGTGGACAAAGCAGGGCCTTGCACAAGGAGCCACATGGGGAAGCTGAAAAGGACAGAATCAAGAGAAGAGAAGGGAGGTAGGGCCAGCCAAGCCCTCCCCTGTGACAGAGCTCAGAAGCAGAAAGACGGAGACAAAGGGAGTGCCTGCCTTTCTCCTTTCTTTCCTTTCTTCCCTTCCTTCCTCCTTCCCTCCCTCCCTTCTAGACAAAGGTCAGTATTTGTGAAAGGATTAAATGATTTGGGACTGCAGATGACTTAAGTATTGACTAGGACAAGCTAGAAAGGGCAGTGCCTTGGTAGGAACAGGCTACTGTGGCCCATTTAAGCACAAGGAAAAATCAGCATCAAAAACACCTCCCTGTGGGTCTTTGTTTGGTTGAGTAAACTTCCTGCTTGGCAGCGCAAACAACCAGCCAAACCTCTCCTGCGAACCTCTCCTGCGAGGGCAGTGGACCGCTTGTTTCTGAAGTCACCCTCCCGAGCATCAGTGAGAACAGGGGACTGGTTCCAGGAGAGAGTCCACACAAAGATCCAGATTCAAATGTCCCCTTTTTACAGGTAGGCTTCCTGAGTTCCTCTTTTTTTTTTTTTTTTTTTAAGATGAAAACATTTTCCGATAAACACATTATGTATGTACAATTCAGACCACTCAGAAAAATAGAGTGAAATGTAAGCCTTCTTTCCACCCCAGTTCTCAGGTTCTTGGGTGCAACTATTACCTTTCTCTGCCCCCAATGTATTAAATAACTTCAAGTCTCCTAGTTCAAGCATTTTCCTTCCTGTGAATTATTTCAATCACCAAATACGTATGAGCCTCTTCTATGCAGCAGGCACTGGACGAGGCACCGAGGACACCAAGACACAGTCCCTGGCCTCAGGAAGCCTACGGTCTAGGGAGGAGGAGCATCAGATGTACATGCGTGATTGTGAAAAGGGCCACAGAGGAAAAGTACAGGCATATAACATGCCTGGCCAAGGAAATGACATTTGAGCTGGTGTCTGAAGAATGAATAGTTGTTCAGACAAGAGGGAAGACGTTTTCCTGCCAGAGGGAACAGCATGTGCAAAGGCCCTGCAGAGGGAAGGCGCCTGGCAGGAGGGACTGGGAGAAGGCAGCAGGGCTGCACAGAGTGAGCAGGAGGTGTGAGGTGAGGTTCAAGGACAGGCCGGGCCAGCTCACGCGGCCATCTGGCAATTCTGGCAACCGGCCCAAAGCTTTCCAGAGTTGTAACCATAACGAGGCCCTGTGCCATGCACTTTAGGGAAACCAAAGACCTTCCAGAAACTACTTGGGAAAAAAAAACACAGACAAACAAAGCAAAGGCTAACAGCATAGGATTTGAGCTGGGGGACAAAACAGCCCATGGGTGGGTTAGGGAGCAAGACAGAAAGCTTCACCGGGTTGGGAATGGAGGGAATACCCAAAAGGACTGAAAGTAGGATCTTGAAGAGATATTCATGCACTCACATTCATAGCAGCATTATTTCACAATAGCCAAAAGGTGGAAGCAACCCAGAAGTCCATCGATGGACGAATGGATAAACAAAATGTGGTCCATATGTACAATGGACCTTCCTGTCACTGTATTATTTTTTGCTCTCTTTCTAGAATTATTTGATTGAAGAACACTTTCTGTTTTTAAGAACATATTTTTGAGGAGAATGGGAAGTTGTTTTTTAATGGGTACAGAGCTTCAGTTTGGCAAGACCAAAGAGTTTTGGAGATTGGCTGCACAACAGTGTGAATGAATGTGCTTCATGCTGCAGAGCTGTATGCTCAAAAATGGTTAAGATGGTAAATTTTATGTTATGTACACCCTTCCACGATTAAGAAAAAACTGTATCGTATGATACTACAACCAGGATACTGCCATTGACCCAGTCCACTCTTCTTATTTAGCATTCCCCAGTTTTACTTTACTGTGTGTGTGTATTGCACACGTGTGTGTTAATTCTATACAATTGTATCACCAGGCAGTTTCCTGTATCCACAGCACAGTCAAGATACAGAGTAGCCCCATCACCGCAAGGGTCCCTGTGTTGCCCTTTTTGTAACCACACTCACCTCCCCTCTTCATCCCAGTCCCTGCCACTCATCCATCTTCCATTTCTAAACTTCTGTCATTTCAAACATGTTACGTACATAGAATCATACAGTACGTGGTAAACTTAAAATCACCCCCCCCATTAAAAATTTTTTAGAAAAAGAAAAAAAATTTTTAAGGAAATTAAAAAAAATTTAAAAGAAAAGAAAAAGGTCTTAAAAAAAAAAGCACGTGATTTGCAAACATTTTCTCCCACTGGATAGCTTATCTTTTCATTGTCTTCATATGGCCTTTCACAGGTCAAAAATTTTCTATTTTGATAAGGTCCAATGTATCGATTTTTCCTCTTATGAATAATACTTTTTGTGTTAAGTCTAATAACTCTTTGCCTAGCCCCAGATGCTGATTTTTCACTCACTTTTTCCTAGCGGTTTTATAGTTTTACTTTTACATTAAAGTCTATAATCCGTTTTGATTTAACTTTTGTATAAGGTGTGAGGTTTATGTGGAGGTTTGTTTTTTTTGCCTGTGGACATCTGATTGGATTTGTTTGATTTTTTTTTTAAAGAATTTTTTCAGCATCATGATCAGACTATTATGTTAAGCAATCAACAGCTGGGAAGCAAAAAATAGTCCCCTCAAACCTACATTGACACACTTGGTTGTAATGCTCTACATTTTCCACCAAACAAAAATTAAAACAACCTGTTGTGCAATTAGTCACAAACACAGTCCTTGAGGTTTTTGCCCTTACACACGAGTAGTGGCTAAAACAGGTCTCTGTAGCAAATAGACCCTGCTACCACTGTGCTTGGCTGAGTTCACAAATCTCTTGTAACCTGTAGCTTCCCTGTCACTTCTCTGGCTCTCCTCTCCTGCTAAGTGTTATTTCCTGGCAGTAATTAAAACCATCTGCCGCTGTCACAGCTACTGCTGCTGCTGGAACCCCCATGAACCTTGGTTTCATGGTCTGACAAAGTACTCGTCTCTACCACCATAGAGGCTTTTGCCTCCAGAGTTTCCTCCCCTTCATGGGTCTACAATTTGAAAATGAATTATAATGGCCAAAATCACTGTAGCTTCCACCACCTCCAAAATCGTTTCCATTATTTCCAAATCCATTATAGCCCTCCCCACTGCCATCATATCCACTACCACCACCACCATGACTGCCACCAAAGCCACCTTGACCACTGAGGTTTCCTCCATCACCAAACCTATCATGCCCACCAAACCCACCTCTACAATAACCACAAAGTTTCCAGGCTCACTCGACCTCTTTGGCCAAATAAAGCACTAGCCAGCTCTTGCTTAGCCAAGGTTTCCTTAGTTCACGGTGGTGACCATACACAGGATGTTATTTCTCTCTCCTTTTTCCCTCCAACTTTATTGAGATACAATTGATGATATTGTGTAAGTTTAAGGTGTGCTGTGTGATATTTGAAGTGTGTATATATTGTGAGATGATTACCACGTTAGGGTTGGTTAGCGCATCCATCAACCTCACATGTTACCGTGTGTGTGTATGTTAAGAACATTTAAGATCTACTGTCTTAGCAGATTCCAAATATACAATACAGCATTGTTGATTGTCATCACCATATTAGACATTAGATCCCCAGGACTTACTCATCTTCTGACTGGAAGTTTGTACCTTTTGACAGTGTGATGTCTCTGAATGACAATCCTGTGAACGGAGTCATGGTCATCAACAGGTTTCAAAAGCAGATCCCTTCTTGCCACTGCCTTGGTCAGTCGTGATTTCAGTCACTTCAGTTTCTCACACTGTTCAAAATAACCTCTTGGGTGATGTTCTCCAGTGTCTTCTTTAATGCCACCAACAAAAACAATCTTTTTCACTGTTAAGTGGGCACTTCGTCTTTGAAACCCTGCTCTCGACACAGCCCTCTTTGGTGCCACGGCTCTTCCATCCGCCTCGTGTGGCCCCGCATCCCCGGCCGCATCCACCTCCTCCACAGCGGGCAGGGGACAAGCCCAAAGCCCTGGAGCGCGAGGTGTTTGGACCCCTCCTGACCGCAGTCCGTGAGCCTTCCGCGTGGCTCGAGATGGCTTCTCCGCCTCTCATCTCTTGTTTCAAAGCTCAGCCCTCCAGAGAAGGGCCTCACAGCTGCTGGGCCTCTTTGGAAGCCTCTGACTAAACAGGTGGGCAGTGGGAGGGGCCACCAGGAGAACACGGGTTTGCTTGATTTTTAATCATCACCTCTCCCCTCATTACTCGCTCCCAACACACAAAGATAGTCCCCACCCCTGACTCCTTTAGGACGTGCAGGGTTAGGTTTTGTTTCAGTCTAAAATAAATCGACATCACCTCTGTTTACAGAGATTCACAGAATCCCCCTTGGGTACTAGAGACCTTTTTAGGTATCCCCAGAATAAGTTTGGGCATCACTACACCAGAAGCCTTTGGGAGTTCGATGTACTGTTGCTTTCCTGATTTATTCATTGATTTGACATTGTAATTAATCATGCTGGTAGTTACCACGTATGCTATCCAGCCATGTGCCCACTGCTTTGCACTGTTTATCTCTTTTTATCTTCACACTATGCCTGCAAACTAGGTATTTTCATGACTACTTTATGGATAAGAAATTGAGGATGAGAGAAGTTGAGTAACTTGCCCAATAGGAGAACTGGAATTTAAACCCAATCTTTCTGATTTTAAAGCCTGTGTTGAAGGTGAAAATACAACCCACAGAATGGGAGGAAATGTTTGCAAATCATATATCTGATAAGGGAGCTTTCTCTATAATATACAAAGAGTTCTTATAACTCAATAATAAAAAGACAACCCAATTTAAAAACGGGCAATGACACTGAATAGACATTACTCCAAAGAAGACACACAAATGGCCAATAAGCAGATGAAATGCTGTGCAATGTCACTAGCCAAGATAATGGAAATTAAAACTAAGAGACCAATCACACCCACCAGGATGGCTATAAGATAAAAAAGCCAGTTGGTGTAAGTTTCACTGGTGTACACATCTATCAAAATTCATCAAATTGTACATCTGAAATATGTGTAGTTTACTGTATAGGAAACATACCACAATAAAGGTGTGAAAGACATGTAAAAATTTAAAAAGTTGAGAAATAGTAGTTTGGTTTGGATGTGGAGAGACTGGGCCCCTCATACGCTCTTGCTGGGAATGTGAATGAAGGTACAGCCGCTTTGAAAAACAATCTGATGTTCCTCAGAAGGTTAAAACAGTTACCGAGGGCCCCAGCAATTCCAATCCTAAATGAGCAAGAGAAACTGAAGCATATATTCACACAAATACTTGCATGTGAAAGTTCATAGCAGCATTATTCATAACAGCCAAAAAAGCAAAAACAACTCAGATTGGCGGGGGGGTGGGGGGTGGGGGGAGGGTACTGCTCAGTGGTAAAGCACATGCTTGGCATGCACTAGGTCCTGGGTTCAATCCCCAGTAAGAAAGCAAGGAAGAAAGCAAGAAAGCAAGAAAGGAAGAAAGGAAGAAAGAAAGAAACTTAATTACCTCTCCCTAAAAAAGATACAAAATTAAAAAAAAAAAAAAAAACACACAAATGCCCATCAACTGATGAATAAAGTGTGGAATGTCCATACAACAGAAAATTATTTGGCAGCAGAAAGAAATGAAGAACTGATATATGCTATAACCTGGATGAACCCTGAAAACATTATGCTCACTAAAAGAGGCCAGACACAGAAGGACCACACATCATTTGATTCCATTTATACAGTGTCCAGAACAGGCAAGTCCATAGAGACAGAAAGTAAATTAGTGGAAAAAAAAAAAAGAAAGAAAGTAAATTAGTGGTTGCCTAGCACTGAAGAAGGGAGTCGAGGGGAAATGGGTAGTGACTGCGAATGGGCAGAGGTTCCCTTCTAAGGTGACAAAAATATTCTAAAATTAATTTTGGTGATGGTTGCACAGCTCTGGGAATATACTAAAAAGCACTGAACCAGTTAGTTTAAATGGATGACCATATTTGAATGATATCTCAATAAAGCTGTTTAAAAAAAAAATAGTAAGGCTTGGGTTACCACATGGCTTGTCAGAAACTAAGTTCCTCAGTCAGTCATTCAACAAGCATTTCTTAAATACCTACCATGTGCCAGGCCAGTACCATTCCGGGCACTGAAGATACAGTGGATTACAAGCCAGACAAAAGCCCTGACCTCATGAGGCTTATATTCTAATGCAGGGAGGCAGATTATAAACAAAGAAATTTTAGATCATTTCAGATTAACACATGCTATAAAGAAATTAAATGGGGTGGTGATCATTTTGTAATGTATAGCAATATCAAATCAGTAGGTTGTGTGCCTGGAACTAACATAGCACTGTAGATCAGGTATACTTCAATAAATAAATAAATTTAACTAACTAGTTAACTTAAAAGAACTAAATGGGGGTTTTAAGATAGGAAGTGACTGGTTGAAAGGGAAGTGAGCTACTTAAAAAAAAAACAAGTGAGCTACTTGTTTGGGTTGCCAAACAAGGCTTCTATGAGGTGGCTTTGAACTGAGTTCCTTCCTTCCTTTCTTCCTTCCTTCTTCCCTCCCTCCCTCCCTTTTTCCATCCATCCTTCTGCAAACATCCTCTGTAATAGCAACTCATTTCACAGCCAACTCTCAGCCTCCACCGGTGCTTTTCCTGATTGACAAATCTGTTTCCTTCTTCAGCTTGGTGCCCATCTGACTTCCGAAATGTCTTTACCCCATCTTTCCCTTTCTCTCTCTGGTGGAAGGGAAGGAGGAAGACAGTAAAAATTGCTTCCCCTTGGGACAGTGCAATAAAAATCATTCAGCAACTGGAGAGAAAACCAGAAGACAAAGGAAACATTCTCTCGAAATCAGTGCTGTGGACTAAACACGTAGATTTTGGTGAAGTCCCTGGGAATTGCCCCAACTCTGACACAAACCTGGCTGACAGATGAGAGAGTCCCAGAGGGTGAAACTGCTGGTTGGTCAGGCCGTGGCCTCTGCTCAACAGTTCCAAGCCCGGGAGTCCAGAATTGGGTGCAGAACAGTTCTTTGAGCTTCTCTGTGAGTTCACGGCTTTCTCTATCAGGACCCTAATCCCAGTCTAGGGATACAGGTAGCTCTAGATGGCCCTGAGACCCCCGATTCCTGAGGGCTCACCACCAATTTGAATGCCACAGGAAGTGGGTATTTCTGAGCTTAAGTACAGCAAGCAAGCCCTTCACCAGGATCTGAGACAGAGGACACAAAAAGCAGACTGACCCCTGGACATAGTGGGCAGAATTGGTCCCCTGAAGCCTGGTCCTGGTTTGCCACCGACAAAACCCATTATCTTACAGAAGTCTTTTTTGGGCCGTAGTTTCTCCTTTTGTGAACTGAGGGGGTTGGACCAGTTCTGGGATGACTAAGAACAAATCTGCCACACTTACCCCTGCTGTGGCAGACGTCACTAATGGGTCACAGCACTCCTGAGATTCAGCCTCAGAATCCTTCTCAACACAGGATTCTAACCAGCTACCATGTCACTAATGGATCAGAGTTAGCACATAACCTAGCACCCACTAGCCGTGTGCCTGAACTGGGTTATTTCTAATATCCTGATGAATCTGAGCCTTTAGGTCTGCAATCACAACAGAAGCGGGGCATGGGAGTGCCAAGAAAGGAGCACGGACCTTAGAATCAGAATGTCCTGGGTTTGAATCCCGGCAGTGCCACTTACTAGTCATGCAATCTTGGGTAAGTTAGTTCTCTTTGAACCTCAGTTTAGTCGTCTCCATAAAACAGGATCAGGGTCCCTAACACATAAAGGGTGTACAAATTAAATTAGGTAATGCTTGCACCCTTTGCTTGCACATGGAACATAAACAGACATATCCAGCAAGAGACGCCCTCTACCCCGCTATGCTTCCCTCTCCATCCCACACAGCAGTGAAGCCCAGACAAGTGGCTCCCGACCTATGCTGCCTGAAGTCCCCTCCTCCCACGGCTGTCTCTTCTGTCACTGTCAGATGGTTCTCTGCCCTTCCAACGCTCCCGGGGGCCTGCCAGCACGTCAGGGAGCTCAGAGCCCCCTCACAGTCTTCTGGGCAAGACAGAAGCTGGAGGAACCTTCAGAGATCAGTGAACTGTGGGCTTTCCCCCTGGTTTTCACGCTGGGCCTCTGCTTAATGACAGCAGCACCAGATGCTGGATGCAGGTGAGAATAGTTCCTAGAAGCAGGGCTGTGGCTGGGCTATTTTTTGTCATTCAGTGTAGGTACCAGGGGCCACTGTGGGAAAACTTGGTTTATAATTTCTGTAAATTATAGGTGGCAAGTTCATGGCCCAAGCAGCACAAACCTCCCCCCCTCCCCCACCCCACCACCATGCTGTCTTCCAGCTGGATACTCTGGGAAGTAGACTCTGAGACAGAGATTTGTATGCGAGAAATTTACTAAAGATGCTTTCGAGATCAGCAGCTGGGGGAGGGGTGGGCAGGGAAGCAGCACTGGAGAGGCTGAATTATGATGTTACGTGCACCCAAAGCCCCAGTGCCTCCAACCAGGAGCTCAGGAGCTGGAATGACCTCCATGGAGTTGCCTCCTATTGTGGATCCTCCTATTGACCAGAGGGGTGGTGCTCTTCAGCCAAGGGCAAACCCTAGGGAGGGGCCCCAGCTACACTCCCAGCAGCTGCGTGAATGAAGGACTCAGTCCTGGCCTAAGTAAGCCTGCGGCACCGCCTCAGGATCCACCACTCCCGGGCTCATGCAGACATTGCATTTCTTCTCTGAGGCAATGTATGGCTTCAGAATTCTCCTCCAGACTGTGCCCCAGGCAGCCATCAACAATCCAGGAGGGCTGGCAGCTAGAGGAATCCTGTCATCCCTATTGTGATCTTAATCCAAGCCTCAGGAACTGAGGCTCAGAGACGGAAAGACACTTGCTCAAGGCCACACAGATGAGTTAAAATCAGAGGCAGGACTAGAAATCCAAGCCCCCTGTCTCTGAAACAGATGCTCTAGATCTGTCCAGATTTAGAGTTAAATCAATCAGAGTGAGGTAAAATAACCATTTTGTTCCTCATTTGCATTTGCCATATTCCAAGTACCCAAAAGCCGTATGTGTCTGGTGGCTACTGTATTTGATGAGTGCAGGTTATTAGAACAGTTCCCTCATCATCAAGAAAAACTCTATTCGGCAGCACTGCCCTCGACCCATTACATATACTGCCCCTATGTCCTCAACTTTAAAAGTTAGGACATCCTCCAGACACCTTTGTTTCCCTGTCATTGGTAGGCAATGGCGAGTTATGATAAGGGATATGGAAACGTGGATGTTAACAGAACTATCTGGCTAAGTGCAAACCCTCCTGGGGATACTAGGAACCCAGAGATGGACTGTTCTCTGCAAAAGGAAGTCATTATTTGTCAGGAGAGATGAACAATTCATACTTCATTTACTCATTCATTCATCCAACAAATCTTAAGCGGGTTCAGTCCAGAGCCAGGTGCTAAGCAGGGTGCTGGGGACACCAAGATGAATTGGACACAATCCTTGCCCTCGGGATGTGCACAGTCTAGTGGGGGAAACACAGGTACATCTTGATGGAAGTATCCAGGAGGGACACCTGTGTGTGTATGAGTTTGCCAGGTGGGTAAATGCTTCTGCAGTCACAAAGGATAGAGAAGTGAGCAGGTGTAGAGTGACTTTGTCGCCCAGGGGACCTCTGGCAATGTCTGGAGACAGCTTGGGTCGTCACAACTGGGGCAAGGGGGTACTACTGGCATCCTAGTGGGCAGAGACCAAGGATGCTGCTAACATCCTATAATGCCCAGGACAGTCCCCGCTACAAAGAATGGTCCTGCCCACAATGTCAGTAATGTCAGGGTGGAGAAACCCTGGGCAGGGGCTGCACTGGAGATCTGCACATCCCAACCTTCCGTCCCACTGCCACGGAGAAGGGAAGGTGCACGGGAGCACACACGAAGTGATAAGCTAGTTTAGAGGGGTTCAGGGAGCCACTGAAGAATCTTAACAGATTCAGTGACAGGATTAGATGTGCACGTTAGAAAGGCCCCTGTTGGGGTCCAGGGTAGGCCACCCCAAAATGTGCCTCAATGGCATATTGATTATTTTGAAGTAAAGTTTCTTAAGAAGCTGACAATGCAAGAGGACACTCTGACCCTCCTTTCTGTCTCCGTGAAGGCAGGAAATACCTCTCTCCTTTGAAAGGCGTCCTCCCTCCATCTGGAGATAGAAGGACACCATTATCACCAAAGATAGGGAATTGGGGCCAAGAAGCCTATATAAACAAACCCTGTTACTTCTTTTAATTTTCTACCCCAAGCCCAAGCTCTGTTTAGTTTCTTCATTAATTGAGCACCCAAAGCCTAAGTTTCTCTGTTCTGTCAATTCCTCACAAATGTATTGTTTCTTTGTCTAAAAAATATAAAAGCTGCCTGCTCTGGCCATTTCTTAGGTCTCATTTCTAGGGGACCTCTCTGTACATGAATTAAAATGTGTTTCTTGGGGGAGGGGACAGCTCAGTGGTAGAGTGCCTGCCTGCTCAGCATGCACAAGGTCCTGGGTTCAATTCCCAGGACCTCCATTTAAAAAATAAATAAACCTAGTTACCCCTACCCCTACCCCCAAAATGTGTTTCTTTTTCTCCTGTTAATCTTCTCGTGTCAATCTTATTATTCGTCTGGCCACAGAACTCAACAAGCTTAGAGGGGGAATCTTCCCCCTCCCCGACACCCCCCTAATTACTGGGTGAGAGATGGACGTAGCAGCTCTGGGGCCTGGTGACAGGCCATGGCAGAACAGGAGAAGACCTTGCACTTGTCACAACTGTGACTGAATAACATTTGTGGGGGTGGGGGTATAGGTAATCAGGTTTACTTATTTAGTTTCAGAGAAGGTACTGGGGATTGAACCCAGGACCTTGTGTATGCTCAAGCATGCACTTGAGCTGTATCCTCCCCCTCTTGAATAACATTTTGTGTAATTGAAACCGAGCAAGATCCTGTGGGGCCCTCCTGGGTGCAAAAGCGCCCTTGTGTCTCCCATTTCTTGTTTGTAGAAAAAGGCTTTGCTCTACCTAGGCCTCCCCTGAGTTCCAAAGAGCAGACTCAAACTGTTACTAATTAAGGAAGTGAGCGCATGCAGAAACGAAGGAACAGCAGTCAAGAAACAATAGTTCAGAGGAAAAACAGAGTCCGAGTTCATCCTCAAGGGATATGCATAACAATCGGACACATCTTTGAATTGTTCTGCAGGAACTAAGAGCCCCCACTCCGGTGGAGGATCATGACTTCGTGCTGAGCCCAAGCCCACAGACCCCAGACTGGTTGGAACCGGAAGGCTGATAATTAGGATTCCCAAAACACCACCCAGTCCTACAAGGCTCAAGCCATTAGCCACTGCCGCTGCCCACCCGAGGGGAACTGAGGATGGAGAAAAAACAGGAAACAGTCTGTGCTTTGGATACACTGGCCCCTAGAGAGTTAAGATGCATATCTAAGGAAAATTTTCAAATTACCCCATACACAGAAAACCACTAACATCATTAACTTGAGATGTCTGTTCTTCATGATCTTTTCATGGCGTCTTTTCATGCTTGACTACATATTTTCCTAGCAAAAAAGTTCTTATATATCCTGGCTCCTCCCTCACCTTCTCAGAGCAGCTCCTCAGAGCTCCCTAAGAGGCTGTCTCCCGGGCTACAGTCTCAGTTAAGTTCCCCAAATAGAACTTAACTCACAACTTTTACATTGTTCATTTTTCTTTCAGTCAACAGGGTATATACCCCAAAGAACTGAAAGCAGGGACCTGAACAGATACTTGCACACCCATGTTCATAGCAGCATTATTCACAATAGCAAAAAGGTAGAAGTACCCTGGATGTCCATCAATGGATGAAGGGATAAACCAAATGCGGTCCATACATACAGTAGGCTGTTATTCATATATGAATAAACAAAATCTGCATACATGCCATACCATGAACCTTGAAGATGTCATGCCAAGTGAAATAAGCCAGACACAAAAGTACAAATATTTTGCGATTCTGCTTATATGAGATACCTAGAATTGGCAAACTCATAAAGAGTAGGCCAGTGGTTACCAGAGGCTGGTTGCACAACTGTGTGAATGTCCTTAACGCCACTGAGTTGTATGCTTAAAAATTGTTAGGATGGTCAATTTTATGTTACGTATTTTTTACCACCACCACCACCACCATAAAAAAGATGAAGTGAGATGATTGTGTAAGGCCTTTTAGCATAGGGCCAAAAATTCATTATTACCACTTTTTTCCCAGAAGTGTTCTAATAAAAGGGAGGAACCAAGAGCTAAGGGAACAGAGGCAAGCGAGTAGGCTAACGTATCTGTGGGCTGCGTCAGGGACCACACACAGCGGAGGGGACCCTGGAGCGCCACTTGCTGCAGAGCTGGAGGAGGTGGCGCTGGGAGGCCAAAGCTATGGCTCCTAACGAGACAGGAAGGAAGGGGTTAGGGCACAGCCATCCAAGGAATGACGCAGCAGTTAGCACCAAGAGGGTGAAAGACTCAACTCCCATACACCTTGAGGCCCAGGATGGCAGGAGATTTGACTTCCAATAGACCATGAGCTTCATCATACACATTGTAATATATTATCGTGGTAAATGGCACACCCACGGCCGCCATGACAGTTCCAAGGCTGACCATAAAAGGTCAAAAGTGGGTGGTTGGCCCAGTTCCTGAGAATCCCAGCCCCTTCCCCAAAGCAGTTGGAATAATCCTTCCACTTATTTGCACATGAAGTTACCAAGCCCATAAAAACTAACAACCCCCCACACCTCGTGGCCTTTCTCTTGCCTTCTGAAACAGCCTGCACTCTATGCAGTATATATCTCTCTAAATAAGTCTACCTTTACTCAGCTGTGGCTCACTCTTTCATTCTTCCCTGTGCAAAGCCAAGGACCCACCCTTGGCAGGGCACATCCCAGGGGCTCAACCGAGACCTGGGACATGGCCATCCCCTCGCCCCACATTCATGCTTCCTGCATCACTATGAGCCTGAAACCACCAGACTCCATCTCTGGAAGGACTCCACACCCCTGCAGAGCAGGAGCTGGGGGGTCCACGTGGGTGAGCCCTTCCGCATAACTGCCTGAGGGCCGTTCTTTGTCTTCACCAAGGCAGGAATTTCCAGGCCTGGGGGCATTTGCATTTGGTGTCTTGACTGCTGACCTGTTCCAGCAGCTGCCAAATCAATGATACACTTTCTCTGAAACCCCAAGGGCAGGCAGAAAATAAGTTAGCCTGGCCCTCCCGGCTTTTGTGTCATAATTAGGATTTTATTCCTTGTGCAGAGAGAAAACAGCCAGAACACCTGCTCCTAGAGGCACCAGTTGCCACCAGATCTCCTTGGCTCACTCTTTTTTTTTTCATTTGCTGTATCTCTGTTTATTTATTTATTTTTTTAATTGAAGCATAGTCAGTTACAATGTGTCAATTTCTGGTGTACAGCATAATGTTTCAGCCATACATATACATACATTCATTTTCATATTCTTTTTCATTATAGGTTACTCCTTGACTCCGTCTTTATATGTATATGATTTTTAAAGGAAAGACTGTTAGGAGTCCAACACAATCATTTTACAGTGAAGCCAAGAAGATGCTGGAGAAGTACATGGACTTGGAAAGCAAGGGCTGAGGTTCACATCCCAGTAAACTAAGTAACTTAGCAACTTAGAGCAAGTTCTTTAATTTCTGGAAGCCACATTCCTTCTTAGAAAAATAAGGATAATAATACCTTTCTGTTGGAGATCTTCTGAGGAATGAAGGCCAAGGTGGAGTGTAAACACACGACAGCTGGCTGGAGGGAAGCTTGACTGCACCTCAGAGAATGTGCTTTGTACCCACCACGGCTCCTCACTCTCCATCTCTCGCCTCGTGTTATTGTCTCCCTGACATTTATCCTCACCTGAAATTGCTCATGTGTGTACTCATTGGTTTTATTCTTCCCCTTGCTCCACCAAAAAGTAACTCTGACCCACTCTGGCCCAGCACCTAGGGCTGCATCTGGCAATTAGTGGCACTGAGTAAACGTCTGTGGAATTGCTAGGCAGGTTAGATAGAAATGAGCACTGGGTAGGGGGAGTGGAGGAGGAAAGGAACAATCCAGAAAATGGCAGTGTGTCTGCATTCAAGAAAACGGGCTCCAGAAATTTTTACTTTCTCTAAATGAGGGCCAGAAAAAGAAGCCAGTTAAAATCAAAACACTGCAGCTGCGCGTAAGAGAAGGACTCGGCGTAACCTGACCCAACGAACCTGCCCCAAAGGGGATGGGAGTGCCAGACCGCAGGGAACCAGAGTTGTCAATCGGCCTGAGCACAAGGAACTTGAGCTGTCAATCAGTCTGATCACTCAAAGAACCTGAGCCACAAATCAATCAATCACGAAAAAGCCCCTGAGCCAGGATATAACAACAGGAAGAACAAAGGAACAGCGCCGTTTTCCCTTTTTCCCTTTCATGGATTGGCCTGCTCCCAGTTCTCGGGTGTGTACCATCTTTTCACTAATAAAAATCTTGTTTATGTCATGCTTTTTGTCTCTTGTCAAAATTCTTTTTTTTTTTTGGGGGGGGTGAATAAGAACTGAGGTAATTCTTATTTCCCTTTTCCCGGTGGTCACAGAATAAGTGGCTGTCCACAGTCACCCTGGGATTAGATCAAGCCTTGTTTTGTCAAAGCGCCATCCAACGCAGGGGCACTTTAAGTAAATTATGTCAGTAACTGTTGAGAAGCCATCAGCCCAAGAGATGCATTTAGCTGTGTGGACCAGAAGTAGTTCCTATCTCCAAGGCCTAGAAAAGGAGAG
Organism: Camelus bactrianus; assembly: GCF_048773025.1. Taxonomy (NCBI): domain Eukaryota; kingdom Metazoa; phylum Chordata; class Mammalia; order Artiodactyla; family Camelidae; genus Camelus; species Camelus bactrianus. The sequence goes on from NC_133541.1 coordinate 115,601,640, forward strand.
TAAATAAAATAAAGACTTTTTTAGGGGGAAGGTGTAGCTCTGTGGTAGAGTGCATGCCTGGCATGCATGAGGTCCTGGGTTCAATCTCCGATACCTCCACCAAAAGAAAGAAGTACATAAACCCAATTACCTCCCAACTGAAAAACAAATTTTTTTAAAGAAATATTTTTGTACCAGTCTCTCCTTTGCTGACCCAGTGTCCAGGTAACCCAGGAGAAACACTGGGGGTCTGAGGGCAGGCGTGGGGTGTGATATGAGGTGGGTAAGATTGAGTCGGGGGGGGATGAAACAACCCAGAGTGGGACTGACTTTTCTCAAATGCTGACTCGTGGCTGTGCAGTAGTACTTTGGGGAGTTGTGTTCTTAGACACCATTGTGTTGAACCAGGTCAGCTTAGTAGTGAAATGTGTAGCTCCAGGTCTAAACCTAGGTCCATCCCTTACCTCCTGTGTGCTCTTGTCACCGCAGAATCAGCCCCAAGACAGCCCCGTCCTGGTTCTCACAAGACCCTGAGCTGTTTTTCAGAGACAAAGAATAAAACAAGTGCTGCAGCCAAAGCACGCGCAGAGGAGAGAATCTGGACCTCACACAGCACCCGGAACCAAACTTTCTCCTCCCCTTCCACCAACGCACGGAACCAAAAAGCCGGGACATGACCGGAAAGGAAGGCCGGAAGTTTGACGGAACCCCAGAAGGGGAGACAGATTTGAGCCGCGCCTCCTGTCTCCTGGCAGGTGGGCCTCACAATAAAGTTCTTTCTTTTCTCCAAAGTCGGTGTCGTCATATTGGCTACTTTGTGCCCTGGGCAGCGAGCCCTATGCCCTGTGACAATCTGAAGTCAGGTTTGTTGCCTCTCTGAGCCTGAGTTTCCTAACCTGTGAAATGGGATGATAGTAACCCAAGGTACTTATTAAATGAGATCAGTTGCCAACAGTCAGCGTAGTGCACTATCTTGAAATACTTTTCTAGGCCCAAGATGGAGCCACTCCAGCCTGGGGTGCCAAGTCAGCAAACCAAAACTTAGATCACTTCCACGTCCCTGTAAATGCTCCGCCTGATCACAGACACAGTCTACCCACCTGGTCAGCCAGTCCCCGAGAACCAAGCTAACTCTGGGCTCTGTACTTACTTCCTGGTTCCTTATTAATTTTCTGATTTTCTCTTCCTTGTTCCTTATTCTTTACCCTATCAAAAGCGTCCTGCCTTCTGCCCCATTTTGCAGTTCTTTGGACACTTGGGAACGTAGACTGCCCGTTTCGTGAAGTGTTAAAGCGTTTGTGTTGCCAAACACAAGTACGTATGCCTGACACACAGTGAGGCCAAACCAACCGAAACATCGGAGTTTGGAGAAGAGAAAAGTTTATTGCAGGGTTGAGCAAGGATGGGCAGCTAATACTCAAAAAAGAACAAAAAACAAAAACAAAAAAACTGGAACTCTTCATTGGTTTGGAGGAGGAAAGTTTTTATAGACAAAACTTGGGGTGAGGGCTGCAGGATGTGTGACTTTCTTCTGATTGGTTGGTGGGAAGGTAACAGGGCGATGCTCCAGGAACCTTGTGCTCAGCCCGTTTGCCATCCTCCTCCTGGGTCGGGGCCTTAGATCCGGCAGAAAAACTCCAGATGTAGTTATGTATATTCCCCGAGGAGGAACCAGGACCCTGCCCCAAGGCTGCACCATTGTTTCTTGACTGTTCCTCCCTTGTCTCTGCACTCCCTCCCTTCCCTGATTTGAGTCTGCCTTTTGGAACTCAGGGAAGGTCAAGGAGGCTGACTGAAACCTATTTCTTATACACAAGAAATGGGGGGAAAGGATTTGTACCTGGGAGGACCCACAGGGTCCTGCTGTTTTTCGTTTGTATCATGTAAATTGTCATCTTTAGTCATTTTTAACAGCACTCAGTACAGGGGAGCAGCGGGATAATTAGCTATCTTTTCATCCAAATGAAATGTTGAGATCCAGAGTAGACATGACTGCCGGTTGGTGGCAGAGCATAGAACTCATTGCTCTTGGCTCACACTCTTTCCACTCTCTCTGGTGGCTGCCATTTCTTGTCCCCAAGGGCCTTTGGTCTAAGAGGGGAGCCTGAACATGTAAAACATAAATGTCAGGAAGCTTCAAGGATGACAAATGAGGCTTAGTATGTGCAGTGAAGTAAATCCATGCCTTGTGATGCTAGAATCTTCAGAAAGAACTCCCTACCCAGAGGGATGGTGACAAATAGAATGTTTTTAAAAAATTTTTTTCTAATGGAGGTACCGGGGATTGAACCCAGGACCTCTTACACGTTAAGCACACACTCAGCTACTGAGCTATTCCCACCTCTTGACAAATACAGTTTACTGAGTACTTTCTCATGTGCAAGACACTGGTTGAGGGCCTAAAACGATTGTTACTTAATCTCCAGCACAACCCTAGGAAGTAGGAGCTGTCATGACTCCCCTTTCATAGACGTGGAAATTAAGGCCATAAGAAGTGTAACTGGTTCAAGGCATATGAAGAAAGTTCTAAGTGGAGTTATGCAGCATCCCCTCCTTTCCCCCCCCCCACAGATTGCTGTTCCAGTAGTAAAGAGTCCTCCCATCAGCACTGCCTCCTGCAAAAGTACAAGGCTGTGGGGGAGGAGGGTGTGGCTCAAGCAGTAGCCTGCATGCCTAGCATGCACAAGGTCCTGGGTTCAATCCTTAGGACCTCCTCAAAAAATAAATAAGTAAACCTAATTACCACCCTCCCCCACACACACACAAAAAAAGTGGAAAAAAAAAAAGACTCTACTAAGCCCTACCAATCGTGCACACTCAAGGTGTTTGAACCCGTTCACAGTTGAATTTCAGAGTTAAAAGGACTATGAGCAATATTATTAGCTAATACCATGACAACTACTGTTGTGACTTCACTTAACCTTTAAAAACGAGAGTACACTGTAGGTCCCATTATTTCTCTTCTCTAACAGGCAGAGGGTAAGGGGCCACTGGAATGGCTTGGCCGATGGCTGGTAAGTGGACGGGGAGTTGGACCCAAGCCACAGGCAGTCTTGTGCCCTCACTTGGCCCTGTCCTGCCTCTTGGTAGATTACCTGCCCAGTTGCTTGATAACCTGTTTGTAGGCTGTTTGTAGGCTCAGGTGACCCTTTGTGAATCTGGGGTTGGGGGGGGTGGGAAAAAAGGCATAAATACTCTCTTCAGACACATAACTCTGTGATTTTAGGGGCTTCCCAAAACTTCTGATATTTAGCAAAAAACCTCCAAAAACTAACCTCAGCTCGACCTGGACCCCCTTCCTCTAATCTCCTTACACCATCCCATCAGTGGCCTTGAGCCTTGCTTGGCCATCTCTAAGAGGGTGGGAACGTCCTTTATTCCAGGCAGTTCATTCTTCAAACAGCAAGATTCTATAGACACGTCTCCCATCCGGTGAGACAGTGTTGCCTCCCAGAGCCTGGGGTCCTGGAAAGCAAGCCAGCTGCCAGCTTCCAGGCAGCTCTGCAGATGAGAGCCCTGGGCCGGTCTCAGCCCACCCCTCCGTCCTGGAAGGCTTCTGAGAGGCAGGGAGTCCAGGCCTCCCATCCAGCTGCTTGTCTCCTCTGTAAAGGCTCCCTCTGGAAACAAGGGGACCAGAGAAGAGAGCGGTGCTGCTTCAGAAAGGATGCCCTCATCCCTGCTGAGAGCAGTGTGGAGGGAGGGAGCCTAAAGCCCCGATCCAGGAAGTGTGGGCACAGAGATACCCTTCCACTGGCTCACGACACACTCTTGGTCAGAGACTGGATTGCACCTTCCTGGGCCCAGGTTAGTCTTTCTGCAAAATTAGGAGGCTGGATTACATTGAGTTTGCAAACCCAAATGCTCACTGGGGCCAAGCTAATAATAGAAACATCTAGGAATATTCAGTTCCTCTACAAAGAAGGCTCTCTTCTGATTTCTTTAAAACATGCGACTCTCTCATTTTCTGTTTCTAATGGAGCCCTGGAGGCAAACAATCCAAAATAATAGAGACAAAAGTGCCAACGGTGAAGGAAACGGTAATGGGCAGTGGGTCTCAGTGGAGGGGACAAAAGGGGACTGTTGCCCACTCCCTACCTGCAGGGGCAGCTGTGGGATGTCACCTCTTGGTCTACTCAAGTGGCTGACGGAGCATCACCAGTGTGGACACGTAGACCTGGTGTTAGCAGATCTTACGAGCTTTCAAAAGTGGCTGGACACATGAATTTTTATGTGAAATCTCCCAATTTTTAAAATGTTGGCTCAGATTTTTCTTAAACAGAGGGAGGGCCAAATACAACATGTTCTGAACCGTGATCTGCCAGTCTGTAATCTCTGGAGGTGTTTTTAAAGCTCCTTTTCTGCTGGAACGTTCTGTGGAGGGACAAGTGAAGAGAGGAGGAGGGCGGGAAGGAAGGAAGGATGGCAGGAGCCGCAGGGGAATCTCTCTGAGACCTGGTTTGTCCTGTGCTGAGCCTCTGAATCTCTGCCGGTTCAGCAAAAAGGAGGGGAAGAGGGAGGGGAAGGCCTGGCCTTTCCAGGCTGTAAGGCTTTGTTTAGTAAACCATCCTTTCCTCTAGCTTTCAGCTCTCCTTTGGGAGAAGCATAATGGCCCCAGGCCTCAAGAGTGTCTGAACAGGTTTGAACAGGATGCTCCGGTCTGTGGTTGGAGGGGCGGTGCCCCACCTCCCAGGGCTGGTGGATGGAGGGGAGGAGAGGGGAGACTGGGCATCCTCGGCCAGAGGCGGGCCCTGGGCTTCGGCCTCAGGCTGGATTCCCGCCTGCTCCCTGGCTTGCTTCTAGCTCCCGAGGAGCCCCGGATATCTTTCCAACTGGGCCTCCGTGTCAAGAAGGGAGTTTACAGTCCACAGTCAGCATGGCTGCCCGCCAGCCTGGCAGATGGCCAGAGCCCAGAGCACACTGGGAAGGAGCATAACCAAGGCCCCTGGTGGGCAGCTGTGACCCAGAGTCTTCCAGCAGTGCGAGGGGAGGAGGATACCGGGGCGCCTTTCCTCCCCCCACCGACCCCTCAGGCTCCCTGGAGTCAGGCAACAGCCAGGGACAGGATGGCGCTCCCTGGGGCACCAGGGAAGCAGCTGTCACAAAAGGGCTGCAAGAACCCACTTTTAAGGGACCTTTCAGCTCTGACCCTCTGAGACTCTGTGAGTCCATGACTACGATTCAGCTTTTCTCACACTGTAGACCTCTCTCTGTATAGTAGACACCTCTGGTTTTCCCTCGCCAGGAATCCACTTCGTTCCTTCTGTTAGCAGCACCCTAGTTACCCTCCGGGAAACCACCCCTCCTCCACTCTCAGTCCAGGCAGATTGGGTGAGGCTGACCTGGCCTCTCTACCTGCCTGGCTCCAGGGCAGGTGTGTGTGCTGGGCCGGGCCCGGCTGATCAGCCGATTTCTTCCTCTGCTGGGTCCAATGAGACCCAACCCAAGGAATTTTGCTGGAACTCTTGGGAAAAGAGGCACTGCCAGCAATTGGCTTCCCGCACATCTGGAGGTGCTGGAGACCATCTGGCCGTGACATGGGAGGAGCCTGCTTGAGGACGAAGCCATCACAGGAAAAGACAGCGTGGAAAAAGAGGGTGAGAAGTAGAGGGAGGGCGAGGGGACCAGACTGAAGGATGCATTGATTTGTCAGCTGAGACTTGACAAAATGGTTTCAGCCCCTGGATCCAGCTATAACTGATGAAGTATTGAATCCCTGGACTTTTCAGTGAAAAAGTCAAGAATATGCCGCTGTGGCATAAAAATCACTTTGAGCAGAAAGCATTTGAGTTCTTGCTATCTCTTACTTGCCTAAAAGCATAGCTTCTCAAAAGAACTCAACTGTCCTAAATCCCTCCCTGGGGAGCAAAAAGGGAAGACTGACCAGAGACTGGAATTACCTGCCTGAACAGTCATTGTCCTAAAGCTATCATATCTCTCATCTAGTCTCCTAAGGGCCCATTTCTCTTTCCTCAAAGTCACTTGTTTTCCTATAAGTGCCCTTCTCCCTCCTCCCCTTCCCCTACTAAGATGGTCTATAAACCCCAAATTCTAACCACCTCCTTAAGTCACATTTTTATGTAAACTCCTGCATATTAAGTGATTAAACTTATCTTTTTTATTACTGATCTGGCTGTTGTTGGCTTAATCTGCGGGCCCCCAAATACAAAACCTAAGAGGGTAGAAGGAAGGTTTTTCTTCTTTTACATCAGTTTTACCAACAAAAAATCTACCTCTGACATTGGCTTCCAGGACTCCAACATTCCACGTGAGATTATTATATAATTATATTATGTAATTATGATTTACTCTGTAATTTGCCTAAGGAGTAAGTTCTATTTTATCTACTTTTGGGGGGGTGGACAGAGACTCCAGCAAGGACCTGGGCCTCTGAAATCCTGCCCTGGTTGCCTGCAACTACAGGAATTTTCCCAAGAAGCCAAGGATCCTGGCTGCATTCCTGCCCTGTCAGCACCCCCAACATAAACCCTAGGCAGCCCTGGCCAGCGCCTCGACTTGCAAAAGGGAATGTCCCAGGTCCCAGTGGTGCCCTTTAGTCATTCATTTGTTAATTCAACACACATTTATGGAGTATCAATTGTGTTTAGAAATGAAGTTCTCAACCTCTGAGACCTTAGAATTTGGGAAGGAAAACAGACCAGGAAGAAGAAATTCATCAGAACGTGATTACTGCTATGTGAGAAATAAACACAGAGAAGGTACCTCTAGGCTGGGGAGAGTGGCCGGCATGTCACAGAAGCTTCCTGAAGGAAGTAACCACTGAGCTGAATTCCACAGGATGATAAGGAGTCAGGTGAACAGAGGGGAAAGGAAATGCTGTCCAGGCAGGTCAACGGAGCAGCGTGACATTCAACCTGCAGGGGATGAGAGATGCTGAGGCCGTCAAGGGGACTGGCTGGGGCAGAGCTGGCGTGGGGAGAGGTGCAGGGCATTTCCACCAGGGAATGAGGGAATGAAAGGGGCTTTGACGAGGACTGCTTCCTGCAGGTACACACACACAGATGGCAAGCGACACAGCTCAGCCCCAAATCTGAAGCCCGGGCCAAGCCAGATTTGTGCCCACAGAGGAGAAGACACGCTAAAGGATCACCAGCTCGGGTTCCGGTCAGAGCTGCGCACAGAGCCCCAGAGCTCAAGTCTTGGGAGCTCGGTGCCCACAGCGAAAGCTTGGGTTTTCCTATCAGCAATGACTGAAGGCAGGGCCCAGAGCCTCATCTTCCATCTCATCTCCCACTCCCGATTCCTCCCTTTCCCACGCAGTCCTTGAGCTCTGCAGGGCCTGTGAGGACAGGCAACCCTGGGCCCCCATCCTAGCTGGGCTAAGAAGCGTGGCCTTCATACTCAACCTGTCTGTGTCCGTCCCCTTTTCTGCAAAACAAAGTAATGATAGTAGGGATTCAATATAGTAAGGTGTATCTGGGGACACAGTCAGGAATTCATTTCTTTACTCTGTCTTTTTACATTGCCTGCAAAGCCTCCCTTTCTTTGGGGATCCACACCATTCTAGGTGCTCCGTTGAGACTTTCCATCACAGCACCTTGGCCTCTTCCAGGCCACAGGGATGGGGCACTGACCAGCCAGCCAGTCACGCTATCTTCTTCTTGGCAACAGTGGTGAGTCCCCAGGATGGACTCAAGACACAAGCAAGCTAACCAGAGTCTGGGTCTCTCCTCTCTGGGGTTACAGATCTAGGAGAATGTGAGTTTGGAGAGAGACCATCTACCCGTGGATAAAGTCACTTCTTAGAAGGAAATAAAGCAAAGACGATGATGTTGATGACAACATCAAGATGCACTGCTTGGCGGGGAGGGGATAGCTCAGTGGTAGAGTGTGTGCTTAGCAGGCAGGAGGTCCTTGGTTCAATCCCCAGTACCTCTATTAAAGTAAAATAAAATAAAATAAAAATAAATAAACCTAATTACCTATCCCCTGCCAAAAAAAAAAATTTTTTTTTAATTAAAAAAGATGCATTGCTTAAAGCCAAATCCACTCCTGGACTTCCCAGTTTGCAGAACAAATTCATTCACATTTGCCCTAAGTCAATCTAGTTGGGTTTCCTTTACGTGTAGCTCCAAGACTCTTAAGCCATTTGGCACGTAAAACCCTGAGCACAATTATCTACCACCACAGAAGAGCTCAGCGACCAATAAGGAGCGGGAAAGTGGTCTTAAGCTCCTTCTCCATCCCCTCTTCCCATCCAGGACACAGTCTCACCCATTTCCTTCTGGCCTGGGGAGCAGGATGCTGGCTGTGTTGGCTTCCCATTTGCAAGGATGGGCTGTGGGTGAGGAAATGGTGACAGGCAGGCCAAACACCCAGTGCCCACCAGGTACACTGGAGCTGCGGCAGCCCATCCAAGGTCCCAGCCTGCCCACCGCATGTGATCTCGGGGGGGCTGCATGGTGGGGCGGCTGCATGCTGGAGTCCCACTGACTTGGTCTGAATCTTGTCGCTACAGCTGCGTGACCTTAGTCACCTTATCTTTCTGTGCTTCTGTTTCCTTATCTATCAAACTGGGACAATAACAGCCCCTGCCTCTCAGAGAAGTTGTGAGGACTAAATGAGAAAAAATGAATAAACCTAAGCTTGGTACTATGCTTGATATATTCCAGGCATTGTTCTAAGCACTTTACAAACTATGAGTCCAGCTGACTTCCACAGTAAGCTAAGGAGATAGGTACTATTATTATTATTATTCCCATTTTACAGATGAAGAAACCGAGGCACGGAGAGGTCAATAACTTGCCCAGGATCTCACAGGGTTTGACCTGAGTCCACATGCTCACCCATTGCATCAGTAGTGGTCCAGGCAGGAAACCAAAACCCACACCACAGAGCTCAGGAGTAGGAATTTAATATGGGCAACTAGTTAGACAGGGGCTAGAAGAGATGAAAACCAAGGCAAAGTGGGGCAACCTGGAGACTGACAACAGTGGGAAGGACATCACTACCCAGGGACTTTGGCCACGTGGTAGGAGCTAGGACACCGGAGGCAGGGGCCATCCTCTGGAGTCACTGCCAGAGGCGGCAGGAGCGGTGGTGTGAAGGATACATCCCGACTTCTCCCCACCCCCTGCTCTCTAATCTGCCAGTGCCTCCCGTTGGCCAAACTTAACAGGAAGCCAGTGGGCAGGGGAGCCTGGGAAATGTAGTTCAACACACCCAGATGAGAGCCCAGCAGGGGAAGGACAGGGCATGGCTCTGAGGATAAACAGTAAATGACCTGCATACCCACCGTGCGTCATAGCCTCCCCATCAAAATGCAGGGCACATAAAGGCAACTGTGCCCATAAACAGGAATTTAGGTCCCTGACTCCTGGTTTAATATTGTGTCTGGTACAAGAGCAGTTATGGGCATTCTGGGACAGTGAAAGGCTGGGGAACAGGCAGTTGGGGCTCCTGATGGTGCCTCCTCCTCTGGGCCTCTGAACATCTGGAAGCTTCTACAGATGGCTCTAAACAGCTGGGTGCAGAGCTGCCACAAGAAGCAAGCATCGTGTTTCTCTTGAGAGGGAGTGAAAGCAGCCTGAAGCTCCCCAGCCACCGCTTTGGGGTCGGAGAGAAATAGACGCAGCTGCTGCTGCTGCAAAACCGGAGGCAAATAAGTGGGGTAAGGTGTCCCCCAGCTCCCCACACCCTCCTTTTGCAAAGGCCATCATCTCTGTCCCTGCAGAGTTCCAATATTTTCCTCACCCCTGCGGGCTCTGACACAACCTCAGTGAGCAGCTGGGACGCAGGATCCCACAGGCGACAGCACGGGCAAGGGCCAAAGGTCCAGGCCAGAACCCGAGAGATGCGGAGCCTGAGCCTGTCCTGCCAGGATGGCGGAGAGATGCTGGTGGGAACGTTTCCCTTGGACCAGAATTCTGCCTCTAGGGATGTATCACGCAGATAATCTTACACAAGTGCATAAAGGCTCCTGGGCAAGGCTATTCACTGCGGTGTGGGTTATGATTCACAGAAGACTAGGGGGGAAAAAGTAGCCAATAGGAGGTGATTTGCTTAAGCAGATCCTGGTGCACTTGAACAATGGAACACTCTGTGCACCCACCAGGAAAGAGACATCTCTATGTGCTGAAACAGGCTGCTCTTCGAGACAAATTATTAAGAGAAAAATGCAAGGCACAGAGCAGCGTGTCCAGTACGCTCATGTTCAGTTTGGTGGGGAGCGGGGAAGAAACGTTTTGTGTGTATTTCTACACACATCTCTTGCTATCCACATCTACTTGGTTTCTGAATTCAGACAGTAGGGCTTCAAAGCAATGGATGCTACCTTATGGGAATCTCTGACTCCTAGATTTCATTTCAGATAGCAAACTGCAAGAGTTTGCTAGTAAATTGTTCATCCAAGAGGCTACCTGAATCCATGTGGTTCCTGAATTGGAACAGCGTTTGGAAGACCAGGGTAGATAGCAGGGATATCTGTATAGGCAAAACACTCACACCTGTGCATGTGTGGACTCTCTTTTGGAAGGAATACAGAAAATTGGTTAGTAGTGTTGCTGTAAGGGAGGGTAACTCAGCCCTGGGGGAGTGGGGTAGAAGTGAGACTTGTTTTTCAGTTTACATATATGTTGTGGTGATTTAAAAAAAGTGGCCCTAAATTCTCTGAGAGGTGGGGGGTTCTGTGTCCCATACTGTTCCATCTGAGCGGGCTTACATCTGCTTAGACCAATGAAGGATGGTGGAAGTGATGCTATGAAAAGTGATGCTTTTAAGACTAGGTCATCAAAGGTCATGTAGCGACACCAAAGACACTTTCTTCTTTCAGAAACCAGCCTCCATGCTGCGAGAAGTCTAAGCCACACGGAGTGCCCCGCTGTAGGCACTGTGGTCCCCAGTCCCACCTGAGCTCCAGCTAACATCATATGTAGTCATGTGAAGGAGCCATCTTGCAAGTTTAGCCCCAGTCAAGCATTCAGATGACCGTACTCAGCTGCCATGTGCTCATATGAACCAAGTCAGCCACAGAACTGCAAGGGACAATAATATATCGTTGTTTCAAGCCACTGAGTTTTGGCGTAGTTCTGTGTGTGTGTGTGTGTGTGTGTGTGTGTGTGTGTGTGTGAATATTAACTGGAATGTATATATTATCACACATATTACCTACTCAAAACTAAGAGTATCTTCCTGGTAAACATACAGGGATGGTCCTAAAAGCTAAATGTGCTTGTATCTCATTTAGTCCTCACAAGTTCACTGTGATTATCTCCCTTTGATAAATGAGTAAACAGAAGTTCTGAGGGGTTCTTCGGTTACTTGCCCAGATCACACCTCACAGAAGGCAGCCCTGGGACATGAGACTAGGAGGCCTCTGCGTCCTCGGGCTAACCATCCCTCCTGGGACCCATTGTGGGCCTCACCTTCCCCAGTCGGGGGTTGAGAATAGGTGAGCGGTGGAAACCTCCAAGCCACGGGGCTGTGCTCAGTACCACAGAGGGGTGTAGGCGGTGTCGGGGGCTCAGCTCTGGGAAAGCCAACTCAGAGTTGCCAGATCGTTGGATTTTTTAAATACCAGCAAGAAATCGGATTTTTTTTTTTAAACTATGTAGACTGAAAAGAAAAACAAAAACAAAAGTCTGCGGATTTGCCTCTCTGGACTTGGAGATCTCCAAGGAGTCCTCGGCACAGACTTCCTGACTTTCCGCAGAGCCTCTCCAGGGAGACAGCGCAATTCCAGTCCCAGGAGGCTCAGATCTGAGAAAGGAGAGGGGTGGGGAAGACCGAGCCGCCGCAGCCACTCCCGCCGCCCGGCTCCCCGCGGGGGTGGGGAGACGGGGGTGCCGGGAAGCCAGGCCACCGGGGGCCACAGCAGGGCTGGGGGGCAGCCGAGCCTGCGGTAAATCAGTCACTCAGCCGCCAGGAGCTGCCCGCCTCCCCAGAGCTGTCAGCCCGCTCCCCGGGGCTGCGGGAGGCAGCAGGGCACCAGGGAAGACTGAATTTCCGTTGCAATGGGAAACAACCCCCGCCCACACCAGCCATTTTCTCCACCTCTTCTGCTCACCCCACTGCTTTTCCAGTGGGAACCCTGCCCCTGCCTCCTCCCCCAGATCGACCCTCCTTAGCGGAGGGGGCGTCGATCTCGTCCTCAGCTGTCTCTCTGGGCCTCTCCCCCCACCCCACCTCCCAGTGTCTTCGATTTCCTCCTGAGCCTGCGGCCCATTCCATCTTCGGCTGACTTGTCTTCCTCTGAGATCCAGCCTGGTAGAGCGCAGCCGCGCGATTGATGAGCCAGGGAGCTCCGGCTGGCAGGCGGGTGGGCAGCCAGCCAGAGACGCGGCTCTCTCGCAAGATAGCAGAGCCGCCCTGGGAGCGCCTCCAGCTACCAGGATGCTCCCTGGGGCCCCTCCCCCGCCGCCCAGGGTGACATGCCAGTCTCTGGACAGAGCAGATAACCACCAGGGTGACTGGGTAGAGCACCTGGCAGAGCAGAGTCCCTCCGTCAGTGAGAGCCCTCTGCTCTTTCTCCACTCCAACAACAGAGAGCCAAGAAGATGAAGACTGCCAGCTCTTGAAGCTGGAAACGTTGTCATTCAGCCATGCCACTCGGTCCAGGTGTTTGTAGTTTCTTCATTCACTCATGCAGCATGAGGGTTTGCTCTGAGGATCAGCCCTTTGTTAAAACTGCTCATGTGGTCTTGAGGGGCTGGCTGATTTGAATCCAGGCTCCATCCCTTCCTCGCTACATGACCTTGGGCATGTCACTTCACCTCTCTAAGCTGCGGCTTCTCTCTCCGGGTTGCCGCTGGGAGATGCAGTCAGGTAATACACTTAAAGTGCTGAGAACGGAGCGTGGCACATGGAGGAGATCAAGCCATTCTTTCATTCAAGAAGGAATAACTGAGGGCCTACCACAGGCCAGGTTCTACGGCTACAGCTCTGAGTGACGTAAATAAACCCTGCTCTCATGTAGCATACCTTCAAGGGAGATAAGACTGGCAATAAACAAATAACTGAACGGACAAACAAGGAAACAGCAGGTAGAGATGCTGGACATAGGAAGGCAAGTAATGGCAAGTAATGATGGTGAGGGTGGGCAGGCTCCAAGGCCCCTCCAAGGAGGTGACACTGGAGTTGAGTCGGGATGAAGAGGACACAGCCAGGTGAAAATCTGGGGGTAATAGCATTTTAGGCAAAGGGCCTAGGCACATGTAAAGGTCCTGAGGCAGGAGTAAACCTGGGAGTATGTAAGAATCAGAAAAAGAAGAGAGAGGGGCCAGCGTGGCTAGAGGAGCAAAAAGGAGCATGTTGGAGCTGAGCTTGAGACCCAGACAAGGCCAGCTCAGCAAGGACATGTAGGCCAGGATAAAGGTTTTATTTTAAGCACAGTGGGAAGTGACTGTGCTATTGTTTTTGTTTTGCTTTTCAGTCTCCGATAAAAAAAAATAAAAATTAGCTGTCAACATTTTAAGCAGGGAGTGATGTGTTGAGGGAGTAGAAGAGGGAGCAGCTGAGCAGTTCTCATGGGGACCTGGGCCAGGGAGGTGACCATGGCAGGTGCGGGATGGTTCAAGAGGTAGAGACGACAGGTCTGTTCCTGAGAAACTGAAGTCAAGGCATCCATGATGATTCTGGGGGGTTTTTCTCTGAGCTGCTGGATGAATGGGGGTGCTGTTTCCTGAGACACGGCAGACTGGAGAGACCGTGTTTGGCAGCTCTGTGGATGACGTGTACCTTGCTTTATGCTATCAGTCAAGGCTAGAAGGCCCAGCACTTACTGGAGGTGGTTTCTGTCCTTAGGAAATCGTGATCTGGGTGGGGAGTCAGAGGAATGAGCAGGCGATGACGATGCAGTGTGACAGCTGCAATGACAGGGAAGGAACGGGGAGCACGCACCCAGACCTGGGGGAGGGGTCTGCCTTCCTGAGGAAAGACCTCTAGGCTGATCTGCTCCAGTCCCTCCCTCCAGCCCCACTGCCCTCCCTGCTCACTGTGCTCCAGCCACACCAATCTTCCTCCTCTTCTAAAAGGCCATTTTTGGTGGGAGGGTGTAGCTCAGCGGTAGCGCACATGCTTAGCATGCGCGAGGTCCTGGGTTCAATCCCCAGTACTTCCATTAAAGTCAATCAATCAATCAATCAAATTACATCTCCCCCACCCCTGATTTTCAAGTTCCAGTCAAAAGCAGCAGAATAAACATTCTTTTCAAGTGCACATGGAACATTCTCCAGGACAGATCACATGCTAGGCCATAAAACAAATCTTGGTAAATTTAAAAAAAACTGAAATCATATCAAGCATCTTTTCAGACAACAACACTATAAGATTAGAAGTCAACGACAAGAAAAAAACTGCAAACACGTGGAGGCTAAATAATATGCTACTAAACAAACAATGGATCGCTTAAGAAATCAAAGAGGAAATCAAAAAATACTTTGAGACAAATGAAAATGAAAACACAACAATCCAAAACCTCTGGGACACAGCAAAAGCAGTTCTCAGGGGGAAGTTTATAGCGATACAAGCCTACCTCAGGAAAGAAGAAAAAGCTCAAGGAAACAACGTAACTTTATATCTAAAGCAGCTAGAGAAAGAAGAACAAACAAAACCCTAAGTTAGTAGAAGAAATCATAAAGATTAGAGCAGAAATAAATAAAATAGAGACTGAAAAAAACAATAGAAAAGGTCAATGAAACTAAAAGCTGGTTCTTCGATAAACTTTTAGTCAGATTCATCAAGAAAAAAAGGGTGAGGGCCCAGATTAATAAAATCAGAAATGAAAAAGAAGTCACAACTGACAATACAGAAATACAAAGGATCATAAGAGGCTAATATGAACAACTATACACCAACAAAAGGACAATGTAGAAGAAATGGACAATTTCTTAGAAAAATACAATTTGTCAAGACTGAACCCAGAAGAAATGGACAATATGAATAGACCACTTACCAGCACTGAAATTGAATCAGTAATTTAAAACCCAATAAACAGAAGTCCAGGACCGGACGGTTTCACAGGTGAACTCTACCAAACATTTAGAGAAGAGTTAACACCTATCCTTCTGAAACTATTCCAAAAAACTGCAGAGGAAGGAACACTTCCAAACTCACTCTATGAGGCCATCATCACCCTGATACCAAAATCAGACAAAGATATCACAAAAAAAGAAAATCAAAGGCCATTATCACTTATGAATATAGATGCAGAAATCCTCAACAAAATACTAGCAAATCAACTCCAACAATGCTTTAAAAGGATCATACACCATGATCAAGTGGAATTTATCCCAGGGACGCAACACTTTTTTCAATATCCATAAATCAATCAATGTGACACACCACATTAACAAATTGAGGAATAAAAACCATATGATCATACCAATAGATGCAGGGAAAGTTTCTGATAAAATTCAACATTCACTTATGACAAAAACTCTCCAGAAAGTGGGCACAGACGGAACATACCTCAACATACTAAAGGCCACATATGGCAAACCCACAGCTAACATCATACTTAATGGGGAAAAGCTGAAAGTATTTTCTCTAAGATCAGGAACAAGACAAGGATGCCCATTCTCACTACTTTTATTCAATACAGTTTTGGAAGTCCCAGCCACAGCAGAGAAGAAAAAGATAAAAGGAATCCAAATCGGAAAAGAAGTAAGACTGTCACTGTTTGCAGACGACATGATACTATACATAGAAAACCCTAAAGAAGTGATCAGAAAACTACTAGCACTCATCAATGAATTTGGCAAAGTTGCAGGATACACAATTAATATATAGAAATCAGTTGCATTTCTATACACTAACAGTGAAATAGCAGAAAAAGAAATTAAGGAAACAATACCATTTACCATTGCACCAAAAAGAATAAAATACCTAGGAATAAATAAACCTACCCAAGGAGGCAAAAGACCTGTGCTCTTAAAACTGTAAGACACTGATGAAAGAAACTGAAGACGACATAAACAAATGGAAAGATACACTGTGTTCTTGGATTGGAAGAAATCAGTATTGCTAAAATGGCCTTACTAGCCAAGGCAACATACAGATTCAATGCAATCCCTATCAAATTACCAATGACATTTTTCACAGAACAGGAACAAAAAGTGTTAAAATTTATATTGAAACACAAAAGACCCCGAACAGCCAGAACAATCTTGAAAAAGAAGAACAGAGCTGGAGGAATCATGCTCCCTGACTTCAGACTAAACTACAAAGCTACAGTAATCAAAACAGTATGGTACTGGCACAAAAACAGACACATAGATCAATGGAACAGGATAGAAAGTCCAGAAATGAATCCATGCATTTATGGTCAATTAATCTATGACAAAGGAGGCAAGAATGTACAATGGAGAAAAGACAGTCTCTTCAATAAGTGGTGCTGGGTAAACTGGATAGCTACCTGTGAAAGAATGAAATTAAAGCATTCTCTAACACCATACACAAAAATAAACTCAAAATGAATTAAAGATTTAAATGTTAAGACCAGATACTATAAAACTCCTAGAGGAAAACACAGGCCGAACACTCACAGACATAAATCACAGCAATATATTTTTTGAACCAGCTCCTGGAGTAACAAAAATAAAAGCAAAAATAAACAAAAGGGATCTAATTAAACTTAAAAGCTTTTGCACAGCTAAGGATACCATCAACAAAAAGAAAAGACAACCTACAGAATGGGAGAAAATATTTACAAATGTTGCGACCAACAAGGGACTAATTTCCAAAATATACAAACAGCTCATACACCTTAATATCAAAGAAACAAGCAACCCAATCAAAAAATGGGCAGAAGACCTAAATAGACATCTCTCCAAAAAAGACATCCAGAAGGCCAACAAACACATGAAAAAATGCTCAACATCACTAATTGTTAGAGAAATGCAAATCAAAACTACAAAGAGGTATCACCTGACACCAGTCAGAATAGCCATCACTAAAACGTCTATAAATGATAAATGCTGGAGAGGGTGTGGAGAAAAAGGAACCTTCCTACAGTGTTGGTGGGAATGTAAAGTTGTGCAGCCCCTATGGATGACAGTATGGAGATTCCTTAACAGACGAAAAATAGACTTACTGTATGATCCAGAAATCCCACTCCTGGGCATATATCCTGAGAAAATTATAATTCAAAAAGACATATGCATCCTAATGTTCACAGCAGCACTATTTACAATAGCCAAGACATGGAAACAACCCAAATGTCCATCGACAGATGGCTGGATAAAGAAAATGTGGTATATTTATACAATGGAATACTACTCAGCCATAAAAAAAGAATAAAATAAGGCCATTTGCAGCAACATGGATGGACCTGGAGACTGTCATTCTAAGTGAAGCCAGAAAGAGAAAGAAAAATGTCATATGATGTCACTTATATGTGGAATCTAAAAAAAAAGGACACAAAAGAACTTATCTACAAAACAGAAACAGACTCACAGACATAGAGAACAAACTTATGGTTACCAGAGGGTAAAGGGGGTGGGAAGGGAATTCCAAATTGGGAATTCGAAAATTGCACCTCTTGGGGAGTGATGGAAATGTTAGCTATCTTGAATGCTCCATAGTTTTTGGACGTTGAATGAGGCTGAAAGGACACTCACCCCTCAGCTGCAAAAGTGACAGGACTTGAAAATTCCAAAATGCTAGCTCCAGCAAAGCCTTTACAGCCCAGCCTGCTGTAAACGAAGAGACCGAGGCCCAGAGAGGGGACTGGATTTGTGCAGCTCACACAGCAGGGCAGTGGCAGAGCTAGGATGGGAGCCCAGCTGTGCTGACGGCTGGCTCAGAGCCTCTCCCACCCTGTCCCCACTTCTACCAGTCCACCTCCTTCCCTCTCCAGCCTTCTGCCTCTCAAGATGTCAGAAACCAGCAGATTGGAGCCAATAGGAAGTCCCTGAGTACCTTTCACCCGGGAGAAGGTGTTGTGTTACAGGGAGGCAGATGGGGCGGCCCATTAGTGAGCTATCACTGAATTCCTGTGGGTTCCATTAGTGCCTCGGATTAACCCGCTAGCACCTGCTGTAAGTGAAAAGCACAGAGACCCCAGAGGGGGTGAGTAATGGGGTAAGCCACCTTTGATAAGGCCAGGGGTGCTGAGCTGGAGATACAGAGAAGGGGTATTTCCTCCTTCCCTGGATGGTGAGTTTCCTTGGAGAGGGTGCCAGGTAGTGTCAGGGACGAAAAAGACCAGGACTCAGGATCACGGCATTTCAGAGCCAGAGGGAGCCGGCTGAGCTGACCCTTTGTACAGACTGACAACTGAACAGCAGAGAGAAGTCTGAGTCACTCGTGGAGAACCAGGGTTCCCGCCCATCACACTACATTATAGGACTTGAGTGAACCACAGGAATTGTGGCTAAAAATACAGACGACCATTACTGAGGCCCAGAGCTAAGTGCTTTACATATGTTATTCTCACAGCAACCCTGGGAGGTAGGTATTATTATCCCAGTCTAAATGGGAAAACTCAGAGGCTCCCAGTGGTTGAGTAGTCTGCCCCAAATCACACAGCTAGTACTTGGAAGAGCCAATATTTGGACCCGGGGCAGCCTGATCACCAAATCCTCATCTTTGTCATCACGCCATCTTGCAAGCAGCAGAAATAGACAGAACCACCATCTGCTAATACTGTCTGCAGAGCCCTTTGCATGGCCATGCTTTTTATTTTAAGCACTTGAAGATGACATTATTGTCCTATTTTACAAGTGGAAGAGAAGACCCAAGGCACAGTGAGCCCACCTCACGTCACGCACACAGATACTGCCCGAATCAGCATGCAAACCCGTTCCATCGCCAAGGCTCTGGGCCACTCCACTGCGTGAGTGTGAGGGCCGCCGCTCTAGGACAAGTGTGTGTATGTGCCTGCCTGTCCGCTTGGCATCCAGACTGATCCTTCCACTTGCTCATCTGTTCATTCCGTCACAGAACACATGCAGTATGAGAGCCTGCTGTGTCTGCCAGGGCCTTGCTTACGAGACCACTGGGCTTCTAGGACTGTGCAGCTTCCCTTCTACTTGGGGAACAGGACAGACAGACAACAATTCCAACAGGATAGGGATGGGCATTGGGTGTCATGGCATCACCTTGTCCTCAGGGGCAGAGAAGGCTGGGCTGAGTTCTATAAGCCAATCAAACATTGTCCAGGCAGAGAGAGGAGCCAGGAGCAGCCCATGTAGAGGCCCAGAGGTATAAGAAATCTCCAATTCCAGCAACAGCCTGGACCAGAACTTCAGCTCTGGGAGGAGCCAGGAGGAACTGGAGATTTAAGAAGTGGCTGGAATGTGGACTTTATCCCCAAGACGCTGGGGAACCACTGAAGGATGTGTGTCGTGATGATTTGCATTTAGAAAGCTTGATGTCTGGAAGAAGCATGTGGTGGGCTGGGGGTAGATGCCTGGAGGCTGCTTTGGTGGAGTTTCCAAAGATAAGGAGGGCTAGGGTGATTGATTAGATCTGGGAGTGGGGGGCAGAGCAGAGGCCAGGGTTCTGACGGCTAGGACAGGCAAATGGAAGGGTGGGTGCTGGGAGGTTGAGAGAGGAGTTCCCTGGGCCTGCTGAGTATGAGATGCCTGAGGAGCATCCAAGGGGCTCTGTCTACAGTGTGGCTGGACTTAAGCTGGGATTTCATGCCCACTGGTCTTAAGGTTTTGCAAAGAGCCAACCCCTGACTTTCCTACCCTGTGCCTTATTTTCCTCATCTGTAAAATGGGTATAATAACATTATCTCATGGAGTTGTGACGATGAAAAGGATATAAAACATGTAATTGATGTATAAAGCATTTAACATAGTCCCAGGCACATGGAGATGCTTAATAAAGGTTAGTTAAATAAATGTATGAATGGATGATTCTTTAGGCTGTGGCTGCCAGAAGTTATTTGGGAAAAAAGAGTTGATTTAAAAATTCAAGAGCCTTTTCCCTCCTTCTTCAATACCCAGGGCTGCGTTGCAGGGTAGGAGGGAAGTATAGTAAGGCTAATGTTAACCTGGGAAGAACTGGGTTAAGGAGAGCATGGTGCCTTTTTCCATCCTCACCCCTACTCTGGAGACACACAGACATACATCTTTCTAGGAGGTAAAAAACTGAGTCGCTATAAACTTATACAACTGGGGAGGGGGGAGCTCTGAGGGGTTTCGGAGGACATTCTATGGGTGTAAGGCTTTGGGATATTGTTTTGGGTGGAAAGAAATGGCCAAGCCTTTTCTGTGCTCTCTCTCAATGGAGCTGGGGATCTGCAGGAAAGCTTTTTGTTTTTGAGTGGGGATTAGGTTTATTTATCTCTATTTTCAGAAGAGGTACTGGGGATTGAACCCGGACCTTGCGCATGCTAAGTATGTGCTCTACCTCTTGAGCTATACCCTCACCTCCAGAAAGCACTTTTTAATCTAGGGAGTAGAGAAAAGAGCTCAGGGTAGAGCTCAGAATTGAGTTCATTCATTCATTCACTCATTCATTCATCCATTCTTTCAACTAATTCAGTGGTTCTCAACCAGGGGTGATTTTTGCTCCCAGGTGAACAGTGTGAATGCCTAGAGACATTTTGGGGTGCCCCAGCTGGTGTGCGGGAGAAGGTTTGCTATTGGCATTTAGTCGGGTGAGGCCAGGGAGGCTGCTAAATATCCCAAAATGCAGCAGATAATCCCCATTACAAAGAACTTTCCAGTCCCAAATGTCAATAGTGTGGAGGTGAAGAAATCCTGATCTCATTAGCATGTGCCTACTAGGAAACACTGCAGGGCAAGGAGACAGCATACTTTACCACCAGGTAGGGGAGACACCACTAAATTTATCAGGCGGTGATAAGTGTTATCAGGAAAATGTGAGAGATGCCAGGGGCTACAGCACAGGGAAGAGACCTTGTCTTTTCAACTGCAAGGAGCTGGGGGAATGGAACTGCTAAGGCAAAGGCCCTGAAGGCTGCAGCGCATTTGGTTTCATTTATTCTGAAAATACTTCTGAAGGCCTCCTGGGTGTCAGGCTCGGTCCCAGGTGCAGAGTACGCGTCAGAGGGCCGTACAGACACAAATTCCTGCCCTCAGCGACAGCGCCCCCTCTGGCCCCGAGGGAGACTGTCTAATAATGAGGACAAGTGTCTCCTCTGGGCCCTGAGGAGGTGGCCCTGGACCCAACATGGGAGGTGAGAGGTGAGCCACCCTGGGAGAGGAGACCACCAGGGGCAGGCTGGTGTGGCGGGTGGACTAGCAGATGAGTTGAAAGGGGGCTACGTCTGAATGTCTGCGTCTCCCCCAAATTCATATGCTAAAGTCCTAACCCCCCAGAGTGGAAGTCTCAGGGGCCTTTGAGAGGTGATTGGGACATAAGGGCCTGCATGGGATTAGTGCCCTTATAAAGGAGGCCCCAGAGAGCTCCCTGTCCCCCAGGCTGGCACCCTGACCTCCCACTTCCAGCCTCCGGAACTGTGAGAAGTAGATTTCCGTTGCTTATAAGCCATTCGGTCCGTAGTACTTGGTTACAGCAGCCCTAACAGACTAAGACAAGAGGTCACAGGACCCAGATCATTGGCCACTCTCACCCAGAGGGAAGTGGGAGCCAGAGCAGGGTTTTGAGGAGAGGCACGACCTGACCTTCTGGTGGCCCTGGCTGCTGAGAGGAGGGTAGACTGCAGGGTCTCACAGAAGCAGCAGGGAGACAGGCCAGTGAAAGGATGGTGCGATAATCTGAGACAGGATGGAAGGGGGCAGGGCACAGCCAATCAAGGAATAATGGCAATTTAATACCAAAATGGTGGAAGGTTCACCTCCTGGTTGGCCTTAAGGAGGTTTGACTTCTAGGAGACCTTGAGCTTCATTATATGCTCATTGTAACAGCCTGATCAAATAACATGCCCGCAGGTGCCATGACAGCCCCAAGGCTAACTGCAAAAGGCCAAAGAATGGGCGGTGGCCCCATCCCTGGGAATCCCAGCCCCTTCCCCAGGGCAGTTGGAATGGTCCCACCTATAGGTGTGTGAAGCTACTGAGCCCATAAAACATGGCAACACCAGACCTAGTGGCCCTTTTCTCTCCCTACTCTTTGGAGGTGGCCCGCACTCTGTCTATGGAGTGTGTGCCTACTTTTACTTTAACCTGAGCACCCAATTCCCACACCTCTTTCCTTCCTTGCCTCTCTCTTGCCTTACACTCTATGCAGTGTGCACCTCTCTAAATAAATCAACCTTTACTCAACAGTGGCTCGCACGTGAATTCTTTCCTGCGCGGAGCCAAGGACCCACACTTGGCGGGGCACGTCCCAGGGCCTCAACCGAGACCTGGGACTCGGCCCTGCTCACTCCCCACATTCGCTTTCCTGCATCAAATCCAGGGGACGGGTGTTCAGGGCTCAGACTTATGTGTGGGAGACCCAGGGAAACCAGTGCTTTAGGGACACATTCTGGAGTTGACAAGAACGCATGAGAAGTCCACTGTGGCCATGGAGGAAGGAGAGGAATCAGAGACAGCACCTTGTCTGGGCTTGAGTATCTGTGGCTAGAATGCCATTTACTGCATCAGGGGGAGACGGGGGAAGCAGGATTGGGAAGATGGGGAGAGAGTCCTAGGCACATGAAAACAGCAGATAGTCACTAGGAATGCCTGCTGGCTTGGAGATGGCTACTGGACAACCACGTGGAGAAGCCAGAACTAAGGAAATACACGTGGGTGTGACTGGCTTATGCATGCTTTTCAAAAGTCACAGCACAGGAAGAGATCACCTAGGGAAAGAGTGTCGACATGAAAAAGATGCCCAGGGACCACGCAGTGGGGGAGGTGGAGTGTGTTACACTGTGACGCCAAGCAGAGGGGGAATCTGTTTAGGAGACTGAGAAGGAGCAGCCAGTGAGGAAGGAGGAAAACCAGGACATTTGGGGGAAGAACCAAAGCTTTTCAAGAAAGCAAGAGGAAGTCATACGCACAAAACTGATACTAGTGGGTGAATCTGGGAAGGGGAACTGGGTGTCTGGGGACAGGAGTAGAAGAAAGGGAGACTTAATAGGGACCATAGGTTGGAGGTCCAAATGCAGTTGAGGTGCTGCTGGAGGGAAGAGTAGGTGAAAAGGAGGGAGAGGAAGTGCCGGTCAAAGGGAGTGAGAATCCCTGAGACTGGGATTTTGGAGGAGGTGTGATGCTGGCAGTGGGAGTCAAGGACAGGATCATAGAAGGGAGTGGCTGAGGGGGGTGAAGGGTGAAGTGATGGTGATGTGTAACCAGAAGAACAACCAGGCATGGCTTTCTTGACGTAAGAGGAGCCATTTTTGGCCTAAGTCATTTTGTGATCTAAGCCTGGCCACACGGTTTGCCCTTGAAGAGGGCTCAGTAATCAGTGATCTTAAGGAAAGTAAGGGACTGCAGGAACAAAGGAAAAGCAGTCAAAACACAATAGTTCAGATAAAACAGGGTCTTAGTTCCTCCTCAAGGGATACATGTAACAATGGAATACATTTTTGAGTTCTGCAGGAACTCAGGCCCCCACCCAGGTGGAGGATGGAATGATGCTGACCCTCGTGACCTCAATCAACTAAAGCTTGGACAACTCAACCTTGGCTCCAAGTCTATGCTGAACTCTCCTCTGCTCAAGCCCCTTCATGAATATGCATGTACCCCTAGCTTAAGACCGCCCCAATTTTGCAGTTTGGGGAGACACTATTTTGGGAGAGAGCCACACCCACATCCAGTGTTCTCCTTACTTGCTTCAAGTAATAAATCCTTCTCCCAATCTTTGGCTTGATTGTGCCTTTTGGCTAGACACCCATCAAGAGATGAACCCAGTTCTCAGGTAACAATAGGATTTAGAGGAGTGGATGTCTGACCAGTGAAAGCTGCCTCTAAGAAGCTTGTGTGAGAGAATAAGGAGGGGTTGTGGGCTGTCTAGCATGGCAGTAGTAAGCCCACAGGAAGTAATGTTTCAAGAAGAGAGGAGGAGAAATGGGTTGCAAAGCTCCACAAGGAGCAAGCAAGAAAGTGGTTTTATCCCCTAGACCCTGATCTACAGGCGTGTGCGGGAAAAACCAACAGCTTCCCTGGAGGGGGCAGTGAGGGAACAGGGTCCTGGTGTGTTGGGGGAAGGTTAGGTTTCAGGGCAGGAAGGGGAAGCGAACCTGCAGAAAAGAGGCTGTGGGTTCAGCAGTTTTCTGAGGAGGACACCATGGCAGGGTGGTCTCTTAAGGTGGGGCGGGGGACACTGGGTCAGATTAGGAGTTGAGCTAGGACTTGTGAGAACCAGGGTCCAGGTGATGTAAGAGGGACTCCGTGGGAAGCTCGGGCTTCTGGTGGTCAGCGATCTAACAGTTCCACAGTTCCTCTCCAACACATATTCTGAGTCACACCTTTAATAAATGTTTGCTATTACTTTTTTTTTTTTTTTTTTTTGGCTATTACTTTTACTATTTTTCCAGGCTGCCAGAAGACGGAGCTTCTGAATTCCTCTGGGGCGACCCTCCCAGTTCACCTCAGAGGGAAACAGGCTGGGGCGGGTCTCGGATTCCAGCCTGGCGGCTGGAGCCACCGCGCACCGCACCCCCTCCCCGCCTCCCCGCCCCCGGCTGCCCTCCGGGCAGCTCCTTATCTGCCAAGGAGCTCCCCAGCTAGGTCTGGTTCAAATGCTGCCTTCAGAGCTCCAGGGAGCTGGGTGTGTCTTCCGTGCTTTACAAAATCGAAGGAAAACAAACAAAAAAAGCCTGGGCGAATCTCCTAGCCCAGGTAGCAAGCCGGCTGGGCGCGAGACTCACCTTAGAAGCGCGCCGCGGGCGGAGCGGAGGCGGGAACCACGCGAGGCGCCGCGCTGGGAGCGAGAAAGAGGCGGAGCCCGAGGCGCAGGCCCCGCCCCTCCCCCGGCCGGGCGGGGCCACCGCCGTCCTCCGCGGCAACCGCCCTCCCCACCCAGCTGAACCTTAGAGGCCCCAGGCGCCGCCCACCCGGGCGCTGGCCCACGTCCTCCCACTCCGAGGGAGGCAGCCCCTGACCTGGCTGTTAGCCACTTGCTGGGTGGCCTTGGGCGGGTTGCCTCCAGTCTCTGGGCCTCAGTTTTTCTCATCTAATAGAAGACGCTGGACTCGATTTCTCCAGGGTCCCTCCTTGGAGCGGTGCAATGACCTACCTGAAAGGCTTCCCTCCCCCGTAGCCTTCAGGTGGACCCTGAGTTATCTCGGATGGTATTTATGGGTTCTGCATCCTTGGGGGCAGAACTGTTCAGTGCATCTGTGCTTCTCAGCAGAGGTCTGCACGCTTTTTCTATGAAGGGCCAGATAATAAATATTTCAGGCTTTCTAGGCCATACGCTCTCTGTCACAACTCTTCAACTCTGCCCTTGTAGCAAAAGCAGCCAAGGACGATATAAACTAATGAACGGGGCTGTGTTCCCATAAGACTTTGTTTATGGCAGCTGATTTGAATTTCTTATAATTCTCAGGCATCAAGAAAATTTGATTCCTCTTTTTATATATATGTTTTTCTTTCACTTAAAAACACAGAAAGCATTCCTTGCCTAGCAGGCTGCACTCAATCAGGCTGCTTGCCCACAGGCGACAGTTTGCAACCCCTGGTTTATGGCCCAGGCTTTGTAATGTGGGCTTTGGGGCTGGTTCCTCCTCTGCAAAATACTGACAAACTTCAGTACGGTTGTGGAGATGAAGTCAGACCACAGATAAAGCTACTGCATAATTGATGTTATTCTCCGTGTTGAAGCTGGTATGTGTCCCGAGCAGAAGATGGGGACTTAGAGGTCAGAATGGTGTCTTGTTGGGCCCCGCACTCCCCACCGCCCACCCCAATTTCCTGAGTGCTTACTACGTGGATAAGCACTGTAATAACTGTTCAACACGCAAATCTCATTCAATCATCTCAGGGCTAGGAGACAATTCTGTCTAAGATAAGGTAAGGAGTCCCCCAAGAAAGAATCAGGCATGGCCTTCTTAACAAAAGAGAAGCCATTGTTGGCCCAACTCATTCTGTGGTCTAAGCCTGGCCACAAAGCTTGCCCTTGAACTGGTCTCAGTAATCAATGATCTTAAGGAATGCAGGAACAAAGGAAAAGCTGTCAAGAGACAGTAGTTCAGATAAAAGAGTCCTAATTCCTCCTCAAAGGATATACCTAACATTCTGATACTTTGGGTTTGTAGGAACTAAGGCCCCACCCAGGTGCTGGATGGAATGGTGATGTTGGCCCTCATGATTTCAATCAACTAAAGCTTGGACTCTGTCAGCCACCCAAGCCCCTTCATGAATATGCAGAATATGCTTAAAACTTCCCTAATTTTGCTGTTTGGAGAGACACTGGGAAAAATCCCCAGTGTTCTACTTACTTGGTGCAAGTAATAAATCCTTCCTTTACCCATTCTTTGACTTGGTTGTGTCTTTTGGCTTGACATCCACCAGGAGACGAATCCAGTTTTTAGGTAACACAATGACATACTCCCATGTTACAGGTAAGGAGACTGAGGCCCAGAGCCCAGATGTGAACTGGGTGTTAGGTCAGCCTCCAGAACCCCTTTTCTGTCTCTTTGTTTTTAGCTGTTTAGTCTGGCACTATGACCTCAGACAAAACAGTTTATTTTTCTAGACATCTTTAAACTTTTTGATCAAGGGATAAGAATTAATACTGTCTATATGCCACTGTCATTTTGTTCCCATTTTTCAGAAAAGAAAACTGAGACTTGAAGAGGTTGAAGATTGAAATCTGGGCCTGTCTGACCCCCAAATGAGTCCTTTCGACTGAGAACAGCTTCTGCCTAACTGGTTGCACAGGCCCCAAGGGGCTGTCTAGGTCTCCTCCCCGCCCTTCCCCTGTGTCCAGTATGTTGGCAAGTGGTTTTGATTCATCCTCGAAAATATATCCTGAATCTATCATTTGGGACAGGGACAAAAGCTTCTTTGGGGCTACTTTGATCTTTTAAAAGTGCTGATCAAAGGAAAAATAAAAAAGGTGCTGATCAGATCTTGCCACACACCCCTTCTTAGAACCTTGGAAGCTTTCCTAGCTGACGTGGAATAAAATCCCAAACCTTACTTTTCCCACAGGGTACTGTGCCATCTAGCCCCTGCCCATCTCTCTCCGCTGTCCCCCATTTATGGCCTCACTGCCTTTGCTGCAGCCTCCGTAGCCTCCTTGATCTTCCTCTAACTCACCAGAGCACCACGTTCCCTGCCCTCACCTGACCTCTTGCCCTTCCTGCAGGTCTTCATATGGGCGATGGGAGTGATGCCTCCCCACCCAGGCTTCTCTGCTCCCCCCCACCCCACTTCTTATCACAAGCCCTGTTTCCTCTGTCGAGCAGTCCTGGCTACCTGTTAGTCTGCACAAATGGTTTCTCCCACAGGGGAATGTAAACCTCATTCCAGCAGGAATCATGTTTGCTCACTCTCTCCTAAATGCCCAGTGCTTAGCCTGGGTCTGACACAGAGTAGATGCTCAACAGGTATCTTGTGAGCTAATGAATCACTGTGCCTGGATCTCTGTCCTATCTGTGGGAGATCATGAACTTGACCCAGAACCATTTAACAGACGACAAGCCCTGCCATGTGCCTGGCCCTGTGCCAGCCAGCGGAGCAGCCACAAAGATATGCCCCATCCTGGGCTGAGCGGACACCCTGGCCCCGCAGGCAGAGATGTATGCACACACAGTAAGGCCAGACAAGGTAGATGTGTCCAGGTTCTGCTGAAAGCTGTCTGGGCTCAAAGGTAGCTGGAGATGATGCCATGTGGCTCCTGAATCCTACAAGAAATCCTCATTGTCTCTGTACCAGAGCTGGGCTTCTCACCCAGAGCTCCTTCTGCCTAGACCCTCCTTCTCCCCTGAAGCCCCAACCCTCCCTGGCTCTGATTTATTCTTCATCTAGTTTCCATCCACATCCCTTCCTCCAGGAGGCCTCCCTGATCCCCCAAGTCCCATCTGGATGATATTTCTTTTCTTTCTTTCTTTTTTTAATTTTATTTTTAGTGGAGGTACCGGGGACTGAACCCAGGACCACGTGCATGCTAAGTACGCACTCTACCACTGAGCTATACCTCCCCCTGGACGGTATTTCTTTAGTTGATTCCACTCCTAGCACTTGTCACTTTGCCTGTCAGCCTGTTTCCCTGCCTGTCCCTCCACCTCCCTGCCCCCCACCCCCACCCCACAGGGCCAGTTGTTCCAGGGAAGTGGGGACCTTGACCAGCACCCATTGCAGTGCTAAGCACAAAGTAGGAGCTCGAAAAATATTTGCTTCCTGAGTGAACAAATACATGAACAGAGGACTTCCTCGGAAGGCAGAATTTCATCTTTCTTGGCCAGGACAAGAGCCTCCCCACCCCCCCACAGCCATGGCCATTCTGTGTTGGCAGCTGGCCTGGCACCTCCACCCCACCCTAGGGGCTCTAGTGCCAAGCCCCAAACAGATTCCTTTTCTTTTTAGTTTTTTCTTTACTAAGTCTATGATGGTACACATTTCAGGAGTTACAGAGGGGTACGTGCTGACACGTCTCCCTCCGTCTGCTTCTCAGAGGTGCCCTCCTCTTTGTGGTACCTGCCCCAGGAAGGCCTGCAGCTGCGTTTCCAGGCCAGGGGCCCACTCCCTGCTGGAAGGGAGAGAGTCAGCTCTGGCATTATTGGCCTCACTCAGTAGCTAGGTGAGGCAGAGATGATGGAGAGGAGATGCGGGCCAGGATGCCTCAGCCCAGGTTGGAAGATCCCCAGGTTCCAGAGAAGCTGGGGAAGCCCCTGCAGAGAGAACACACAGTGCCCGCTGTTCCCTATTGCAGGGTCTCTGTTGGGCCTGCTGGCCAAACAGCCTGAGATGCCAGAAGGCTTGACAAAGGATGGGGAGAGGTCCGGGCCCTCAGTTGGAGGGATGTCACGCTAAGGTGGGACCTGGAGAAGGGACACTCCCAATCTGGCTCATTCTGCCAGTTCTAGCTTCAATCCGTCCCCAAAAAGGCCCTCTCTGCCCAAACACATGAATCTAGGTAACACTAGATTAAAACAAATGCCAGCAGCACCCAGAAGGTAAACCTGCTGGGGTTGTGGGGAAGAGGCACAGCTAGTTCCCTAATCCCAGGGCTTTCTGGACCACTGGTGTACCATGGAGCCTCAGGTCTTGTGTGTTTGTTCTTTAATGCAGGATTGAGAACTCCATTTTTCAGCTACCAATGAGTTGCAAGAGGTGTGGAGGGGCAAGAAAGCTCCCGGTCAAATTCAATTTCCTATTTCCCATCCTACGACAGGGACGGCAGACATTCCCATTCACAGCCACTCCCACACCCCTTCCTGGCCCAGACTTCATTAGCTAATTATGGTATCTTGTCTGCTAAGCAGCATCCCTGGCCTCCGCCCAGTAGAGGCTGGTGGTACCTTTCCCCCAGTTATGATAACCAAAAATGTTTCCAGACAGTGACGCATGACCCAAGGAAATAAAACTGCCTCCAGTTGAGAACCACGGGTCTAAGGGGAAATGCTGCAGGAGCTAAGAGGGTGGCGTGGCGGCAGCGGGAACAGGAGGTGGGATGTGGAAGGCAGCAAAGCCTGCCTCCCCCTCCTGGTAAAACTCCACAGTCAGCTCCTCTTGCTTGCTCCCTGGAGACCCTTTGTCTTTGCTGGAGGCTTCCTTCTGATAAGGCTGCAGTAAACTGCGCACGTGTTTGTGTGTGTGTGTGTGTGTGTGTGTGTGCGCGCGCGTGTGTGTAGGTGGGGGCAAGGAGAAGGAGAGGGAAGGGAGAGAAGAAGGGAGAGACTGGGAGCAGAATGAGAGAGAGACTGCAGGTGCAGGGGGAGAGAAGAGAGCTGTGCCGGCTGGAAGCGCCTCTGGCCCCAGGTCCTCAGCCTCTGAGCACACCAAGACACAGCCCTGTGGGCTTCTGGCCTTGAGTCCTTTGCCCCGCTCTGAATGACCCCAGGGAGATGACTCAGTGGCCATACCCAGGCTGGAAGGGGTGTGAGGGGTGTGGTACCGACCTGGTCTTGGCTCCCCCAACTCCCAGACAGTCCCCCAGCAGGTCCAGTCCACCACGCTTCTCAGATTCATCAGAACCCCACTCTCCCCGCCCTGGTTTGGCATCATCTCTTTGTATCTGGAGACCTGGAGTCACCTCCTGGCTGCCCCCTGCTTCCACCCTCACCCTTCCTATCCTTTATTCCCCAGCAGGCAGAGGAATGACCTAGTAACACTGCCCATCAGATCATGCCATCCTTGCCGGAAGCCCTCTGATGACTTCCTCGGCCCCCGGAGTCAAATCCAGACCCCTGACATGCCTTCAAGCTTACATGGTCCTCATCCCCCTAACTTTTACCTGAAGTTCCCCTGCCTGCTCCCCCCAGGTCCCGTGTCCTCAGCATGAAAGTGCCCTTTGCCAGACAGGCCTCCTCAGACACTGGCACCTCGTCCTGTTGTGGGGTCTTCACAACACTTCTGAGCACACGGATGACCTTGTTTCTTTGTTGTCTGCCTCTCGTGGCCTGGAATCTCAGTTCCTTGCCCGTCACTAATGTCTTTATCCCCAGGGCGCATGTGGGTGGCACACAGTAGGAGCTCCATAAATACTTACGGAATAGACAGACCAGCGGACGGCGAGATGGTCTCAGCTGCCCCTCTCCACACTGCGGCTCTGGGGCTCCTCACAGGCTTTGAGGCCTTTGGCTCAGCCAGGCTCATGGGCAAGGCCGGCTCAGCCCGCGGTGATGGGGCAGCAGGCGCGGACCGGACAGCCCTGGGAAGGCGAAAGTGGTCACCAGAGGCAAATGCAAGGATGTTTCAGGTCACAGTGGGGAGGACCCTTGGACGGATTTCCTCATGATGACCCCATGGTTTCAAGAGTCCTTTCCCTCCTTTCAGCAGTCTCTTTGTGCCACTTTTTGAGAGCGCCTCGTTGTTACTATTATTCAGCTGGCGTATCTCTGAGGAAGAAAACTCCTGGGAGTAGTGGCAGGCCGGCCTGCGCCCAGAGACGCCCAGAGACGCCCAGAGACGCCCAGAGCCGATCGCGGGGGAAGGAGTCGCCCCTCCTGCCCTTGGCCCATCCGTCCCAGGCGCGGAGGGCGCCGCCAGAGGGCGCTGCAGGTCACTGCATCCAGGCGCACCGGCAGCCGGAGGTAGGTGGGGCTGGGCTCTGCCGCCTGTCCCACCCGCTGGGGCTTCTCTCCCCCTCTCCCTTTCTCTCGGTCCATCTCCCTTTTCCTCTCCCTCTCCCTCTCTCTCTCATTCAGGCCTTCCTGCAAGAAGTGGGGCTGGACATGGCCTTCTTTGTGGAGGGGGCTCCGCATCCCCACCCCCAGCCAGTTCCTCTCCAAGCCCCTCACTGCGCAGCCACAGGCCACGTGACCTTCTGAGATGGAAAAGGCTTAGTCGGGGTCTCACTGCCTTACCTCGCTGAGGGGTAAGCTGAGGCAGTGAAGCACTGTTAAGCCTGGATCCTATCCTGACTCTGTCCCTTATGTGCTGGACCACCTCGAGTGGGTTCCCTAACCTCTCTGAGCTCAGGCTGCAGACTGGCCAGCCTCTCAGGGTTATGGGGTGACACAGGCAACGTGCTCAGCACTGCGCCTGGTGTCTGGTGTTAGCCGTTATCATTATGCAAATAGCCTGCCCAAAGCCACCTGTCAAGCCAAGGTGGCAAACCTGGGCCCAGATCACCTAATACTCAGGTCCCTACTCTTGCTGCTGTAGTGGGCAGAGGCCACCTCTGGCTGCGCCCTTATTTGGAGGAGATGTCTGTGTAACCAGCTGATGTCACAGGACTGTCCCCAGATGCCTCGCCAGTGTTTTGTGCTGTAGGCTTCCCTTGGGAATGGCCCCGCCCTTCCTCCTGGCCTGGCCACGCCTGCGCTCCCTTCAAGCCCCGCCCAGAGCTAGGGAGAGCAGGAGGTGGTCTCCGATGAACCCTCACGGAGGATAGTCGGCCAGGATCTATCACATGCTCTGTCCCGACATTCTACTTCAGGAAATTGAGTCCTACACATGGCATCTTACAGACGCGAAGTAAGATAACGCACAACATTTTTTGTTTGTAATAACACTAGATCGGACGTAACCTGAACGCCCCTTCAGTAGATGCCTGGTTAAATACGTTACGGTGGAGTCATAGAATGAAATACAAGACAGCTGCAAAAAACGATGAGGGCCTCTTTGGTATCAACACGAAACATTCTCAAGCTATATTCAATAAAAATATCCAAGTGTGACGAAGTGGGGAAATACAGATACAAATATAAATATATACATACTTGCATGTACATGCATCCTGTTGCTCTGAAGGACACATACGAAACTGATGGTTTTGCTTCCCCGGGGTGGGGGTGGGGGGATGGGGTGGTTGGAGGCCTGGGTGTGAGGGGAGATTTTTCTTTGTAGCCCCTTTTGTTACTCTTAAATACTGAAATATGTGAACGTGTTACCTGCTTTGAAAATTAATTTTAAAACTGCTTTTAATGAAAGGAAATGGTGGCCAAAGAAAAATTATATAACATGATATGATGATACGATGTGATGTATTTGGGTTGGAGAGAATCCAGCTGGGTTTCCACCTCCCCCTCCATCCCCCTCTTCGTCAGTCTTCCTCCCCTCCCTCCTCCCTCTCTTCAGGGAGCTGCCTTTTCTGGACCAGTTCACACAGTGAGCTGCCTCTGAGCTCACCCATTTGTTATCTCTTTACTCTGAACTCACCCATTTGTCATCTATGTATTCCGTGAAGGAGATGTGACTTGTTGGCTGCACAGAAGAGGGGACCTGACTGAGCCTCTGGGGTTGGAAAGATTTTTCTGAAGAAGTGACTTTTTTCCATTTATTCTTTTTTTAAAAATAAATTTTATTAATTTTATTATTTGGGGGGGTAATTAGGTTTATTTACTTATTTATAGGAGGTACCGGGGAATTGAACCCAGGACTTTGTACATGCTAAGCATGCGTTCTACCACTTGAGCTATATTCTCCCCTCCCTTTCCATTTATTCTTTAACAATCTCTTAAAAACCTCACACACAAAGAATTCAAACACACAAAAACAGAGAGACCCCCATGCACCCATCCCCCTGCTCCCACCACTAGCGATGTGGCTCATCCTGACTTGTGTCTGCCCCACCCAATTATTTTGAAACAAACCTCGGGCATCTTATTATTTCATATGTAAATACTTCATTATGTATCCCTAAAGGAGAAGGACTCTTTAAAAAGAAGAGAATCATAACACCATTATCATGCCCTTAGGCGAGGGAGTGACATTTAAGTTGAGAGCAGGCCAAGGAAGTGCAAAGGCCCGAGGCAGAGGGGGCACGTATATAAGTCTATTCAGGGAATAAAGAGGAGGCCCATGTGGCTGACGCAAAGGAGACAAGGGTGGTGGGCAGCAGCCAGCCCCTCTGGGCCTTTGTGAGTCGCAGTAAGGAGTCTGGCTTTGAACTTTATCCCCATGGGACTGAGAAGCCCGGAATGGCTTTAGTCAATGTTGAGAGAGGATCTGGTGGGCTTTGAGAAAAACAGCTCCAGCTGAAGACCTGGGCCTCCCATCGAGCCTGAACTGTGCTTTCCTTGGAGGCTGTGTCTTGTAGGTTGAGTAGTTGTTTATCTCCTGCAAGATGTTTTAGCATCCGTGTTCCGGTCTGGTGCCAGGAACTCTAGAATCAGGCCAATTGGAGTTCAGATCCCACCTCTGCTCCTTGCAAAGGGTGTGACTGTGGGGAAATCTCCCTCCTTTTCCAAGCATCCTTTCCCTCATCTGTAGAAAGGCCCACGGAGTCCGTGCTTCAGAGCTCTCTGGGGAGACAGAGTAAAACTGCACGGAGGAGTCACTGTAACACGCCTTTCCCTCCCTGCTTCCCGCCCTGCCATATTTTCTTTACTGGGAAACACGCTGCAGAGAGTGAAAGAGAAGCCAAGGGCTCAGGGCTACCCAGGGTCGGAGGCCTCACCCTGCTAGCAGCCTTGAGCTCCGGCTTCCTGCTCTCCTTGAAATCCCGTCCTGCGGTTTACAGCCCCAGGGGTGGGGTTCCCTCTTGGAGCCGGGGAGCAGCTAAGCTTTCCCACTGGCTGTTTGAGGCCAGTGATGTCCCAGGCCTCAAGAAATTTAAAAAAAAAAAAAAAAAGTGATAGTTTTCCTCCTCCACTGCCAGCAGTGTGATTTTAATCTAGTTATGATAAGGCCTGAGTCTTCTGCCTGGGACCCAAGGCCTCCCAGTCAAGGACAAGATCCCAGGAATGATTAGATTGCCAGCCTTGGCCAGGATTTGCGGTCTCAGCGAATCTACCCCAGAGGGCCACAGCTGGGGCAGGTCGGCCCCATCAACTTTCCCTACTATGTATGCACACACATGCAAGCCCCTGGCCCAGGTGGACCCTTGGACCTGAACACGTTCACGCATCTCCTTGTGTGTATTTCCTTGTGTATATCCACACACACTTACCCACCTGCATGTGCACATATGCACATAAACAGGTGTGCGTGTGTAAGCGGACACAGGCACACTTACACACATGCTACCATACACACACCCACAATGCTTAATTTTTTTTTCTTTTTTTTTGCTGGAGGTAATTAGGTTTACTTATTTATTTGATCTTTTCATAGAGGTACTGGGAATTGAACCCAGGACCTTGTGCATGCTAGGCATACGCTCTACCACTGAGCTATACCCTCCCCCATACTCACAATCCTTAAATCACACCTGCAAACAAGAATGTGTACACTCATATACAACCCCCCCCCCATGTTCAAGACGTACTCCTACTGTCGTAGATCATCGCTGAAGCTGGCTGCTGTGAATTCTTTCCTTGTCTGCATGTGCGTGCTGTTCCACCAGCAAAAGGTAAATTCTCTTTCCTCCCTCTTGAGTATCTGTGGGAGAAGCAATGTTCTGAGATTTCTGAATCCAGGCTTTAAGAGGGCTGGCAGCTTTTACTTCCTCCTTGTTGGACTTTGTCAGCTTCCAGGTGAAGAGGTGCAACCGTCCTAAGACTGCCATGCTGTGAGGAAGCCCAGGCTAGTCATACCCGGAGAGAGAGGAGCCACGCTGAGGGGCAAGGCCGTGTCAGGCCTGTGAGGGAAACCTTTGTAGACCTTCCAGCCCAGCCCAGTTACTAGCGGGATGTAGCTTCATGAGTGAGTGGCTCTGGGTGATGCCATTTGGTGCAGACGCCGGCCTAGCCACAACTTGCCCAAGTTTCTGACCCACAGAATGATGGGAAATTATAAAACTTGGCTGTTTTTAGCCACTGCATTTAGGAATGGTGTGTTAGGCAACATTAAGTCATTGCAACACCCATACGTATTACATACTCACTTATGTTCATATAGACACAGACTCATGGACACTTACAGATATGCTCTGCACATACCTTTGTACAAGACGCTACAGACTGTCTATCCAACATCCATCCCCACTTCTCTTCCTTCCTGGCAGAATCCTGTCAGCTGACCGCCCTTCTTCCAAGCAGCTTTGTGTTTTGAAAGGCTGATCCCATCCTCTGCTCCAGGAGGGAGATCCCGATGAGTCTAAACCAAACTTGGTGGTCTCGCGCCCTTAACAGAGATGGGTTTAGCTTTGGCCATGTTTAGTTCTAGCCAACGAGATGTTGGGGGAAGTAGGCTTGGGGCTTCTGGGAAAACGTCCTCATTCTTAGGAAAGTCACGCCAGAAACAAAGATGTATTTACCGGTCACTGGATTCCTAGTGTCTGAGTGTGGGGTATGGAAATGCCGCAGCCATTTTGTGGCCATGAGGATGTGGCATTAGGCGAGTGGAGAGGTGGAAAGAACAGAGGCCCTTAAAGACATTATTGATCAAGGCAATCAGTCAATTTGAGAGTCCTCCCTCCTCACTTCTGGAATTCCAGTCATATGAGATAATAAGTTTATTTATTGCTGGGGGGGGGTTGTTATTTATTATTTGTTTGTTTTTGCTTGTAGTCTAAGGCAGCCAACTAATACCTACTGTCATCTCAGTAAATAAACACTCCCACATCCCAGTGCACAAACAAATCCAGGCCATACTCAGATAGTCACAGCTGAGCACTGTGCACTCTGATTTTCACATATACACAGGACATAACCATACTCCGCATGTATACAGAGAAAGCACAGATCTGTCTCCGTACACACATACACACACATACACATCCTTTCTCACATGTGCACTCAATTCCTGGGTACAATACCACAGACACCAATACACCTGGGCAGTGTGCCCAGAGGAGCACAGAGACACACACACTGGTCACCCTGATACCAACATGAATTCACCCATTCCTGCCCACGTCTGAATAGCCACAACAAACATACTCACAGCTCTGGGGGGCTCCCTGGCTGCAGTGAGAAGCCACTGGCAGAAGCCAAAAGCACCTCATCCGGGGCTGACAGAAGGTTCTGGAGAGAGTCAGGAAAGAGGGACCTGGAGAACAGAACGTGGCCCTGGAGGCAGGAGGTCACTTCCAGCGTGACCTGAAGATGCGTGGCAGCCCCGCGGTCACGGAGGCTGAACTCAGCGCGGCACCAAGGAAGGCTGTGGTCATCTTGTCCCCACCTCAGAGTGGAAAGAAAAGCTTCCTCCCAGCCACCCAGCCCCTCCTTTCATGCTGCCGCGAAACCCACTCTGCCCTCCAAGGGGCTCTTTCGGCTCTTCTTGTAGGCAAACAATTGAATTAGACATTGCACGAGAGTGAATTTTCACCATTGATGGCAGAGAGAAAATACAGGTAGAGAGAAAAAAATATATGCAAAGTAGCATTGCGAGCGTGGGGGGGTTCCGAGGATCACGAGGTTGTAGCAGTCAGAGCGTGACAGAAAATGAGGCTGGGGAGGTGGGCAAGAGCTGCGGCGGGGTTCTGAGTTGACCTCGAAACTCCACAGCCCTGTCTGCTCATGCCCGGGACCCCCGGTGCCCAGCAACCTTGCACTTATCCCTTCATCTCCCCTCCACCGGTCTTCTCATGGCAAACGCCTAACTCAAACTGATAAGCAAGATGTTCTGGGAGATAAGGTAGCAATAAGCAAATTTCCTTCCTGGATTGTGTATGTATGTATTTGGACTTTATTCTCTCAAGCCCCCCTCTTTTGTATCTTCCCATAACCCAGAGGAGTCATCAAGGATATTCTTGTTAAATTCGTTTTTATTTATCCACTGACAATGTAAATTTATCTTTCAGAAAAT
This sequence comes from Camelus bactrianus, assembly GCF_048773025.1. Lineage (NCBI taxonomy): Eukaryota > Metazoa > Chordata > Mammalia > Artiodactyla > Camelidae > Camelus > Camelus bactrianus. Next base: position 115,638,689 of record NC_133541.1, read on the forward strand.
TTGCATTTCTAAGTTTAGTAAAAAGCAAGTTCCAAAACAGCACGTGGGGTACGATCCCATTTTGGATAACATGTTGGTATGTATATTTATGTGTGCATCATAATAAGGTCTGGAAGCATATACACACCAACTCTACGTTAAACAACAGAGTTACATCTGAGTGATGGCTCCCCCACCCTGCAAAACATCCGAGTGATGAGATTACAGATGATCCTTATAGTTCTTTGGCTCTGCTGCATTTTTCTGAATTTTATGCAAAAAGCACGTGTTACTTTAATCACTAGGAGAAAATGATTTCCAACTAAAAAAAAAAAAAAAGTAATCTACATTTTTGCCAAAAGTAAGAAGTTGATTGTAAGAAAGTGGGAATAAGGAGAAAATTTCAGGGAGAAGTGGCAAAAGGGGAAATGAAATCGACTTGTGCATGACTGATGGAACCTTGCAGGGGTCTTCAGGAGCCCTGACCTGCCCTTACCAAGGGAGCCTTGCCTCTCATCCTCTGAACCAAGGCCCACCAAACAGGCAAAGAGAATCATAGAAAAAGCTCCCAGTTCAAGGAGTGTCTGATCTAGATGGCAGTCTCAGTCATGTGTATGGGTAAAAACACGCCAGGCAGGAAATGAGAGGTGAGCAGGAGAGAGAACTCACCTGGGGGTGGGGACATACTGGTTCTGTTCCCAGCTCTGGCACCTGGGGCCTTGGGCAAGTCGTGTCACGTGTGTGAACCTGTCTCTTATCTATCAAGGAGGTATAATGATAAGATGGGGATGCTGTGATGATCAAATGAGATAAACTATCTGTGACCGCTCTGTGAACTCTTGAGGTGTGCCATAGGTCACCTTTGCACCTGCTGCAGTGCCTCTGGTGCAAAGGAATCCATCCATCCCTAAGATGGAAATTCAGACCCTAGCCGTAGGCAAGTGGGGTAGACCATTTCGGGGCAGGGCCACCTTTGGATGGCCCTTAAAAACCCCACCACGCAGACTGCAGCCTGCACAGCTCTGACACTACAGAATATAAAGTCAGGGAGGGCACCTGGGTCTCAGCTCAAAGACCCACACAGCTGGTTCCCCTCTGCACAGCGGTACACCCCAAGGACAAAAGCATAAGAGCAGCCACTTTTTTTCTCTGAATGTCCAGTCCTTTCCATAAATTTAACTGCCTGCTCCGGATAATTACTTTTCTCCTGCTTGTGAGCTTAGAGCAACAGTAGTTCCCAATAACTAGACTTAATAAGGCTAAATTATAATGAGTGTCCTGCGGAATTACATAGCGCATTAACACCAAATGAGTTCATTAGAAATTCATTAGGAGTGATTCCTGTGGCTGCCACAGGAATTAATCACGGTTAGCCAGCGGCGGGAGAGGGGGCGATGAATAAATGCACGGGGAACCGGATGAAGACCTTTTGGCATCTGACTTTGGCCCGAAGCAATATTTTTCGAGGGTCATGGGCTGCCTTGGTTGTAAGTTTGGAGGTGAGGTTGTTTGGATGTTGTTGGATCTACCTCCTTGCTTCCTCCTCCTTCCTGGCTCTGGTGCCTGGCTAGCATTAGACCCACAAATGTAAGGGTGGCCAATCTTCTTTTCCAGTCCTGGGGTGCTGAGAAATTATAGGGAGGACTTAGGGTTCTTGCCTGCCTGGCATGCATGTCCCCTTCCTCTGTAAGAGCCCTTCCAAGTCCTTTCCGTGTTCCTTGAAGACCTTTCCTACCCACTGCTGGATAGAGGCCTTCATGGGACTGTCTGTCAAGACCCACCCCCAGGGGTTGGATACAGCTTAGCTAGGCCAATTGAACTTTGTCTCCTGGTACTTTTTTATTAGCTAGCATGTACTAAGTATTTGCTAGGTGCCAGGCCCTTTTCTAAGTATCTTCATATATTGAGTTATCAACGCCCCCATGTCTCTAAGGAGGCAGGTTTAATTGTTAGCCCCATTCTGCCAACGAGGAGGAATCTCAAACACAGAAGTTAAGTGACCTGTCCAGGTGATACAGCTAGTAATTGGCTGAGCTGGGAATCGGAGTCTTGGGTAGAGGGCTGCAAGGATGGAGGGCGGTTGAAGGTGAGTGCCTGGATGTCAGTGCCGCAAGGAGTCTGTGTCTTCTTTCCCCCTTGCTCTCTGGTGCTACAGGCTAACTTGAGGTCTCGTGGTTTTGCTTTTCCACCCCTTCTATTGCTACCCTACACCCTCCGAGAAATAGTCCCCTTTTAAAATTTTGTCACCAAGAATCAGAGTCTGTACTTTCATCTGAAAGAACCCTGAATCACCCAGCAGGAATCTGTAAAGCCCTTGCCGCTGTACACACCACACAGAAACAAAAGGCCGATTTCTGCCCTCCAGCTGCTTGGGTCTCAGATGCAAAAGCAGTGGGAACAACTGAATCCCGAGCTCTCCTGCGCAGGTTCTAAGTGGAAGACAGGAAGACTTGAATGGGCTAGATGGGAGGAGAAAAGCTTTCATCCAGGGCACAGCACGTGCTCTCTGGGGAGAGTCACGGTCATGGACACCTTTCATCATCTGCCCATGCCACAGTCCTTTCTTCAAACACTTCCCTCTCTACTCAGTACAGCCGGACCTGGTGGCTAAGGTGGTGCCTCAGGACCCCACTGGTGGGGAGAAGCATCTGCACCCTGTCTCTGTTTAGAGAGCTCCCCCACTGCATGGACTCCGCCTTCCAGGACGAAGCTGAAAAGGCCAGATACTCGTGTTCCCATCATCCTGTCACAAGGTGCCTGAGTGTGAACTGGGTTTGACCAATCAGACACCCCTAATGAGACATTTTCTCTGCAGCTTGTGATGCAGAGAAGCAGGGGCAAGAGAATCCATTCTGGTGGTGGTGGGAGCCACGATCAGTGCCCAGGGGAAAGGTGGCTTCAGTGACAGGGCGCAGTGCCACCGCTGATAAGGGCTGCAAACTGTCCAGTCGAGCTTTTGCTGGTACTGGTGGCGGGATCCTCACAAAAACCATTTCCCTACTTGTTTTCCAAGCCTGAAAATTATGTGATCTAGTTGACATCCTTACAGTACATTTCTTTTCTGTTCAAATCAGTTTCCATAGCTCACGATGAAGAGTGCCCCGCTCCCTGCCCATGGCTGATTGGCCCCGCTCCCTGCCCATGGCTGATTGGACCAAGGTGAACACTTGACTCAGGATGGACCAATCAGATTTTCTCTCTCTTGACTTGGCTTCTGTTGCCTGTTCTGAAAGCCCTGTTGTCTGCCAGCACGTGGACAGCAGAGAAAGGAGGTGTGTGGAGAATCAAGTGGACATAGAGAGAAGCTGCAGATGGAGTGGAGGGGGAGAGGAGGGGAGAGAGAGAGAGAGAGAGAGAGAAAGAGAAAGAGAGAGACAGATTCCTTTAGTGCCTCATGAAGTCTGTTTCCACCCCTTTGGGTTCCCCAAGCTGCCTCTGCAGCCTTAAAAAATTAGGTTGAACCATGTGAAACTGTTTTTATAGGTCAAAAAGGTCAAATAGCAGCAATTATGTATGCTGTAACCTGTTAAGTTCCCCTTTTGGCCTAAGCTAGTCCAAGAGGGTTTCTTTACTTGCAACCCAAAGGGCTTTGTCCGCACCAGTCAGACATTCCATTAACTCAGAAGCAGGGAGTGGAACAGGCAGAGACACAGAGCAGAAGCAGGAAACAAGGGGTTTTCCTGTCTGGCAAAGTGCTTTGTCCCCAGTGAGGAGGCGGCCCTGTAGACCACTGGCCACAGGACTTCCCATCTCGTCTCCGGGCACTGACTCTGAGGTCACCGTCCTCCGCTGCCTTATCACCCATGAACTCCTGGAACAACTTCAGCCCCACTCTACTCGCCTCAGTTAATTCCACAGTTGACCCTTGAACAGCAGGGGTTTGACCTGCCTGGGTCCACTTATATGTGGATTTTTTCCAATAGTAAATGGAAAAGTACTACACAATCTACAGTTGGTTGAGTCCACGAATGCGGAGGAAGCACAGATACGGGGAGGGGGGCAAGTTTTCCACGGATTTTCCACTGAGCCAACTGTCTGTGCCCCTAGTCCCTGGCATTGTCTGAGGTTAACTGTATTCATGCTAATACATGGTCTTGAATAAGGCTTTCATTTTTGTTTTCTCATATGTGCATCTTTTCCTGCCTAACCAAAGTGTCCAATCACTGAGGACTGGTCGAATAAGTTGTGATATATCCATACAGTGGATTGCTTTATGGACATCAAAGTGATGGCTGGGGCTGTGGTGGGCACTCGGGAGGTGGGAGTGATGGACAAGACCTGATAAGGGTAGGTGGCATGAAGAATGGGGTTGGGAACCACCCCTGATGAGGGGAAGGACCACTGAGCTGTTCAAAACCTGGCTGAGGCCAGACCATGAATTTGTGGTGGCGTGAACGGCCACCCCCGCCGTTCTTGCTGTTGCGCCTCTTCTCCTGGTTGTAGCCAGCAGTCCTGGGGATGGGAGGTAGAGAGACGAATTGGTTTTCTGTCCCAAGATGGGACCTGGGAAGCCAAGGTGGCCAAAGGACTTGAAGGGTCCTGGCAGAGAAAGTGATGCATCCATGGGCTGGACAGGAAAGGAAGTGAAGCTAAGAGCAGGGGATGAGCTGGGGGAAAGGGGACGAGATGTCAGGCTGGGAGCTTCATCCAATGGGGTGGGGACTGTATTCTCTTCTGCTGTGTATCTTCCTTCCTTAATACATAGCTAGGTGCTCAGTAAATGCATTTTGAATGAATGAATGAATGAACGCATGGGTTATAACTCTGACATTAGAGCCAGAGACTGGCATTTTGCTTTTCATCAGAGAGCCAGCAGCATCCATAGTGGTGGCAAGTATCGCTTCAAGTCAGAGAAAACTGAGTTCAAATCCAAGCTTCATCAGCAGACTCACAGACATAGAATACAACTTGGGGTTGCCAGGGGGGAGGTGGGTGGGAAGGGACAGTTCGAGATTTGTACATACTGACAGGTATATTTGAATAGATAAACAAATTTATACTGTATAGCACAGGGAAATAGATACAATATCTTCCAGTAGCTCACGATGAAAAAGAATATGAAAATGAATAGATGTATATTCATGTATGACTGAAAAATTGTGCTGTACACCAGAAATTGACACAACATTGTAAACTAACTATAAGTCAATAAAAAAAAAAAGAGGAAAAAAAATCCAAGCTTCATCAACAAAAAGCTGTGTGACCTTGGACAAGTCACCTAATCTTTCTGAGCCTAGACCTTCTTTTCTATAAACGAGGATAATAACAGCTGTCTGGGAAGTTTGTTCCAGGGATTAAATGCGATGCTATGTGTTGAGTACCTGGCATAGTATCTGGCAATTTGGGATCACTTGTTAAGTACCACAGGAGAAATAATGGTCTCCAAGAGCCTGGGGGCTTCATCCAAATCCAACTGCTGCTTTCAGTTAGAGGACACGAGTGCAGGACCTGAAGCTAAACTGCTTCCTCAGCCAACTAACAGTGACATTTCTGAGCCTGTTTCCTCATTTATATAGTGGGGATATATAGTGGGACCTACTCAAGAGACTGGTTGGGAGAACTGGGTGATAATTAACGTGAAGCACGTAGCACACTGTGGGTGCACGGTACATACTGGCTCCTAGGATTCCCCGTCATCTGAGATGGAAAAGATCATGGGAGGAGCAGGCTCTGTTGAGAGTAGACAAAAAGGAGTTTTGGACATGTCACGTTTGAGATGGCGTAAGACATGAAACGGAGCTGTCAGGTGGGCAGTTTGATGTAAGTCCAGAGGGGATCTCTCAGACAGGGAAAAAAAACTCTAGGAGTCACCAGCATAGAGATAACATTTAAAGCCATGGACTGGATGAAATCACCAAGGAAGTGAGTGCTCAGAGGAAAGACAAGAATGAGGACTGAACTTGGGGGCATCTGACCTTAGCAATGATGGAGATAATTGTCACTGCAAAGCTGCTGACCAGACAGAGCGGTGCTGAGCTGCACAGCCAGCCCACCCCAGCAACATTTATTAACACACTCTTACACGCTCTGTGCCAGGCTCTGAAAAAAGTGCTTTACAAAAATCAACTCATTTAATATTCATAACAACCCTTTAAGTTAGGAGCAATTATCTCCATTTTGCAGATCAGAAAACTGAGGCACAGGGAGACTTGCCCAAGGACACGTAGCCAGCAAGTGGCAGAGCTGGGATTTAAACCCAGGCAGCCTGACCTCAGAGTCTCCATCTCTTCTAGTTGTAAATCTCTAACTCTAAGTTCCAATTGTGGATAAACAAAGTGCCAACTGGACTTTCCAAGGGAATACTGAATTTCTTGGTCTCTGACCCTTGAGAGCAGGCCTAGGAGAATCATCGTGGAATAAACTGCCAGCAGACGCCCCATTCAGCCTCGATACTCCAGGATCAGCCCCAATTAGCATTTCAGATTCTTGGTTGAGGAAAGAAGAGGAAGGGGGGGTTTGATCAAGGAACCTGTAACCCTGATGGATCACTTATTCCTGGGGTAGGGAGGTCAGGGGGAGACCCAGGGATCCTCCTCCGACCGTGGACTCAAGCACTTGCATTTCCCACCTTCTTCACTAGTTCCTCTCAGAATAAAGTGGCTGATCTCAAGCAGGAGCCAGAGTCCAGGTGGGAAGTTGGGGTGACCCAGGGGGATTAGCCTTGGGGTCATTGTTTATCTCCAGGAGTTTGGTCGCTCTGTTGGTTCAATTGCCCCATAAAACCTTACTATGATACGGAAGCAGTTTGGGTTCATTTACCCCACTTGGAAGGTTTTCAGTGAGTGTCTGAACAATTAACTGAACTCCAGGTGAAGAGGAAAAGAGAGAGGGTGTGGAGGGAGGAAGGCTGGACGGTCAAATGCACATACAGACCCCAGCGAAGGGGAGAGGATGACAGCTGAGTCAGGCGTCCCGGTGCCACACCCCTACCACTCCCCTCCCGCCCTTGATGCTGGCTTTGGATGAGCTACTAAGGGGAAAACAGTTCTGACCATGCAGAAAGAAGTCAGTGGGAAAGGGAGTCAGGTGGGGGTCTGGAGAGCCATCTGGTCCACCTGCCAGCTCTTGCCCACGTCCCCTGGCCTGGAGCTTTTCAGGGCAGCTGTATCACCACCACTGGGGAGCTTGTCAGGTGCAGATTCCACGACCCCACCCAGCCTCACTGAATCAGAACCTCTGGGGCTCAGGGCCCAGGGGGTTCCATTTTTTCACAAGCCCTCCCCTCCTGCACCGTCAGCAGTGTATGAAGAAGACCACACTCTGAAAAACACATCCTCCCAGCCTATCCTACTCTGATCTGAACAAAGAAAACAACACCGGAGGTCTCCCATGAGGAAGTATGGGATGCAGGGTCCCTCCTTTAAAGGGATGATAATATAATTGAGAGATAAAAGACATACTTTGTGAAGAGTTAAATTAGTGCTACAATAAACAGTAATTGAAAACAATAGGCAGACAGGCTGGACAAACTGCCAATGAATGGGATTAACAGTATCATTCAATGAGTACCTACAAATGACTAGATCCTGTGCTAAGCTTATTATGTATATATCCTCATTTAATCTCATTAAAACTCTGGAAGACAGGTGTTTTTATCCCCACTTAGCAATGAGGAAATCCAGGTTTTGGCTTAGTTGTCAGTTTCTCTCAGATTGGCTTTCCCCGACCCTGAAGAGGTGGTCAGGGTCATGCCTCTGCGTTCCCACAGTATTCCAATCTTGCTGCTTTATCTCATGTATCGCACCACGTTGCAGTTGCCTGTTTACTGGGCTGGGTCTCTCAGACTTGAGGACAGATACCTGGTGGTTCCAGAGTCTAGCACACAGTAGGTGCTCAGCTAATATCTGTTGGATGAATGAAGGTTGTGAATCTGAAGTCTCAGAGCTCATACAGGGAGGCTAACACATGCAACTCTAAAGCCCAGGCTTCCCCTTGAGTCATTACAAGCAGATGGTACACACCCGGGGGGGTTCCTTAAGGGACAAACTATAGGTTGGAGTAATCAGAGGAGGCTCCCTGGAGGAGGTGGAGTTGCACAATCTGAATGTGGAAAGACGGGTGAAAGGTAAGCAGTCATTCCAGGCAGGCCAAGGCATGAAGGTGGGATTCTACAAAGTGCAGACTTCCTCTGAGACTAGAGACCCCAGGGCATTTCAGGAGACTACACCCCATCCCCTGAGCCTCTCTAGCTTAACCACCAATTGTCTCCTTTGTCCCACTTACATCCCAATCACTGCTGTGAAATGATTTTCCTCCAAGGTTGACAGGGAGATGGCAAACACTTCATTGTTCTCCCATGCCTAGACCAGTGTGACATCATGCTTTCTTTTAGCGGCTTTCTTCTCTGTTTGGAAAGTCCCTTTTAATAATGAATGGGATAGTTTTCAGTTTCCAATAAGAAGTAAGATCCATTAATGTCTATGATAAATTGCTAAGGGGGGAGAAAAAAGCAAGACAAAACAGTATCTTTGGATTTCATTTTGGTTGAAAAGAACAAGGGGGGGAAAACAGATTAGGCACAAGTATGTTTGTGTGCATGTGGGAAATGCCCCGAAGGTTATATACTGAATTTGACGGCAGCTGCTCTGGAAAAGGACATGCAGTGGGATGTGGGGCTTTCCCCTTTACTTTATCCCACTTTGAGCTTTTGTCTTTTTTAAACATTGAGTATGTATTAATTTTACAATTGAAAAATAAGACCCCATGGTGAGATTATAGGTAGCTTTTAGTTGATTTGTGCTTGTTCCTCCCAAATTATCTATTATGAATGTCTATTACTTTTACAATCAGAAAATTAAAAACCTTTTCCTCCATGAAGAGGCTTTTTCAGAGGAGGGGTAATTAGGGGTTTTTATTTTTTTAATGGAGGTACTGTGGATTGAACCCAGGGTCTTGTACACGCTAAGCATGTGCTCTAACTTTGAGCTCCACCCTCTCCCCGCCATAAAGGTTGTCTAAAAAGAAAAGAAATAGAATCTCAAGGTGGCACAATTTGTGATGTCGAGAAGGGTGTTGTTTGGGGGAAATTACTAAAGATGTTCTAAATTCTGAGTCCCAAGAAATTCAGCACCCGGGGAATCTGGGGGAGAAACCAATACAGTCCCAACTTGACAAAACATGTTAAGAGCTGTACAAATGCTGCAGATCCCATAAATTTGTCATCCCATCCTGGAGCTTTAGCTCAAGGAAACACTTAAAAAAAATTCTCCACATATAAAGAAGCTCACTGTGGACTTTCATTTCATGGGGTAGCTTGGGATCCCCCTAAAAGTCCAACAGCAAACATTATGCAGCCGTTTCTCATAATAAACATGGCAGCTTTATAGAAACAAGGGACTGTGTCTCTAAACTAACACTGAGCAAAGAAAAAGACAACGGAATATGGCAGTTACATGGTGATTATGGCTGTTATATATCTAATTAATTATAACAGTGAGCAAGAAAGCAAGGATGGAGTGGTGGGAGTGGTGGAGCATCTGCTTAGCACGTACAAGGTCCTCGGTTCAATCCCCAGTACCTCCACTAAAAAAATAAAAATAAAAAAATACATAAATAAACCTACTTACCGCCCCCGCCCACCCGCCACGGGGGGAAAGCAAGGATGAGAGAGGAGAGAGAAGAAAAAAAGAAGGAGAAAGAGAATTTAAAAAAACAAAAAACAAAAAACAGTCAGTGTTAGGGTAATGGGATTATGGAGGATTCTTGGAAATGTCCTTAAACGATCTTGAAAGTTGTCTTGGTAGTAAATATGAACTATGCACAGGGGCTCTGTGACTTTGGGCAAGTTATTTAACTTCTCTGAACCGTGGCTTCCTCCCTGGAAAAATGGGGACATTAATGTTACCTTCTTCACAGATTTGTTGGAAGATTTAATGAGATAATCCATGCAGAACGCTCAGTGTCATCGTGCCCAACACATGATAAATGCTCAGTAAGTGTTAGCTATTGTTGTCTTTGCTATTTCCTCACTATTATCAATGAGGGGAAATTCTCGAATGATTTCGGTGGGAGTGAACTGTTATAGCCTTTCAGAAAGTAGACTAATAGATATAAGCTTTAGTTACAAAAACCCTTTGTTCCAGGAACTGCAAGCCTAGGAATTCATCCCTAGCTATTGATCTTAGTAAATAACCTGACATGTACACCAAGAGGTAAGAACAAGAATGTTTATCTCAGAGTTACTTATAATAGAAAAATGTTGGGAACAACCTTAACACCCAGCAGTAGTTATGTAAATTATGGAACATACAAACAACAGAATACTCTGGAGCTATTAAAAAGGTACTATTAAAGGTACTATTTTTAAAAATTCATTTTTGAGGGGAGGGGGGTAATCAGGTTTATTTATTATTTAATGGAGGTACTGGGGATTGAACCCAGGACCTCGTGCATGCGAAGCACACACTCTACCACTGAGCTACACCCTTCCCCGGCATAGCTTTATGTAATGATATAGACATGTACCTACATCATGGCATAAAAAAGGAGGGACAGAACAATATAACTTTATTTACATAAGAAAGTATATGTATGCATTTAAAAGTCTAGAAGGGTAGATACCAACTGTTAGCAAGGGCTGTCTCTGCCAGGACTACCACTGCTCTGAATTATTTGAAATTTTAATGTATATAATCGTTTAAGTACCAGACAATCATGATGACAGTGCGGGGCAGGGAGTGTGCGTGCGTGTGTGTGTGTTTAAATAAGACCCCTGGCTGAGGGGAGGAATTCTAAGATTGGGGACTGCAGGCTGGCAAAATGTGGCCAAGCTGGTTTCATCAGTAGGGAAACCACTGGGCCTCAGATCTGGGGGTCAGCAACGGTGGTGAATTCTGCTTTGGACAGAAATGATGGTGATTCATGGAGAGCCGGCCCTGGAAAAGGAGACAGAGACTTGCAAAATTGTCCTTAATTAGTAATAAGAAGAATGAGAGCCTTTGTAAGTGCCCCACACTTTGCTCAGCCAATCTGTTTGATCCAGATTGTGGTCCCAGGAGACAGGCAGGGCTGGAGCTATCATGGGGGAGATGGAGTCCCGGAGTGCAAAGGGGTGCCAGAATCAGACAAGGGACAGGAGGTAGGGGTCTGAACTCTCAGTCCTCCCAGTCGTGAAGCTGGACCCGAGTAAAACTTGCCAAGCTCCCAGCCCTTGCCTGGCACCCCGCAGGTCTCCGGTGCACCGGGCACTACCTCCTCCTCATGATCCCTGGGTCCGCTCACACTCGTTGACTCTGCTCACATTCTCTGCCCCCATCTGGCGTCTGTTTTCCTGCAAGTGCTCTTTGCTGCAGCCAGACCCACTGTTTCCTTTCCCTGAGGCCCTTCCCACTGTCATCACATTGTTCCCTCATCTTAGAATGCTGCCTGCCTGTGTTCTCAGCCTCCTCCAAACTTACTGCTTCTTTAAACATCCAAATCCTATGATTCCCTCAAGACATGTATTAAGTGTCATCTCCTGTGCAAAGCTGCACCGGCCAGCTGGACATCATCGCTCCCTCCCCAGCCCCCCACCCCATCTGCATGACTCCCAGGACGCATCCCATCCTGCTCGCGTGGGAGTTCTCGGCAGGTGTGTTTTGTCTCTGGTCCAGACTGGAAGCTCTTTTGGGAAGGGGGTATGTCTGTGTTCTCAGTGCCAGCCCCACGCTGAGGTGCCTGATTCACTTTGGTTGCTGAATGAGGGATGAAATGAAGAATGATGAGAGCGTGGATGGATGAATGGAGGGAGGGCTGGGCAGAGGTGGATGACGCCTCAAACCCCGTGGCAGAGCTGGCCCTGGCCTTCCTGGGAATGGCCGTGGGATTCCAGCCAGCACACCCCCAGGGTGAATAACCTCAGGGTTCTGCTCCTCCAGGTCCTGCCCTTGTCATAAAACTGCAAATGCTTCCACTTCAAGGGCAGGAGGGAGAGGTGGGGCGACTTGGGTGCTGACCCTCAGCATCTGGGAGAGTTTATAAGCCGAGGCCCCGGACCTCTCAGCATCACAGACCTTCCTCCTCATCCTTCTGCTCTTGGGCCTCCAGCTCTCCTGGCAGCATGGCTTTCAGCGGCAAGTTCGAGACCGAGAGTGAGAAGAACTACGACGAGTTCATGCAGCGTCTGGGTGAGTGAGAACACCTTCCCGGGGCTGGGCTGCCCTGGCCGGCTCTGTGCCTGAAACCCAAACCCCTTGAGGCCCAGAGAGGTTGAATGACTAGAGCAAGGTCACACAGCTAGTCGCTGGTGAGGTGGAGGCTTGATTGGTTTATTCATTCAAATATTCATCGAACACCTGCTATATGCATGGGCCAACCCAGTGTTACGGATGGGGCACCTCAGCAAGACTTGCCCAAGGTGACACTGCACACCAGTGGCAGAGGTCATTAGACCCCGAGGGCCCAATGATGAGATGAGTGGTGTCACCACATCCTGCCTGGGGAGAGGTGACCAAAGGGTGAGCGCAGAGACCAGGTGAGACAAGCCACTCGTTCACTCGGTCGTTCAGCAAACACGGGCCTCTTACGGAGCTAGGCACTGTGGGCAGAGATCAAGGACCTCACTCCTCCGACTGCTTGATTTGCAACTCTGGCTGTGAGGAACCAGTGACAGTGAGCAGGACTCTTGGTGCGCAGCCAAATGTGAGGCAGCATAGTCGTCTAGACCTGGCGGACGGCCCTAAGGGACCGGGGCCCTCCCTGCCTCCTGACGGCAGAGGAGCCCCCAAGAGCGGGGCCGGTGTGCCCCGGGGCCTTGGGGAGCCAAGAGGGCTTCCAAGTCAGTTACTGGGACTGGCCCTGAAGGACAGTGACATGGCTTCACCCACAGCGGTCCCTTCCCACTCTGGGTCTTCATTTCCTTACCTATCAAACAAGAGCATTAGAAAACAGCCTCGAGGGTCCCATCCACCTAGAATTGTGTGAGCTTGGTGAACTTCTGTTATTTGTTTTTATACAACTATCTGAGGAGCAGCTACTATTTAATGTTTACTGTATGCCCGGAGCTTTCCAAGACAGTCATGGTAATTCAGTCCTTGCAACAATCCTGTGAAATGGGCCTATTATCTCCAGGAAAACACTGAGGCTTGGAGACGTAGTGACCTGCCCAAGCCACATGGCTCACAACACAACTGGGACTTGGGGCGGGGAGGGGTACAGCTCAGTGGAAGAGTGCATGCTTAGCACGCACGAGGCCCTGGGTTCAATCCCCAGTACCTCCATTAAAAAAAAAAAAGACTAGAATGGCAGAACTGGGACTTGTGCTCTTAACTGTCAGGCTAGCCTGCGCCATGGGGGTTAGGGGACGGGGGGGGGGGGGAGCTCGTTCCCAGAGCCACAGGCTGTAGGCAGCGCTGACACAGCCGCTCTGCTTGTCCCCGGGCCCAGGGCTCCCCAGCGATGCGATTGAAAAGGGCCGCAACTTCAAGACCACCACGGAGGTGCAGCAGTCTGGGCAGGACTTCGTCTGGTCCCAGCTCTACCCCGGGGGCCACTCCATCACCAACAAGCTCACCGTGGGCAAGGAATGCGACATGGAGACCGTCGGGGGCAAAAAGTTCAAGGTGAGAGGCCGCTGGCCGCCCCTCCCTCCTTCCCCAGGCCTCTGGCCCACTCCTCCGTCCCAATCATGTCCCCAGGGGCTGCTCCCCGAGCTGAGGCTTCTTTTCCAGTCCAGCCTCCAGCTTTAAGAGCCGGCGTTATTCCTTGCTCGTTACAGGCAATTTAGCCACGCCTGGTTTTTAATGCTACTGTCAATAATGAACACGATAAAGACGGTAAAAAACTGTTAACGCTTGCTGAACCCTTCACGCGTACATCCCAGACACCTGCTGAATCCGTCACACACCTTAATGCAGCTAAGCCTATGAAGTCGCCACAACGCCGATCCCATCTTGCAGACAGGGGAGCTGAGCTGAGTCACAAGATCAGTAAACAGTGCCCGGACCCCATGGCAGGGCCAGGCCTTCACACCCGTCCGGCTCCAGAGAGCATGAGCACATTTTTATGACGCCTCCAGTGTGGCCTAGAGATTAATCGCCCAGGCCCTAGAATCAGACTCATCTGGGTTTGAACCTGAAATCCTGGGAAGTGAGGAAGTGGGGAAAGGAGGGGAAGGGTATAGCTCAAGTGTTAAAGCGTGTGCCCAGCATGCACAAGATCCTGGGTTCAGTTCCCAGTACCCCCTCTAAAAATAAATGAACCTAATTACCTACCTCTAAGTTAAAAAAAATTAAATAATGCAGTTATAAATTAAAAAAAAAAAAAAAGAAGTGGGGAAAGGGGGCTGTTCATCCCAGACCGGCCCCTCAGGGATTCCACCGGTTCTGGGTCCTCTGTGTCGCCCCCCCCAGCCCTGCCACCAGTGTACCTGGTTTCTCAGGCTGCCGAGGTGGAGGATAAGTAGTCATAATATTCATATTCTGTCACTTGGGGATTTAAGAAATTTGACAACTTATTGTGGATGTCTTTCTGTGTCTGCACATGCTGACTTGCCTTATTCTTTTTTAATGGTGGTACAGGATCCTACAGTATGGAGATGCTGTCATTTATTTACCACCCCCTCACTGAGAGACGTGTAGGTTAGTCACCGGTGGATAACCTAGGCTGGATATTTAGGCTGTTCACTCTTAACACCCTTGGGTGACATCGGCTTCACTCTAATAATGATGATCTTAACCGACTCCCTAGTTAACAAGCAGTCCTCAACCCCAAGCCAGGCACTGCTCCAGGCACTTTAGATATATCACAGTAAATCGCTTCATCCTCATAATAACTCTACAAAGAAGCTAGTTACTACCCCCATTTCAGAGATGAGAAAACTGAGGCACAGTGAGGTCCAGTATCATGCACAAGTTATCTATATCTTTGGATATATGCAAATTGGATCTCTATAAGGCAAATGACTTCCAAGAGGGGGATTGCTGGGGCTGCAGGCAGACCCCTTATCCCCAAGGGGCTGGTCTGCGTCTGGGGGGAGGGCTTATGTAATTCCAGCTGTGTCATGCTTCTCTTCCAGGCCACCGTGCGGATGGAGGGTGGGAAGATGGTGGTGGACTCCCCCCATTACCACTTTACCGCGGAGATAGTGGATGGCAAGCTGGTGGAGGTGAGTGTCCTGCTGGTTCCCGGCACAATCGATCAGAATGCATTTCTGCCCCCAGCCACGGCCCCAGAGATGTGACCCTCTGGGCAGCTGGCTTCATGGGCACTCCCCATGGGCCAGGCTCTGTGCTGAGCGCTGGGTGCCCATGATCTCATTTATCTTCACAATCACCTTGTTATGTAAGGATTTGTATCCCCATTTTGCAGGTGAGGAGACTGAGGCACGGGGAGGCTAAGTGATTAGCCAGAGGACAGAGAGCTTTTTTGACAGAGCAGGGATTTGGCGCTAGGCAGTCTGACTCCAGTGCCCACCCTCGGGACACTGCAGGGACCGTATCTTCCCATCACCGAGCGCAGGTGCCCCTTAAATGCTATATGTTGCAGACACTGAGGTCCCTTGACCTTAGGGGGTCACTGACTTCCATAATCTTCAGTTTCCTCATCTGTACAATGGGCACACCTCACCGTTGGGAGGACTAAATGGGATATTGCAAGGGAAGCGCCTGGCACGGGTGAACTGAAATGGACAGAGGTGGACAGCTATCCCACAAAGAGCCACATCACCCTGACATCTGTTTAGCACTTTGGCCACGTTGAGTCTGCACAGTGGGTCCTGTAACAGATCACAAAACTGAGGCCCAGAGAAGTGGTGCAGCGGACTGACTTCCACTCAGGACTGGGACTGGAAGCTGGTCTACCGTCAGCTGTGCCCACGCGCACCTTGGGGCCCCCGCACTGACTCTCTCTGTCCCCGCTGCTTCTTCCAGATCTCCACCTTTGGAGGCGTGACCTACGAGCGCGTGAGCAAGAAGCTGGCCTGAGCTAGTGGGCAGGGCTCTGCGGGGGCCACCAAGCCACTAATAAAGCTGCTGTAACAAGAGACATTCTGCTTGCTTCAGAACCTCTTTGCCTTTGTTTTTGTTCTCTGGTGTCTCGGGGCAGTTCTGGCTGGGTGGGAGTGGGAAACCCCTGAGGACGGCCACATCTTGGCCCTGGGATCCCTATGGGATCTGTGTCCTGGCATGAGGGAGGCCTGGATGTGGACGGGAAACTCCAGACACGCCCGGGGGAGGGCGAAGGCAGTGACCATGGGCACTTCTGTGAACCCCTCACCCCTGCTTGCCACCCAACACTCTGGGTGGAGACTGCCCTTTAAAAAGACAAACGTCAGCTGGGAGGGGTGACACACTGACTCTCAGATGGGCCACGGGACAGGTGTATCAAAGGGGGTGGGGGCAGGAGTGGTGCTTCCAGGACAGGGCCCCCCGCTGCTGGGCTCCAAGGCCGTGCAGACCCGGGGGTGGACGCAGCAGGGCTTAGCCAGAGAAGCTGTTTCAGCATGGCTGTGGCTCTCTGATCACTGGCTGTGGAGTTGTTCCTTTGGGCCTCAGTTTACCTGCTGGTATACGAGGGGGCCAGGAGGACCGATGAGGGACTGAGGGGAAATGACAGTCTATGAGATGGCAAAGGGTCTATGGGAATGCCAGGAAGGAACTGAGACTTCATGGTTTGAACGAGTAGGGCTTGGCTGGGGGGCCTGGGAGAAACTTGGAGAAGGCTGCGGGGGGCCGGGAAAGTGGTCAGAAGGCCCCCTACGACCCCCTGGTAGGTGCCTGGAACCCTGAGTTGGGAGGGATTCTGGGGCAGCATTAGGATTTAGCAGACACCCCTGCCGATCAGTCCCAGGGCACGGGAGAGGAGAAGGGAGGCCCGCTCGTCCACTGGCTGGAGAATCCCTAACCCAGAGCACTGGGCAGGACTTTTTTCATTCTCTTCTCTCCTTGGCAGTGTTCCCCATCTGGGTACCACCCTGACTGCTTTTTCCAACATATTTTTCTCTATGACAATTCAATTATTTTTCACTCCAGTGAAAACTTTATATCACTTCTGCACATGGAAAGCCAGCATCACTTGCCACATAGATTAAAACTATTAAAATAGTCAGAGCTGAACAATACTGACTTCTAGTTGGATTCTGTTGCCCAAAGTCATGAGCTCAGGGCCTCCCTTCGTGAAAAGGGTGAGAGAGACATGCAAGACCCACAGTATCAAATGGGAAACTCTAATCAAACTAACTCTAACTCCCACCCTAATCAAAATTCCTGCAAAACTCCTGGAAGAGAATACACTCACTATCAGAGTAAAACTAAGTGTCCGTCAGTGGATGAAGAAGATACGGTATACGTGTGTGTGTATACATACATACACACACACACACACACACACACAGGACGATTCAGCCATAAAAGTAAGAATGAAATCTTGCCATTTGCAGCATGAATGGACCTTGAAGATACTATATTAAGTGAAGTAAGTCAGAAAGAGAAAGACAAGTATCGTATGATTTCTAACTGAAACAAACTCACAGACACAGAGAACAGATTAGTGGTTACCAGAGGGGAAGGGGGTTGGGTATTGGGCGAAATGGTGAAGGGGGTCCACTGTATGGCGATGGGTGGTAACTAGACTTGTGGTGGTGATCACTCTACAGAGTATGCAGAGGTTGAATTATAATGCTGTATACCTGAAACTTATATAGTAAAAAAAACAAAAAAACAAAAAAGAGCTGATTATCTAAATGATCTTGAATATACAAGTCCCACACATGGGGCATTAGAAATAAGATTTGCCCAATGCCTTGCAAAGGGTCTGGCACACAGCAGGTGCTTAATAAGTGCTACCTGACCTCAAGTCCTTACAGCCTATGTAATGGCCTTCCACTCTCAGGGGCCAGCCTTGGCCTGGACAGATAGCACAGCCCAGGTCATTGGCAGCTCGCTCCTGGCCTCCTCCCACGTTCTGCCCTGGAACTTGTTTATCTTTCCAGGAACAGCACTCAGCCTCCCACACCCACCCACCAAGCAGAACCCTGCAAATTCCATCATTTTGCCAAGACTTATTGCGAATTAAGTGAACTAGGTAAGCATTAAATTAAACTAGGAGTGTTGCTGTTTCCCCTCCAGACTGAATAATTACTCATAATGAGCTTGGATAATAAGCCTCTAAACAACAGAGAGTTAACCATAATTAGGCTGAAAATTGAGAGAGAAAGAGAGGAGGAGGAAGGGAGAGGAGGAAGAGTAGAGAAGAAAGAAAGAGGAGTGGGAGGGAGAGATTGTTTTCACTCTGGTAACCGATTCAAGGACAAATTCAAATTGTTGGCAGGGGAGAAATTCTGTTATAGAAGTCAGATTCATGGAACAGAAGGACCTCACAGCCCAACTAGTTTAAACTCTGTATTTCACAGATATGGAAGCCAAGGCCCAGAAACAAAAAAATTCATCTAAGGTCACACAGCAGAGCAAGAATCGGAGAGTGATGTGGGGTCCCTGGTTGATGGAGGCACAGTCTCTCTGTCTGGCTTACAGGGTGAGTGGCGTAAGCTGAGCTGGAAGGAAGCATCCGTTTTGCTGGTGTCCTAGAAGAGAGGCATCCTCAGCCAGTAGAAGGGACAGCGGTTAAGAGTTTCAACCCTGGAGTCACACTGCCAGGGTTCAAATCCCTCTTCCACCACCTAGAAGCTGTGTCACCTTGGGGTGCGTTCATCCGTTTCTCTGAGCCTCAGTTTCCTCACCTGCCCGTGGAAATAATGACTGTACTTACCTAACAGAGCTGTCATGCTGCGAATTAAACAGGAGCCACTGCTACCTCCACTCCATCACCACCGCCATCCTCAAGCCAGTGTGATGAAATGTTAGGAGCACCGCCTCCACTTACCTGTAAGGCACGTGGGCAAGCCGCAGTATTTCTCGGAGTCTTGTCTTGTCCGTGTGTAAAACAGGCTCATAAGATCTTCCCTTCTTGGGTCACAGACGAGTTGCAAAGATTAAGGGTAAAAATCCATGCTAGTGGCCTCCAGAAAGTTACAGGAGCGTCACCATTTTGCTGCGCTGGTCAAGGTGTTGAAGTGACTCCCCGCTCAGTTCAGATGCCCTTCACCCAGCCCTTGAGAGTCATCTCTGCCACTCTGCCGGGGTGACAATTTCTCTCCCACCAAGCACATCTGGTCAAAAGAGAGCTTCTCAAAGCGTCTCTAAAGACCACAGCTAGGTGGCGTCCCACCACCCACCTGTGGCCCCATGGACAGACACCAAGGTGTGTACGTCGGCAGGAGGTGGGGGGTGTGCAGTGAAATCCTGAGTGACTGCGCCTTGGTGCAGGGGTGTGTGTGTCCTCTACGGGTGACAAGGCAGAGGCCACTAGTAACTCCTTGGTCAGGCATATCTAAGTGTGAAATCTGGTCGCACCACCTGCCCATGGTGAGACCTTGGGTTTCTCTGAACCTCAGTATTCTCATCTGGAAAATGGTGATAATACTCCTAGCTCATGATGATGTCATGAGGACAAAAGAAGAGCAGGGGGAGTAAGAGAGCATGAGGAAAGTGTCAAATACGGGGCCTGGAGCACAGTAAGTGCTCACTAAACAGGGCCTTTCTTGGCGGTTCTACTGGTGAGAACCGGCACACACTGGGTCAGAGCTTTCAGAGTAGGGAGAGGTGTCCAAACCTGGCTGTGCACGTGTATTTCCTGGGGGTCTTATTAAAAGGACAGCCCAGGACCCACCGCAGACCTGCAGAAGGGGGGACACTTCAGGTACGAAGACCAGGGAGCTGCCACTGTTCTGAAGTGCTCCGCAGCCAGGTATGATGACCTTGGAGATAGTGCCAGTCCAAACCCTCCCGTTTTACAGACGAAGAAAACTGAGATCTAGAAAAGGGGAATGACCTGCCCACGTCCACACAGCTGGGGAGCAGCAGGAGGCCTGACATCCTGTGCTGCCTGCCGTGGCTCTGGCAAAGGCCGGGGACTGGACACTGGTTGGAGCCGGGCCAGCAGAAGCAGGACCACTTGAGCTCTTCCTTTAGAGTGAGAGCTGAATTGGAGGGAGATGAAGCTCTGGGGCTCACCTGAGCCTCCCCGAAAAAGAAAGGGGCCCTCTTATTGCCAATATTCCTCATAGACCTCCCCACTGAATAATGATTCCATACATTCCAGGCTTTCTTATCATAAACCTGAAGTATATAGTTCAGACTGACGGCCTTCTCACCTTATAAATGAAGAGACAGAGGCTCAGAGTGGAGAAGCAGCTTTTCTGTTTGCTATGAGCAAACTCAGACCTTCCACCTGTTAGGCCCAACGTTCTAGTCTATATACTAAAGGTTGCAAGTTTCCTGCCTGAGAACCACCCTAACCTATGTGTCTTCTGTTGCATTACAAAATTTTTAAATTTAATTCTTTAAATCATGAAAAATTAATTTCCTAGAAAGTGTCCTTCCAGTTTCTTTGAAATCTGGAGTTGTGGCAGCACGGAGGTGAGATCCCTGAAAGGCAGTACTTAAACACAGGCTTCAGTAGTCCCTACCCCATCACATTGTCTCTGTCATCCGGCTGATTCACTCACTACGTTACCCGCCTGGTCCTGATGGGCATGTGGATTTGAGACTCCTGCCAAATGCTATGGCCTCTCTGCTGAAATTCATCACAAAGGGCTTCCCTGAGAAACAGAGAATGAGGTTAATGAGGCTGGTGAGAGTCTTTCTCAAGAATTTGGTGCCAGGGATTGCCAGAGCCAGCCCAGAGGTGGGGTCCCTCCCAGGGGATGCTCTGGGGAAGCCCCAAGCCTGGTCCCAGATTTTCACCTTCACAGATGGGGCTTGGGGACCCCCTCCCAGATCAGAGCCGGTTGGGGGCAGACAGGAGGAGCAGTAAATCCTGTCAGCCTGTGGCAGATATACGAAAAGCTATGTTGCTGTATTTCTGTCTGCTGCTGCGCACGCTGAGAACACCCACACCCCTGTAAAAAAGAAGCATGAATGCCTGGCAGCTTTTTTACGAACCCACATCCATCATCCTGTCACGTCCTCTCCACCAGGTGAGTGGTACCGCCAGCTGGAGCCTTGCGCTCATTCAAAACCCTTGACTGAGGCACCTCGGGGCAGCGCGTCAGCTCTGGGCTGGCTGGGTTTCAGCTGTGGCTCCTTCCTTCACTATTGCTGTCCTTGGGCAAAGAAGCTCTCTGTGCCTGTTTTCAGACCTGTAAGATACAGCTAATAATAGTTCCTACCTTGTAGGGTTATTAGGATGATTATAAGACATAATATAAGCAAATTCCTTAGCATAGTGAATTACAGACCGCAAATGGCTAATAAACGCCAACTGCGTGATTAGAGCCACCATCACCAGGCGGTGACGTTCTATATGTTGTATTGGCTGGGGTGGCTTAGGGCACGGCCGTCAAACCCAGTAAACAAACTCACAAGATCATTCCAGGTGATTTCACAGCTATGAAGAAAATGGAAGGGGGCAAGGAGGGAGCCTAGGGGTGACAGAGCCCTCTCTGGGAGGTGATGCGGGAGCTGAGGTTTCTCAGCCTGGGCACCGTCGTCACTTGGGGCCAGTCAGGTCATTACCATGGACTGTCCCGTGCACTGTGGGATGTGGAGCAGCATCCCTGGGTTCTACCCACTACATGCCAGCCATGCCCCTCTCCCGACTGTGACAACCAACAATACCTCCAGATGTCACCAAGTGTTCCCAGCGGGGCAAAATTGAGTCCTGCTGAGAATCACTGATGTATTTCAGACGACAGAACAGATGGCTTTGGAGAGCTGGACCTTGAACCCACAGGGCATGAGGAAGTGGAACCTTCACCCTGACCCTAATCCAGGCATTCATGCAACGTTCAGCCAATTTCCTTAAAATAAATCTCTCTCACTACCTATATAATGGGTTCTGTTTTTCTGGAGAACCTGCCCGATTCAGCGGTAGAGCTGGGATGCCAAGCCTCACTCACCCCTTCTGCCCAGCCCACGTCCCCGGGAGGCCAGCTCAGAGGGCAGGAGCCAGTCTTGCCGTCACCCACCCTCCACAACCTCTCAGCCCCGGGGGGCGACGTGGAAGAGCGAGGGAGGGCTGGCTGAGAGCAGGCCAGGAAGAGAACCGAGAGAGAGGCCACAAGCAGGTGATACGTTTATTGCGGGACCGCTTTTTCTGGGGGCTGGGCTGGCTGTGGGCTCTACTTGGGGTGGGGGTGCTCACAGGCGCCCAGCCTCAGAACAGACACAATAACTTGGAATCCAAACCAGTTGCACATAAATAAGGCTGGGCAAAGGAAAAAAAGAGAAAAACAATAAAAGAATGTGCACTTTCCTATGCTGGTGTGACAAACTGGCCCCAGCCTGTCCGCGTCCAGCGTCTCCTCTTGACTCAACTTCCACGCTGAGCCTTCTGTCTGCTCGGAAAACCGCCTTCGGATCCAACTCCCGGCAGCCTCCCTGCCAGCCTCCTGGACTGGCAAACAAGCCAAGAAAACCAAAATGGGTTCTTTTTTAAAAAAGAAAGAAAAAAGACGCTTCTGTGGTTCTTTGCACCTCCCAGTTCTAGCGCGTGAACAATGTGTTGTCCCCCGACCCCAAACCAACCAAAAAATGAAACATACTGAGCACAAGCTACGAGTCAGGATAAAACATATTGCACATGGCTCCGAGGGTCTTCCCGAGAGCCCTCTCACTGCAGAAACCCAAATACTGGCTTTCAATCCAACCAGCTGTCGGTGGGGTCACAGACCCGGCACACCCCCCACTCCCCAAATCCAGTTGGCGTCAGGCATTCATCTCACATTAAGATCCTTTGCTCTGATCCAAACACCAAGCCGAGGCTGGGTTTAACCTTACGCACTAGAAGCATGTGATGGAGGGAGGTGGGGTTTATTGGTTTTAAATCTTTGTTTACTTTTTAACAACCTTTTTCTTCTGGGTAGTTATCAAAGTCATGCAGGTGAACAGAGCATCCAAGACGTGGAATCTCCTGGAACCGAGAGCCTGGAAAGCGGTTCTTCCCAGCCATATGCTTTTGCAAAGGGAGCTCTGGGTTGACCTCCAGGGTCAGTCCCAAGCCAGGTTAAAACCCACAGCCCTGGCGTGGGACAGGCAGTGTGGCAATCACCATGGTTTTTTCAGTCCTAAGGAATCTTCAAGTATCACAGAATCCCTGATGCAGCATGTAAACAAGACATCTTACAGAACAGAAAGCTAGGTCACTTCGGGAAGCAGCAGCAAGTAAAACATATAAAAGGCTGAGGGAAGTTTTAGGTTCCACAACAAAAGCAAGACAGCCGCTCACCGTGCCTTGGAAGGCAGAACGCACACACGGGCCCTTGTGTATGGAGCCAGGGAAAGAAAAGCACCCCAGACGGCATCTACTGGGGGTCCTGAGAACAGGTCAGGCTGCCCCCTCTTTTCAGTGGTGTAGCTGCCATCAGCAAAGCACAAAGGAGTCTTTCATGCTAAAACCTGGCCGTGCTCGTGGTCGGCATCCAGTCCCCCGTCTCCTGGCCTCGTCCCAGGTCTCTGTCAACCCACTGGGCCCTTCTCCAGAGATGGCCACCGAGCCATCCCCTTGCACCCCAGCCATGTGTGGAAGATATTCTCCAGACGAATGTTCTTGGTTGAGGTATGTCATTGACTGCCTTGGGCTGGGTCAGTTTTATTTAAAAAGAGCACGGACCTTCTCCGTTCAAGGGCCCTGAGGCTCTGTGGGGATGGCCTCCCAGGCACCTCACTGGGCTGAGCTCCCCTCGTCGGTGTCCTCCACCTCCTGGGTTGCCAAGATCTCCCTGGGTGGCTAAAGGTGCTCTATCTGTCGAAACAGCCTGCAGGGAACACATGGCTCCCGCTGAAGTAGCTGCTCCCATAGGTGGCGGCGAGGCAGTGCCTGGGCTCAGAGGTGATGGCCATCTGCATGCCGAGGGACGCGGGCAGGGCCACGGGACACACGTCCAGGGGCGGCAGGGCAGGGTACAGGGCGTGGAGGGACGAGCCGGTGCCCCCTGAGAGCAGGGTCCCCGAATGGGGGGGCAGCAGCGGGTCCTGGTAGGCCAAGCACAGGTCCCGCACGGGGGTCTGGAAGTGGGCCAGGGCCGTCGCTGTCGGCTGGCTGAGGCCGGGGTAGGCGGGCGGCTGGAACAGCACTTGGGTGGGGGCTGGGGGTGTGCCGGGCACCATCGCCAAGGCCTGGCTCTTGACCGCGACGGCATCCTTGAGGACGTTGTCATAAGCTCTGAAAGAAAAGGACTTGGGTGAGACTCGGGAGGTCTGAGGCCACAGCACCAGACAGCTGCCTTGCTGAGCTGAGTGGGATGCGAGGAGCTGTGTGTGCCACGACCGCCGGGCTGCACCCGGCCTGTGCTCACAGCCAGTACCACTGCCTCAGCGGTTCTCCGACTAAACTCGGGCCTCAGGTCTCAGCTTGGACCTGCTTCCTACAAAAGCCCTCTTCTGACCCCTCAAGATGAGCCAGCTGTCCCTGCAGCCCCTGCACGGCCCACCTCGGCAGTCTACACTGCAGGCAGCAACTTCCAGGTCACCACTGGGCCCCTGCTGCAGAGTCCGAGCCCCGAGAGGGAGGACCCGTCCGCGTTTGCTCATCACTGCATCCCCTACACTGGGCACAGCACCTTCCCGAGACGGCAGAGCTCCCAGGGCTTAGGTGAGCTCAACCTTTGCCTTCAAGCCACTTCCTGGCAGCTCCATCCCCAGATGGCTCACTCCTGAGGTTGCAGATTTCAAGCAGGTTGCCCCCAGGGACCTAAGTGTCTCCCTCTGAAAAGGGAGATGGAACAGGTTTTTTTTCCACCTCAAAAAAACCCCAAAAAGCTTCCCATAATAAGACTTTTTGGGGAAACCAATCAATTAGAGGCTTCTGTAAGAAAGGAGAAAGTGGAGGCTGCAGCAGATCTGAGAAGGGGGCTACCACAGAGGGACAGCCATGGTGAAGAGGCAGAGGCAACGCCGGTGGCTCAATATCCAGGGGCACCCGCCTCACTCAAACCAGAAGGTTCCCCGGCTTTGGGGGGACCTTCTAAAAGGCAAAGATTTTAAAATACAGGCTAGCAAGCAGGACCGATTTCAGAGGACTGACACAGGCAGCTGCATCAGGAGGCTGAGATGGCTCTTCAGGGGCCTGGCCTTGTGGTCAGCGGGGCCAGCATCCAGGAGATGCCACCAGCCATCAGGTGGAAGCCGTCGGGTGCAGCCCGGCAGGAGCTTTCTGGACTCTGTCCTCCTCCCTGAGGTCACTGCTGAGTTCCTCTGCCTCTGATATCAGTTTCATAGTGTGTGTCTGTGATGCCTTTAAGTGTCCTCTCTGAAACACCGAACATTTCCTCCCCAAGATTCCCAGGGACCCTTGCAAGGAGGCTGTGGCCTCTTATGCGAAACCGATCTGGGCTCAGCTGGCTGAGAGTCAGCTTTGTGTCTACTTCAGAGAAAAGCAGCTTATAATGCGAGTCTCTCAATGTGATTACCCAGAAGACGGACGGATACGCTGGATCAATCCCAGAGCCGACACTCAGAAGCCCCTCGTGTCCCCCTCACCCCTAACCTGAAAACTGCAAACCCAAAGCTATGCAAAATAGGAAGGACTGAGCACCCAAATCCCAACTCCATCAGCAGTTACCGTGGCCCACTTACCTGGGCCTCACGAGCAAGTGGAACTTCGACATTTCAGAAACACGGAAGGATCAGGAGAGGAACTTACACCAGCAGGATTTCGATGCACGTGCTGAGATGTTCCAGGGAGTAGCTTGAGATCCTCTGCAGGTCTCTGGTCCAGTAGGGAGAAAGCTGAAGGCAAATCCTAGAGGCCCCCACACAGGCTGCAGCGACTACAGAAGGCTGGAATTTGTAGAAAATGTGATCTGAAGGAGAATCACAGAGGGAGTCAGCGTCATAAAGCCATGCCCTGGAGTCCCAGGGCCCCTCCTGCCTTGTGTCTCCTGGGAATTGGTAGACAAATGATTAAGTTCAAGGTTGCTCACTGCACATACACACACGATGAGAACTCAGTACAGCGTGAAGCTCCGTTCTTGAATCTTAAAACACCTTGGCTCGCAGTCTGGGATTTCTGCTGTCAGCCTAAAGCAGCGATTTTCAAAATATTGTCCCCTGTCTTCCAGGAGCTGCAAGGGGTTGCTGGTGGGCTACAAGCAGACCCGCCAAACATCTGTCCTTCCAACTGCAGGCTCCTTATGAATAGTGACAAGGCCTGGCCCATAGTAGGCACTCAGTAAAAATCTGCTGAATGAAAGCATGAATGAATGGCTACAAGAGTTTGATATTCATAACTAAAACCGGCCCTTGACTTACGTTTACTGAGGACTCTTTTTCCCCCTCCCAGCTTTGTTGACGTATGGTTGACAAATAAAAACTGTACATACTTAAGGTGTATAATGTGATGTTTTGGCACATATGCATATGGTGAAATGATCTGAGAAATCTTCACGTCCTACTAAGATATCTAACAACGCGGTAAAGCTGGCACTACGTATGTGCAAAAGGCAAGCTGTTGAAATTCCCACAATTTTCAGGAAGGACACTCGGTTATCAGGGTATTACTATGCTGTTTTAAATTGTTCATGATTTTCAAAGACTTCAGCGTTTGCCTGTTAAAGTGTGCATCACCCAGGTTACAGACCCAGGGTCAGACTCCCCAGGTCCAAACACTAGCAATGATCTTGTGTAAGTTACTTCATCTCTCGAGTATCCATAAAGGAAACTGATTTTTAAAATGAGAACAGCAGAAATGATTGTCATGTGGAGTCGTCATGAGGTTCAAATGACCTAGTATTTTTACGTAATGTCTAGATTTTTTCCCCCTAATATCTAGATTTTAAGACATCGGGAAGATGAGATTCAAATAAACAGAGTAACTCTATTGCTAAAGCAGCTGGGAACATAGTCCTCTCTCCCACCCTACCTGTACGATGCTAGCTCTCCCAGAATGACCTACCTGTGAATCTGTGCTATTTAGATCACTTGCCATGTTCCAGGTTAACGTATAAAAAATTACCAGCTGGTCAGTAAACAGGTAGGCTACCAGCTGGCCGCCTGCATATAAGCTGCTACTTCTCTTTCACACGTTACTGCTAACCCACGGGGCACATCCTCGCTCCTTCTCTGCTTATCTCTGCCAAGTGGGGGAGTGACCTGGTGATTTGGGTGGATGCGCCCCCCCTCCCATCAGGAAGGACTCCCTGGGTGCGGGCCTCTTGGAGCCCCCGGACCGCCGCCCCTGTGCAGGTAGGAAGGGCAGACAGGCTCCGACACCAGGCCCACCTTGCAGGGTGACCTCTAGGAAGTAGCGGGCGTACTCCTTGAGGCACTCTTTGGTCTTGCGGGGGCAGGTGGTGGGCCAGCTGTGGCAGTGGTGGTCCTTCTGGCTGACCGAGGCCAAGAGGTAGTAGTCCAGGAAGTGGGCGGGCGTGGGCAGGCAGAGGTTCCAGCTGAAGGCCTCTAGCAGCAGCAGCTCCGTGCTCAGCAGCTCCTTCTTGGAGAGGGAGAAGTTCTGGCTGCTCAGGATCCTGGTGCTGTTTATCTGCTCCAGCTTGGGGACATGGTCTTCCCTGTCCTCGAACTTACCTGAGGGAGAAGCAGAAGCCCAAAGGCACACACTCCAGATCTGTCACAACTGGGCTCGCATCCCCATGCCATTGCTTCCGGCTGTGTGATCATGCACAGGTGTTGCACCCTCTCTGTGCCTCAGCTTGCTCATCTGTAAAGTGGAACCTATACCTCCTAAAGCTTCTGTTAGATTCAACGAGAAAACGTACCCCACATGTTCACACCAGCACACGGAGCATGGAAGGTGCTCCACAGCAGTTAGCAACAGCAGCGAGGCCTGGGGACTAAGGTGGCCCTCCCGTCTGGTCCTCACTAATTCCACCTCACGACTGGTCAGGGGGCCGTAGTCACAGTGACCTTGCAAATCTGGCCCCATCCCTCCAGGCGGGGAAAAGCCCTTCAGTGGCTCCCCAGTATCTTCAATACTGAGTTTAAACTCTGTCAACGGGTTCTTAGTTGTGGTATCAGTTAAATGTGGAATCTTAAACCAAGCTCATGGGTACAGAGAACAGAACGGTGGTTGCCTGCGGAGGGGCGGGGGATGGGTGAGGATGGTCAAAAGTACAGACTTCCACTACAAGATAAATTAGTCCTGGGGCTGTGATGTACGGTAGTGTGACGACATTAATAACAATGTATTGTATATTTGAAAGTTGCTAGGAGGGTAGATCTTAAAAATTCTCATCATAAGAAAAAAAAACTAACTATATGAGATCATGGATGTTAACTAAAACTTATTGGTCATTTCACAGTGTATGCGTATATCAAACCATTATGTTGTTTACACCTTAAACTAATGCGGTATGCCAAGTATACTTCAGTAAAACTGGAAAACAAAAAAAAAAGTGACACCATGTGACTTCCAAGGCAAGGCTTTAAGAAGTCTTGCAACCTCTGCCTTCACCCCTGTGAGCACCATTCTGAGGCTGCCTTGTAAGGAAGCAGGTCTAGCCTCTTGGGGGAGAAGAGGCCACAAGGAGGAGGGCCCAGGCGCCCCAGGAACAGCCAGCACCGCCTCTCACACATGTGCACGAGGCCACCCTGAACCTTCCAGCCCAGCGGATCCTCCAGCAACTGTCTGAGGAGTGGAATGAGCCCCAGCGAAACCAGCACAGGAACCACCAAACAGCCCACGTCACTGTTGTTTTAAATCACCAAGTTTTGGGGTGATTCATTTTGCAGGAACAGATAACTGGAATACATTCATATCAATGGACGGTGGCAAAAAGATGTGAAACTCCATGGACAAACATGTCACCAGCTCAGGAAGTACTAAAGGAACAATGACTACATATAGGAAAGTCCCGGAAATAAGTTGCATGAAACAAAGTCACATGGAGCTGGATATAACAAAAGTTAAACATGAGCGTTGTGTGATCCCGCCCAAGGGTCCAGGGGACCGAGGGCTCACAGTCATCAGCTGTGGAAGGCCCCAGTGGCAGCCTCCGCTGCGGGAGGTTCTGCAGGGGGAGCTGCTGGGGAATCTGGCCTTAACCCCCTCACTCTGGGGAAACCACGCACACCTGGCTGTGGCTTCTGCCGCTGAAGCTCTCTGAAGGCACCTGCTCTCCTTGCTGACAAGCAGTCGTCTGTGCAGACCCTCTGCCTGGAGCATCCTGCCCCCTCCCCGGCTCACTCCGCCAACCTCACCGTGTCCTTCACCTCGAAGTCACTGGCTCTTGGAAGCCTTCCCTGACCGCAGTCCCCTCGTACTGCCCGACACACACATTAGATGGTGCATCCCCAGGCCTGGCCTCCTGGTCCGGTCACCTTGGCCTCCAAGCCCAACCTCACAGTTGCTGGTCAGGAAGGGAGGGAGTGCAGAGACAAGGGAGGAAAACTTAAACAAGGGTGCAGCCCTGGGGCAGGGTCCTGGTTCCTCGGCAAGGAATATATGTAACAATATCTTGAGTTCTTCTGCCAGATCTAAGGCCCCCAGGGGGAGGATGGCAACTTCAGGCTGAGCACAAGAGTCCTGGAGCACCGCCCCGTTACCTCCCCACCAGCCAATCAGGAAAAAGTCACACACCCTGCAGCCCTCACCCCAAGTTTTGCCTGTAAAAACTTCTCCCTGAAAAACTTCTCGGGGAGTTGGGTTTTGGGGTACAAGCCACCCATTCTCCTCGCTCGGCCCTGCAATGCACCTTCCTCTGCTCCAGACCCCGACGTTTCAGTCTGGTCAGCTTCACTGTGCACCGGGCACATGCACTTGCATTCGGTAGCAAGAAGAGGCAGTGGGCGACCCAGCTGAACTCATGCACACATTCGCCGCCGAGGAACAGCAGACAAAGCACTCGAACACCTGTGCACAACCGCCGGCGCCTCCTGACCCAGTTCTCAGCAGACGCCCGCGCTCTCTGAGAGATAAGGAAGCAACCACTGCAGGCTGCCCGACAGCAGATGCAACGCGTTCCTCACCAAGGCCTCGAAAGACGTCACTGAGAAATGAAACACCGACTCTGGGAAGCCTGTATCTCCATGCTCTCAGGGAGCCAGGCAACGACCCAGTGAGTGGGCAGAGGTGGTGACGTGAGGCCCTGGTCTTTGCCAGGTAGGAGCAGAAATGACTGCTGACCAGGTCCAAAGCAGCTTACAGCAACCCGCATTCACCTCCTTCCCGGGTCCGGCCTGGCAGGAGCTGGACCTGGCATGGCACTGTCTCCAAAGTACACACCTGGCCTTGCCTCGTACAAGGGCAACTCGGGCAAGAAAAGGCAAAGACAGAGCTGCCCTTTTCCCAAGGGCAAGAGGCCCCTGTCCGCTGAAATCCTAGGGTGGGGTCTGCTGGCCAGGCCTCGCCACCTTCCCCAGCCTCACGGCCTCACTCCCTCCCCAAGCTTGGGTCCAGACACTTGGAATCTGACCCCTCCTCTGGCTGGGAGAGGTCATCCCCTCACCCACTTTATCAGGTGCCCTCCAGAGCTCAGTTCAGAGGCCGCTCAGTGTCATCAGGGCACTGCTCACACTCAGATTGTTTAATTTCAAGTGCTAGTATCAGTGGCCACCACCTGACCATTAGCAGGTCATTAACAGGTCTGAACTCCAGGAGGACAGGAACCAGGTCCCACCCAGCACAGTCCCGGCACACAGCAGGTGCCCGATGGATATTCCTTGAGAGAATGAATGGTTCTCTCTGGAAAGGTGAATTGTAGGCCATTTGAATTGTTCTCTGATGTTCTCTGATTATCTGTATTCCCTAATTTTTTCTCCAATGATTCATGTATTCTTTCTGCAATTTAAAAAGAAAGAAGGGGAGGGTATAGCTCAAGTGGTAGAGCGCATACTTAGCATGCATGAGGTCCTGGGTTCAAGTCCCAGTACCTCCATTAAAAATAAATATATGAATTCAATTAAACAAACAAGCAAACAAACAAACCTAATTACCACTCCCTCATAAAAATAAAAAGAAAAAAATATATTTTGCAAAATTGTCAAGGTTTTCCTGAACCTTGGTTGAACTGAGTCAATGCGTTTGCAGGCACTCCACAGATATGAGCTCTTTCCTTCCCGGAGCAGAAGGTGGTGGGGTCAAGGTCACGGCTCTGGCAGAGACACGGCGCTGTGCACCGTGCTGGCTGTGGCACCGAGATCCCTCCACGGCCTTGTAGGCAGCCAGCAGTCTATTCCGATGGGCAGATGTGCTCAATCAGATTAGTTTCTCCCTGCCCTCAGGGCTTTTCAGAACTTTCAGGGATCTGTTTTTTTCCCCCTGCCACCAGGCCCAAGAGGATTACCCTCCAACGGAAGGGGCCACGGATTACTGAGGAATCTGAATTCACCTGCTCCGTCTGCTCCCCACACTGGGTGAGGGGGGCTTCTTGGGGACCCACCGCACTGCAGGCCAGAGCAGGGCAGAGCTGGGTCTGAATCATTGACAAGCTGGCTCTGGATCTAACAGTGCTAAACCGCAAGGGGGTTCGTTTGCTCTCTAGGAACATGACCCATGCAGAGAAAGCATGGCCACCCAGGATGGGAGATGCTGGAGGGAGTGTCCAGCACACAGAAGTGGACAGAGCCCCCCTGCCAGGCCGGGCACCGGGCCTTGTGCTGGACACACACTGGCTCCTCCCACATAGGTTATGTTCAGGGCCCCGGAGGCTCAGAGAAAAATTTCACGCGAGAACTCAGCTCCACACTTAGGGGCGACCTCACAGCTCCCGGTCTTAGTGACTCTTCCCCAGCACAATACATTTCACAGCCAGCAAAGATTTTACGAGTTTCCTGGTGTTGCACGTGCCCGGCAGACGTTTCCTCCCTCCTCCCATGACTGTGAGCAGACTGACCCTTTGTCCCCAGCCCACCACCACCAAGCACCGCCACTCAGCTGCTTGCTCCTTACTGACAAAGGGCACAGACAACAGATGCCTGGAAGTGCTCAGGCAGGTCCCAGGAGGGGTGGGGGAACAGAAGTCTGAGTTTTTCCAAGTCAGACAAGAGCCAGAGACTCTTTTCAACTTGTTTGATGTGCTTTTCATTTGGGAAATTTTCAAATCCACGGAATAGTCGAAACAACAGAACAATGAACCCAGATGACCCTTCCCCAGATTCACCAATTGCTGACACGGAGCCACACGTGTGTGTGTGTGTGTGTGTGTGTGTGTGTGTGTGTGTGAGATATGGTTTTACTGGCCCATTTTAATTAAGTTGCAAACATGACCTGCCACCCCTGGCTACTTCAGCATCCATCCCTGAGGTCATTTTCCTATATAATCATACTGCTGTTAGCAATCCCAAGAACATCACCATTAATGCAATAACATTTTCTAACATTCGGTCCACATTTGACTTTCCCCAAGAGTCCCGAAAATGCCTTTATAACTTTTGTTTTTTGGATTCAGATCTGACAAGGCAACACATGGTGTCTGTTATGTCTCTTAAGTCCCCTTTGTTTGCTTTTCGTGACACAGACTGGATGAATTCAGGCCCAGCAGTCTTGTACAATATCCCATATTCTGGGCTGCCTGATTGTCTCCTCATGATCAAACAGTTTGGGCAAGAGCCCTACAGAGGTGACATTTTGTCCTTCTTACCGCGTCACATCAGGGGTTTTATAACGTCAGTTTGTCACAGCAACACTGATGCTATGTTTGATTGCCTGTTTAAGGTGATGACACCAGATCTCTCCATTTTAAAGGTACCATTCACCTGTGAGGTGACACCTAGAGACTAAGTGAATATTCTGTGTCCCAACGACCTTTAACTCAGCGATCTGGCATCCACAAATGATCCTTTCCTGAAATCAGTGATTACACTGGGGTTGAAAAAAGGAATTTTTAACAAGTCTACCATTTCTTCTACATTTGTCTTTTTGGATATTCATACTGCCCCGAACTTGAACAGTTGGGAGCACCATCAACATACTAAGACGAAAGGAAAACCCTGAGCATATCAAAGCATTCGCCCTGAATCTGGGAGGCCAGGCGCACGCACGTGAGCCCTCAGTGCCGGTGGCGGTGGTGAGTGTGCAGGTTGGAGGATGCTCCGCACACCAGCTGGCGCACTGCTCCACCGCTCCCAGGGGCTGGTGCACACAGAGCCTCGGCCATTCCTGGCCAGTCACATAGTCAGTTAGTGGACTGATGACCATGCATCTGTCAAGCCTAAACTCTTTTTTTTTTTTTAATTGAAATATAGTTGATTGACGATATGGTGTTAGTTTCAGGTGTCAAGTAGCCTGAACACTTAACCACAGGCTAGGCCATGCTGGCCAGACGCTGCAACCCAGCAAGCCTCAGGAGGGACACTCAGAGACTGGCTCTTCTTTTTCTTTAAAAAAAAAAAAAAGGCATTTAAAAAAATTGCAGTAAAATGCGCATACCATAAAATGTACCATTTTAACCATTTTTAACTGTACTGTTCAGCGGCATTAAGTACATTCACACTATAGTGCAACCAACCTCCAGGACTCTTTGTCTTGCAAAACTGAAACACGATACCCATTAAACAACCCCCTGTCGCCCCGCCCAACCCTGGTAACCACCTCTCTACTTTCTGTCTCTATGAATTGACTGTTCAAAAGGCTGGCTCTTTCTTCTTGCACCTACTGTCTTGACAACCAAGCCTTAAAGCAGACCAAATAGGATTCCTAACTTTTCGAGAGAATTAATATTTTTAATTGCTTTAAAAAAATACCCAAACTCTTTATTTTGGAAAATTTAAAATATAGCCCTCCCAATAGAGAAAACGTTGTAATGAACCCCTATGAATGCATTGTGCAGCTTTAAAGAGCATCAACATTTATAGCACCTTCAGAAAAATTCTTAGACAGAAAGGTAAATGGCACAGAATGGGATTCTAGAAGAAGCCTGTGTTGCCCATTTCTCACGCCCAGGCCCAGGGCTGCCCCCACCGCTAGACAGGCTGCTTTATGTACGGCTCCCAGCTAATCCCCCCAACAGCCCTTCATGCCTGGCAAGATGCCCACTTAACAGACTCATTCAGGATCACCTGCTGCCCATTTGGGAGCTGAACCTAGACTCAGAGATGAGGCCAAATTTTCCTGGCTAAAGAGGACCATGTTTTAATGCAACAGCTATTAAAACTATTCTTCTTTGCTAAAAAAGTACAACGCCTTTAAACAGGCAAAGCTGCTCTTTCTCAAGAAAGGCCACTCTTCTATTTTAAAGTCCTTCCCCCCTTCTTTTTGATACAGGAAAACGGGACATGAGAGAATGGCCGTGTCCCAGGCCTTGGTTGAGTCCCTGGGACTCACTCCACCAAGTGAGGGTTCTTGGCTTCTCACAGGGAAGGATTCAAGAGCGAGCCATAGTAGAGTGAAAGTAGATTTATTCAGAGAGATGCACACACCATAGGCCGAGTGCAGGCCATCTCAGAAGGCCAGAGAAAGGCCACAAGGTGCAGGTTTGGGTGTTTAGTTTAAAGTAAAAGTAGGTAATCATATGATCCAGCAATCCCACTCCTAGGCATATATCCTAGAGGGAACCTTAATTCAAAAAGACACCTGCATCCCAATGTTCATAGCAGCACTATTTACAATAGCTAAGACATGGAAACAACCTAAATGTCTATCGACAGATGACTGGATAAAGAAGTTGTGGTATAGTTACACAATGGACTACTACTGAGCCATAAAAAATAATAATGTCATTTGCAGCAACATGGAGGGCCTGGAGAATGTCATTCTAAGGAAGTAAGCCAGAAAGAGAAAGAAAAATACCATATGATATCACTTACATGTGGAATCTAAAAAAAAAAAACAAAAAAAAAAACACATACACAAACAAACTTATTTACAAAACAGAAACAGACTCGCAGACACAGAAAACAATCTTATGGTTACTGGGGAGGAAGAGGATGAGAAGGGATAAATTGGGAGTTCGAGATTTGCAGATACTAACTAATAGATATAAAATAGATAAACAAGTTTAAGTTCATATTGTATAGCCCAGGGAACTATATTCAGTATCTTGTAGTAACTTATGGTGAAAAGAATATGAAAACAAATACATGTATGTTCATGTATGACTGAAGCATTATGCTGTACACTAGAAATTGACACATTGTAAACTGACTATATTTTAATAATAAAATATATATGCCAAAAAATAAATAAATTAAAAAAAATAAAGTAAAAGTAGATACACAATCCACAGAGCGCGGGCCATCTCACTCAGGAGGGAGCAGCCACAAGACGCAGGGTTATTAGTTTTTATGTGCTCAGTAGCTTCATATGCTAACAAGTGGGAGGATTATTCCAAATATTTTGGGGAAGGGGCAGGGATTCCCAGGAATTGAGCCACCACCCTCTTTCTGACCTTTTATGGTCAGCCTGAGAACTGTCATGGCACCTGTGGGAGTGTCATTCCCCATGCTGATATATTACAGTGAGTGTATAATGAAGCTCAAAGGCCACTGGAAGTCAAATCTCCCGCCACCTTGGGCCTCCGGGTCTACTGGGAGTTGCGTTTTCAGCCGTCTTGGTGCTAACTGCTGAGTCATTCTCTTTATGACTGTGCCCTGCCCTCTTCCATCCTGTCTCATTTTCATCTGAGAATGAGAAAGAAAATCTGATCAGGAATTGAGACCCCCATGGCCACCCCTCCCCCTCCCAGCGGTCCCCAACCCTACTTTGTAGGGTGCTGATGTAAATGGAAGGGAAGGCAGGCCAGAGGGATCAATGGCTGCCTGGCCCTCCAGGTGGGCCTGACATCTTCCGAGGTGACCGTGGGAAGTGCCAGGCAGTAGAGGAGGTGTGAGGACCCAAGAGGAAAGAGTAAACTCCGGTGGAAAGGCCTTTTCCCCAGTACCTGGGAGAGGAAACACTGGCCCCTTCAGTTCCCAGGCTGGGCCAGGCTGAAGGGAGACCTTTCTGATGTTCATTCTTCCTTCCTCAGAGGGGAGACCAGTGACCATTAGGAGGGGCAGAACTGGCCAGCTTTATTTACATCTGGTCCTGAGAATATTTACTTAGGGCTGAGCATCCCTTGACCTGGGGGAGCCTGGATTCTAGGTGAAGTCCTGACAGGTAACAGGCAAGAATGCCCTGCCAAGAACTTTAAGTTCAGGCCAGTTCGTCACCCTCACCCATTACAACTTGTATAATTTCAGGCTATCGCCTGGAAACCCGAACCCCAAGGGTGGTAGGGAGGGCTCGAGGAGGTCACAGATGACAGGACCGGTGCAGGACTTAGGGCACAGGACGTTCCCCATGAATGGTGGCAGCTGCTGCTGTATTATGTATCGAACTTTGCACTCCCAGGGATCATCTTCTAAAGTTCTGCTAGTTGGGTAGCGACGAACTAGGGTTCACAGCCAAAGCTACAAACATTTTCTTACAGGCTCTGAAAAAGGGGTGGAAATCAGCCCAACCAAAGGCTCCCCCAGCCCCACGATCCCACTCGTGGGGCTGTGCTGGACGCCCTGAGTGGACCTAGAGTGGCTCCAGCCTCCTTCCCCCTTGACTGTGACCTTGAACTCCATTCTTCTGCTGGTGGTTTCAAGGTTCTCAGAGAAGGAGGCCAAGGTTTCTCCCGGATGGGTCCTCCTCACAGGGGTGGGACTTCCCCAGGTCTCCCAGCTGGTTAGCGAGAGGGAGAGAATCCACATGCCAGGATAGGAGCCCCGGAGGGCAGGGAGCTTCACACTTGGTCCCCCTCAGCATCCCACGCTCCAGGCACAGCACAGCAGGCATCAAGCCACGCAGGCAGCCTCCCTGGGAGGTGCTGGTTACATGCCCTCACAAGAGCTCTCAGTTCGTTCTGGGAACAACCCCAGAGGCTGGGAGTGTCCTCCACACGGAATCAGAAGCTCAGACAGGTTCAGGGAGTTGCCCCCACCATCCTAGCCATTAAGGATGAGAGCAAAAGGAAAAGTCCAGCTGGCTACTTTGTGAGGACAGGGACCACATTTATCTTGTAGAACTTTGCAGATGCCCTTCACAACAGCCAGCATAAAGTCAATACTTAATAGTTCTTTTTTTTTTTAAATGAGTGCATAAATGGCTAAAATGTCCAGAGCTTTCTACACCACAAGCAGGAAGTCTCAGGTACAGTCACGAGGATCCTGCAGCCCCAGAAAGTCTCGGTGACGAGTACATCGATCTGGGCGCAGGAATTCCCAGGGATGTGGGTGTCAGGCCAGCTTCGGCCTCCCCTCGTCGAACCGCCTGTTTCTCCACAAATGCTTTTGTCTCCATCATTCCTTCTGGCTGCTTAGTAATTTAATTCCAGAGCCTTTCCACTAAAGATCTGTATGATCAACAAGACTTAGCTTTTTCGTCCAACGGCAGAATTGAAGTCAAAGAGTGAATCCCTGAGGGGGATGCTTTCTGTAATAAAGAACAGCACTGCACCCCCAAACCAGTTTTTTTCCCTTAAAAAGATTTTTTTAATTATTAAAAAGTTTTTTTAATTATTATTTTTTGGTGTTTTTTGGGGGGGAGGGGAATTAAGTTGCTTTGCTTGTTTGTTTAACTGAACTCAGGACCTTGTGCATGCTAAGCACGCACTCTGCCACTGAGCTATACCCTCCCCACTAGCTTTTTCATTAAAAAAAAAACTCTTTGGCTTTTTGTAGTTATTGAGGCCACAGGGTGCTTCCTACTTGTCCCCAAAGGGGCACTGCTCAGATGTCCAGCAGACATGTGTCTTTCTGAGGAATCAGGGGAGACAGATTTTGAGCCATTTGATGGAGAAGCCAGGAAACTACTCTGTGGAGAGCGCCCGCCGAAGGCTGTCTTCCTTCGCGGTGCAGCACGGAGGGGCAGAGCGGGCACCGTGCGGGGATCCTCCTGGGTTCCCCGGGGGCTCAGCCACTCACTGGCTGCGTGGTCTGGGGCGAGTCTCAGCCTCTGGGGCCTGTGCAATGGGAGCGGCAGAAGTAGACGGAATGTGATGAGGGCTCAGCGTGCTTACACCGGTGATCAACAAAGACTGGAACTCGATCTGCTTTATAAGCCTCTGCTTGATTCAGGACCAACCATGCAATCACGGGCGCAATGACAGTTTAATGTGCAGATAAGATTTGAGGTGGGAGAGAGAGAAAGCCAGAACAGAGTGAGAGAGCCCTCCAGCTATAAGACGGTGCTTGGGCAGCGGTCTTCAGGGAAGGGAGGAAGCTGTGCAGACCAGAGCGGGTGGGAAGCAGGGAGCACACCCCCCCACAACTGTGTCCTTGAAACCTGCTGCAGAGGCGCCACTTCCAAGAGCTGTGTCCCCTCCAGGGATCTGGAGGTTAGGAAATGACCCGCAGAAAAAAGCCTGTAATCCCAGCTAGACCTGGGCATCAGGGGCCCACCAGGGTCGTGTGAAGGTGAACCTGGGACTTCCCCTGCTTGAGCTCCCTTCCTTCCTCAGGACACAAAGAAAGGTCCTTAAAGAACGTCTACAGTCCCCGTCGTTGAAGACTGATTCCGCACACACGTACCCACTACGCGCTGAGCCCGGGAGACGGCGGAGCACGAAGCAGATCAAGCCCGCACCTTCATGCTGCCTCACAGTGCCTCCCTCCTCCCTCTCTTAAAAGCAAGGCTGTTCTGTTTGTGGCTGCATCTCCAGTCTCTGGCACAGAGCAGAGCTCAAGAAA
Source organism: Camelus bactrianus (assembly GCF_048773025.1). Taxonomy (NCBI): domain Eukaryota; kingdom Metazoa; phylum Chordata; class Mammalia; order Artiodactyla; family Camelidae; genus Camelus; species Camelus bactrianus. The sequence goes on from NC_133541.1 coordinate 115,677,187, forward strand.
CACTGAATGAATGAATGCAAGTACGTCCCTGACAGGCTGACTCAGTTCCCGAGTCCAACTCTGGACTGGAGGCGAGGCTGTGCGGTTGTTTTCTTCAGGAGGAAACTGTAAAAATGCCTCCGAGGTCAGAGGTGGCAGTCGGCCAGCTCGGTCACACACCGGCTTCCCTTCTGGCTGCGAGGACTTCCCTGTCTTAGGATGGAGCAATGGGTGTGAGGACTGCACACGATGACTCCGGCAAAGTCCGGGTTCCTTTCTGTTCCTCTTCACAAGGGACCCACATAACTTCACTGACTGTAAAAGCAGGGGCCGTGGGGTGGGGGCCCCTTGTCATGTGCACGGCTGGCATCTGGGGCCACGGTCCAGCACACGCTTCGTGCAGAGGAATGGACTTCTCCCCTGTAATGAAGGTCACTGCTTTGCAGAATGCCCACTCCCAGCTCACCAGGCTCTGGACCAGACCTGACCGGGCTGCCGGCTGCAGGAAGAGCAGAGAGCCAGCCTAACACAGAGTGTGAGGAGCAGACGGGGGGCTTGCCATCAACGTCCCAGTCATCTTCCCACTGATGTGTGAGCCAGGCTGGTCTCCTAACAGTAAGGACACTCGGATTTTCTCAGAAGGGCGACTGGCCTGTTCTTGGCACGTGCCAAGACCTGTTAGCAATGCCCGGCTTGAAGGCTGCTTCTTTAGGGGAGGGTCTTGATCTGCTTTGTGCCCCACTGTCCCCCAGGCTCAGCACATAGTAGGTTCATGTGTGTGGAATGAACCATCGCCAACGACATGGCCTGTAGACACCCCTACTGTCCACCCCCGAGTCCTCGAGGCTGAACCCAGTGTGTGGCACACGGCAGAGGTGGAATAAATGTTTTTTGAATGTTCTACCCATGTAGGGTCAAGGGCTGCTGGACCCTGCCTGTTCAATTAACCCACGCAGCTTAAGATCCCCCCACCCCCACAGAAAAATCTCAGAGACCAGAACTCCAGCCCCTGGACAAACAGGTCTGGGCACTAGACTTGCTGCGGCAAATGGTCCGATTTCTGACATTCCAGCCCAGTCAGCTGACAGGCACTTCACACAAAATCCCTCCCCCAAATAGTTCTAAGCCTGCCAGCCTGCAGAGATGGGGACAGGAAATGGAAAATCACCACGTCCTCACTCACTGTGCCATAACACTGGAGGTCCGAGCCCGGATCTGCTCAGCGTGGCCCTCACGTGACAGGCCACATCTTCCAGTCCGCCCTGTGCTGTGTGGCCACCGCACACACGCCATTGATTAGAGGACGCACCACTGATGCTGCAGTGGAGGAAACAATAAACTATGGTCATACGAAGTGCACACATCAAAGGTAAGACCCATCCTGGTTTCTGAAACGTGAAACCACTGCAGGGAGGAAACGCAGGCCTCCTCCTGGCCACTCTTGTGTGAGATGCAGGAGATGTTAAATTATTTCCAGCCACATTTCCTTGCAGTTAGGGGTTTAATCCTACAAATAAGTCTCTTGCTTTGTCTGAAGTGCACCCCTGAACAAGATCACGCGGAAAAATTGCCCTCTTTGCATCCGCTGCCTGCAATGGGACATTCAGGGGGATTAGGGCTGCTTTCAAGTTTCCAAAATCTCCACCGGGGCGACCCCTGCTCCCCACCCTGCTGTCAAAGAAGCTGCTTCTCAGAATTCTGCAACAGGAATCAAAGCAGGGGGAGGGGGCGGGAGGGCATAGCTCAGTGGTACAGTGCGTGCTTAGCATGCACGAGGTCCTGGGTTCAATCCCCAGTAGATCCACTAATAAAATAAAATAGTAATAATGAAGCAGAGGGAGGGGAGGGCTGCAGGGGTGAGTGAGGGGAAGTGAAGGCGGTTTACTGGGAGAAAGACCGGCCTCTCCTGGAACCTCCTGGGGCCTAGAGGCAGTGCCTTTTTTTTAGTACCTGTCCTAAGACATGAGGCTATTGATTTCTAGCTCGAGGAGCCTTAAAAGCAATTGGTCTGGGAACTCATTCCTCACCTGGGGGTCCTGGCCAGGACACAGCAGGATGGCGGGAAGCAAAGGCTCTCCCCTGGGAGCACGGGGAATGCCCCACGCGGACAGTGATGAGGGGCCAGGACAGGGGAGGGCCTGCTCCTCCCCTCCTCTGAGGGTGTGCTGCTCAGGTGGGGAAGCAGGGTTCCAAGGGCTCCCTCGCATTAAGTTCAGAAGTTAAGAAAAAAGAAAAAAGGGATCTCCTCAGCTGCTGGTTAAAACCTCTGCAAGACAATTCAGCGCTACCTACCAAAATCTTTAATGTACACACCTTGGACCAAGGCAACCCCCCCTCTGGGAATTTATCTCACAGACTTACTTCAGTGTGCAAAGATGCGGGGAAAAGGATGCTTGCTGTCATACTGTTCTTGGCAGTGAAAAAAGTGGGTGGCTATGTAATTGTCCCCTGACAGGGGAATCCCTCAGCAGATGGCAGTGTTTATAGTATGGAGAATTTTGCAGCTGGTAAAAAGAGTAAGTTAAATCCACACAGGCTGATGGGAAGGATGTGCCCTAATGTGCTAAGAAGAAAGTTCCTTTGACGTTAATCCATTTGTGTTAATGTATTCGATTCTGACCATTCGCTGTGAACACTGATCTGGTGGCTACACAACCACACCCCCAGGGGGAGAAGCAGGGTGAGGTTTCTGCGAGCCTCTGATCACAGTCGATCAACACATAACCTCTTTGGTGTATTTCTGTTTAATATACGGCTGATCCATGACCACCGAACTCACAGCCAACAGCACTGTCCCCCATTCCTGAACAAAGCTTATCTAACACGCGTGTTCTCCTAAGGCACACCCATCTCAGCCTCCCTGAACGCAGGAGCACGGCACTGCATTTCAGCACGATGGTCGGGGGTCATTTTCAACAGCAAAACCACCAACAAGCAGAAAAATGAGAAGACGTGACACTAGACAGAGGGAGAAAAGGACGCTGGTGTTAAGCAAGAGAGTGAACCCAGGAGGCAGCGCTGCCATGCTCGACCCCAGCTGGGAACACGCACGCTGGGCGACTCACATCTTCTGCTGCCCCGCACGTGTCCATAAACAACCCCGAAAGATCCAGGAGTATTGCTTCTGGAGTTAGAAATAAATTTTAGCGAGTAGGTGCATTTGCAAGTACGGACTCTCGGAATCCTGAGGGCTGACGGTGTGTTTGTATATTATGCGCAGAACATTTCTAGAAAACACACTCGATTGAGTTTGGAAGAAGATATAAGAAACTGTTTCCAGAAGTTATCTCTGGAGAGCGGGCTAGGCAACAGGTTTTTAAATTTTATTCTTTGAATCCCATTTACAAGTGAGCATGCCATTTCTAATTTTAAAAATCTGCAGCCAGGAGATGGGCCTTTTCACAGGTAGCGCACGTGACAGGGTGAACTGACCCAGCCCTCCAGGAGACCTGTGCCCAGAGAGGGGTCCTTTCCTTATAGAACAGCCATGGGCCCACCCTCTTGCTTGACACTTCCCTCTCCTGGGGAGGAGGAGGAGGGCTGGGATGAAGGCCAGCGTCGGACACAGGCTCACCTACAAAAATCTGAAGTCAGAACTTTACCCCCAAGACACATGCACCTGTCACCCTTGGCTTCCACATTTTTCACAAACCAGAAGCCGTTGGCCGGGGGGGGGGGGGCAGGACAGGGCTCACCTACAGCTCAGCACTGAGAAACCTTGTTTTCCCACAGAGTCGGGAGGGGCCTGGAAGTCACAGGGAAAGAAAACAGAAGTTTGCAAATAGAAAGTATGATGGGATTGGCATTAGGTGAAAAGAGGGGGGAAAGAGAATGGAAAAGGGAGGAAGAGAGGGAATCTGGTAATTTTGCTTACTGGGCAGTTTATCTCTGATTCATTCCCTTTCCCCACCCCTGGGTTTCTTTTCCCAATTATGGAAATACATAACAAGTACATGTAGGTCTGGAAGGATATACTCCAAACGTGGGAGTGGGATACAGGTGTGGGGGGAAACTGACTTTTTACACCAGGTGAGTCTGTATCTTTTGGATTTTGTTCTAACACTAAAAATGTATCTCATACTTTTTGTATCATCAGCATAAGGTCTTAACACTTAAGACCACGCCACCCTGGCAAAATACCACCGGCCATGCCTCTCGCCTTCCTGGCTTCCTTCCTCTCCCCCGCTCCTTCCTCAGGCTGGTCCATGCCCTGGGGCTGAGGACTCTGCACCCAGTCATCTCTGAACGGCGACAACCAGGCAAAAGCAAAACTCCAAGTTTCCTTAAAAAGTCCAACCCAGAATGACCATGATATATGACCAGGAATTCTCCTCCTAGGTTAATACCCCAAAGAAATGAAAGCAGTTGTTCAAACAAAATTCACACCCAGTATTCCCAGCAGCTCCAATCCCAGTAGCCAAAAGGCGAAAACAACCCAAATGTCCATCCGCAGATGAATGAATACACAAACTGTGGTCCATCCCCACAGTGGAGCGTTTCTCAGCCACAACAAGAACTGAAGTGCTGATTCCAACACCGACGGGCCTCGAGAACACAACATAATAGAAGCCAGACCCCCGAAAGTCACAAATTGTATGGTTCCTTTTCACACAAACAGACACAGAACAGACGGGTGGTTGCCAGAGGCTGGGGGAAGGAAGGGACGGGAAGTGACTGCTTTAAGAGAAGCACGGGCGCCTTTTGGGGTGATGGACATGTTCTGGAACTGGGGAGCGGCGACGTCTGCACACAGTGTAAATGTGATAAATGCCATGGAACTGGACACTTGACAATGGTTAAAAAGCTGGATTCTATGCTGTGATATGAATTCTACTTCAATAAAAAAAAAAAAAAAAAAAAAAAGCAAAATTCCAAGCTGTGTGACCCTGAGCCTCTCTGAACCGACACAACGGGCAGATGACAGCCAGACCACACAGGCCGGCTGTGAGGCTTCCAGGTGACGTGTGTGGGTAACGGCACAGGGCTGGGCGTGCGGAGAGGGACCCGCCGGTGACGAAGCTGCCGCCCGCTGGGATGCGGTTATCATGAAGCACCGTCAATGCCATCTCACCTGCAACTCATGGGGTCCCCGTGTGGCCCAATTATCTTTTTAATTAAACAACAACAAGCTGAAAGACTAAATACAGGAGAGGCGAGACTCCATTTGTGGTGTATCTATATCTAGGGTATATTTAAAGTAGGATCCTCTCCGGAGTCCAGGTAGGAAATGCAGTTAACGTGGTCACAGAGAGGCAAACGGGCGGCTCTGCCACTGGGCCACTATGGAATGACCTACAAGCTATCGCTTTTCTGCCTCCTTCGTAGGCCTGGAGTCACGGGCCCTGGGCTGGCCCCCACTTTACAGGGGCAGAGATGTGTAGGTGAGAGGGTTCCATCTGCCCCAAGCCCTTACCCAGAAGCGGCTCTCAAAACCTAAGAATGGATAAGTAAGGGCAAGGTGAACTCTCACCCTTCTTATCTGGAAATTATTTGCTATGAAATTAGCAGATCTCAACCCATCCCGAGGCAAGGTGACCCGCCTTGTGGCTGACAGTCCGCCTGGGGAGAGGGGAGGCGGGTAATGAATAGGATTTCAGGCTGTCATGGAAACTTTTATTTCCTGGGGCCTCTGAGCATATGGCAGGTGTCCTGAAAAGTCCGCTCCTGCCGCCCGAGGCTGGCTGCTGCCCTCAGACATGTGGGGTGGGGGGCGTCTGCTTCTCCATCTGAAAGAACCCCTCTCTCTGCCCTGGCGGCGGCAGCGGCACAAAGGAGTCCCCAGGGTGCGCCTCTTGTCCCAGCTCCCCAGACAGACGCCAAGGGAGCCTCCGCGGCCCCATGGAAATCCAAGTCCCCTGCCCCCAGGGGCCGCGATACAGTCCACAGATCACAGACAGCAGGAGGCCAGAGGCCACAGCGCAGACATCTCTAGGGTCTCCTGAAATGCGAGGCTCATCTTGCCCCCCACTGAGGGCATGTGTCCAGAGCCCCCCATCTCTTCTCAAGATGAAAAGGGAGCTGTGTGCGGGTGTGGTTTAGGACACTTAAGCAGTGAGCAGACTGGACTCCCAGCAAGACTGGCTCCTCTGTATAACACAAGAAATTCAGCTCGCCCCAAGATAGAGAAAACCACAAATCAGGAGGCTGTAAACCCAAAGCAGCCAAAGGGTTTATAAATAACAGCGAGTGGAAAGTGCCAGGGTGGAAAACAAGACAGAATTTTGTCAAGACTCTGAAGCCAAGCGTCTGGAACTGGGTGATGGTGCTGGAGGGTTCACAGCTGCGTGCCAGGGACGGACAAAGCCACGGGGGGAAATGGGCACCGTCTGCTCAAGGCATCCGCAGTCATCAAGGACTGGGGAGGGTCCCCAAAAAAGAAATAGGACAACAGCACACTGTAGAGGAGACTGTAAAGTGTGAGTGAATTCGGAGGAGAAAATACTGGACATCAAGGAAATGTGACTGCTGCTAGTCACTGTGGTGTTACTTCACTCCTCTGCGTGAAGGGCAGCTGGGAGACGTGTGGGAGCCCAGCTCCGAAGGAACCCCGAGCTCCATTCATTTCCTTTAGTCCACAGACACCTTTTTTTGGAGACCTTACATCATGCCAGGCTCCCTTCCCTCCCTGAAACTCACTGCTTAGTGGGGAAGGTGGGTGATAATTAAAATCTGGGCAGAGAAACAGCATGTGCAAAGATGGGAGACAGGAGGTGGCTTGGCCGGAACCCAGGGATCGAAGAGGAGAAAGGCATGAGGTCAGAAAGGCAGGACCCTGATGGTTGGTCCTTATCCTAAAACTGCTGGTAAACCAAGGGGGATTTTTAATGACAGGGTGGCGCGGTGGACTGTGATTTAAGCAGATGACCAGAGCAGCAGCCTAAGCATGTAGTATTTCCTACTAAGGCAGACAGACGGATGGTCAATGCTATGCCGTGTTTTTAGCAAAGCCTCATCGGAAGCTAAAAACTCCAAGAAACCTGTGCCCACGCCTGGTGACTACAAAATGGGTCCTGCTTGGCCCCGTGCAAGCAGTCACGTCTCTGAACACCTCTAAGAACAGTGGTTGCTGGGTTCCCCTCCCAGCACATTCAGAGGCCCTATGCCAGAAAGCAGGTGACATGCAGCTAAGACACAGGTTCTGGCATCACGTAGTACTAGGCTCAAATCCTATCTCCTACAGGCAAGCTGGGTGACCCAAGGCAAGTTTCTTAACCTCTCTGTGCTTCAGTGAAATGAGGTAGCAAAAGTATCTGTCCTCTAGGGTCACTGTGTGGATTCATTAAGATCAAGCTGCTAAAATTCTTCTCCCTTAGTCTGGTACATTATAGATGCTAAAGAAAATATTGGTTATTATTACTATAGTTCGCTTTCAGCTAAGGATGAACACAGAAGACGCGCAAAGACCACAGAGATGTGGAATGACCCAGGAGAGCCCCGGGGAAGGAGGAGAGGTCCGCGTACTTGCGAGCAGGAGGCAGGAGACGGCCACGGCATAGAGCTGCTTGGAGGCGGTGATGTTATAGCGATCCAGGAAGTGGTCCAGCAGGTAGACGGCCAGGTGCCGGGCAGCGGGGCAGAGCTGGCAGTGGCTGCTCAGCAGGGTCAAGATGTCGACAAAGAACCGGCGGCTCTTCAGGAGCGGGGAGTGGGCTCGGAAGGCGGGCAGCTTCAGCTCCTGGAACAGGCAGGACAGAAGCGGGGTCAGGGTTGCCTCCCGAGAGGTAAGGGGGCACCGATTCCCTCCACACCCTGTTCGTTTTCCTTCAAGTCCCCGGCTGGCAGCCCCCCAAGTCCAGAAAGTCCTGGACCGCCTCCCATCCGCCCTCACTGAGCACAGGCTCGGGAAGTGTCAGGAACATGATGACAGGGCAGGAGGCAGCTCAAAGAAGCCGGCCATTCCCAGGGAAAGGTGGAGTGTCTGAGATGCACGAGGCCATAAAACATGTAGGCCTTGAGGTTGGAGACCCACCTCCAAATTCTGGTTCTTCTACTCAACTAGGTTGGATGACCTTGGTCACCCGCCTTCACCTTCCTTTCCTCCACAATAGCTAGAGGATGGAAGGAAAAGTGGATGTGCGCTCCCATCCTAGCACACGGCAACCTCTCGGTCCTTGGCTTAATTCCCTCTGTGGGTGGGACTGCAAGAGACACCATTTTCAAAAACTTCAACGTGAAAAAAGTTGTGAAGAGCACAAAGAACTCCCCAACAGCCTTCACCCAGATTCACCAGTTGTTGACATTTTACCTTTTCTCTCTCTGCACACACACATTTTTTTTTTCTAAAAATAAGTGCTAGACATAATATGTCCCCCAAGGAGGGGACTTCTCGTTTGTAATTTATACACTGCTGTGCCATCTGAATTAAAAACCAACAAGATATTATCACCCAACCAAGATTTTTATGATGGAAAAACTTTTCTTGTATATCTACCATACTTACAATTTAACCAAAGTAGACCAGACACGATTTATTTAGGACGTGTCTTTGCAACAGTCTGTTAAATACGGGAAACTAAGGAGAAGTAAAATTGAGGACAAATAAGAAAGGAGAGGCTGGCAGAAAAGGAATAGTGAGAGCTCATGAGGGGCGGGTTCACCAGGGCAGGAGGTTAAAACAAACTGCCCGTCCTCCATATAACCCCTGTCTTAATCCTGGGGCTTCACTTAAGTAGCAACAGATCTGGGACTAGAGATGTCTGTTCATTCATTCATTCATTCATTCAAGAGATATCAATTGATTTATTTAATTTAATAAGTATCAAGTACCTTCTAAACATCAGGCATTATTCTAGGCCCTGGGGTAAAACCTGGAATGAGGTAGACAGAGACTTAAATGTACGATTAAAACTATAAAACCCTTGGGAAAAAAAATGAACAAATCTTTTTGACTTTAGATTAGGCGATGGTTTCTTGGATATGACATCCAAAGCAGAAGGAACAGAAGGAAAAAAAAAAAAGTAAGTTAGACTTCAAAAATTTAAACTTTCAGAAAGTTTTAAGAAAGTGAAAGGCCAGCCCACAGGAGGGGAGAACATGTTTGGAAGCCATATATCAACAAGAGACTCTAACTCAGAATACATAAAAAACTCCTACAACTCGGCAGCAGAAAGACAAACAACAAAATTTAAAAATGGGCAGAGGACTGAAGAGACATTTTTTCCAAGAAGATACAGGAATAGCCAGTAAGTGCATGCAAAGATGTTCAACATCAGGAATCATCGGGGAAATGCAAATCAAAACCACGAGATACCACCTCACACCCATCAGAGTGGCTATGATAAAAACAAAAACAAAACCAGAAAATCAGCAATGTTGGGGAGGATGCGCACAAGCTGGGGCCCTCATACACTGCTGGTGGGAAAGTAGCATGGTGCAGCCAACTGTGGAAAACGACTCGGCGGCTCCTCACAACGTGAAGCACAGAGTTATCACGTGGCCCAGCAATTCCATCCTTGCCCTATATACACTCGAGAAATGGAAACACAGGACCACACAAAAACTTGTTCAGGAATAGTCATATTGGCGTTATTCATAAAAGCCCCCAAATGGAAACAGCTCAACCCAATGCCCATCAACTAACAAGTAGAGAAATAAAATGGAATATTATTAGGCCGCAAAAAGGAATGAAGAATTGATACATGTTGCAACATGGATCAACCTTGAAAACATGTTAAGTGAAAAAAGCCAGTCATAAAAGGCCACATGTTGTATGATCTCATTTACATGAAATGTCCAGTATAGGCAAATCCATGCAAAGAGAAAGTGGATTAGTGATTGCTGGGAGCTGGGGTGGGTGGGGAGACCAATGGGGGGACCTGCTAATGGATAAGGGGTTTCTTTCAGGGATGGTGACAATGTCCTGAAATTAGATAGTGTGGATGGCTGCACAATTCCATGAATATACAAGCAACTGAATGTATACTTTAATGGGATGAATTTATGGTATGTGAATTTTATTTCAACAAAGCTATTATTAAAAAAAATAAGATGGAGGCAGTCTGAAAAAGAAAAAAAAAGGCAGTCTGCAGACAAGAAAACTAAGATGGTACACATCATTCAATCTCATGGAGTTTATGGCCCAGTTAGAGGGAGAGTCGGCAATCAAAGGATAAGGCAATTGCAAAATTTCAAACCTTGATCAACACTACAGAGGGAGGTTGCGGGCCCTCCCTGTCTTCTCTGAGGGAGGGGAGGTCTGCCCTGTGAAAGCAAAGGCTGGTGGAGATTTCATGCTGGGACCTCTTCCCTACTGGCTTGTCCCCCGAGTTGGGGGGCCAGGACACAACCCCTCAGGAGCCCTAGAGTGGTGCACAGGGAACGTGCCCAAGGCCTGAATCAATTACTTCCTGTCCCCAACATTTATACATGAAGAAGCTGATTTTGAAAAAGTCCTGTAACCCCAGGGCTTTCCTTAACTAGCAACAGACCTGAGACTAGAGGAATTTTAATGTATTCTTTCCCTCAATCTTTAAAAAAAATTTTTTTTAAATCAAGGAGAAAATATTTTTTGGGGGAGAGAGAGGTAATTAGGATTATTTATGTATTTATGTATTTATTTATTTAATGGAGGTACTGGGGATTGAACCCAGGACCTCGTGCATGCTAAGCACACACTCTATCATGAGGTACACCCTCCCCAACCCAGAGAAAATCTTTTTTTAATAGTTTATTTTTTATTGAAATAAAGTTGGTTTACAGTTATTGTGTTAGTTTCATGGGTACAGCAAAGTAATTCAGATATGTATTTTTTTCAGATTCTTTTCCATTACAGGTTATTATAAGAAATTGAATATAGTTCCTTGTGCTGTATGGTAAATCCTTGTTTACTTATTTTATACAGTAGTGCGTATCTGTCCCTACTCTCAATTTATCTACCCCCTCCTTTCCCCTTTGGTAACCAAGAGTTTGTTTTCATGTCTGTGAGTCTGTTTTGGTTTTGTGAATAAACACATTTGTAAATTGTTTTTTAGATTCCACGTATAAGTGATATCATATAACATGTCTTTCTCTGTCTGACTTACTTCATTTAGCATGATAATCTCTAGGTCCTTTCATGTTGCTGCAGATGGAAATATCTGACTCTTTTTATGGCTGAGTAGTATTCCATTGTATAAATATACCACAACTTCGTTATCCAGTCATCTGTCGATGGATATTTAGGTTGTTTCCATGTCTTGGCTATTGTAAATAGTGCTGCTATGAACACTGGGGTGCAGGTGTCTTTTTGAAGTAGGGTTCCTGCTGGATATATACGCAGGAGCGGGATTCCTGGGTCATAGGGTAAGTCTGTTTTTAGTTTTTAAGGAAATTCATACTGTTCTCCACAGTGGCTGCACCAACTTACATTCCCACCAACAGTTTAGGAGGGTTCCCTTTTCTCCACACCCTCTCTAGCAGTTATCATTTGTGGACGTTTTGAATCATGGAGAAAATCTTGACGTCTTCAAGGAAAACACCTGGCTTCTTTGTGTATTATTCATCCCCACTGTTTGACGAAGTTATGCAGCCACCATGGGACTTCAAGCTCCTTGAGGGTAGGGGTCTGGGTCTGGGTCTGCTCTTGCTCAGGCTTGTTCTGCCAGCACCCTAGTGTGAGTAGGACATGGTCAGGTGCCCGGAAACTAAATGGTGAAGGAAGGGAGGGGGAGAAGAAAGGCGGGACTGCTGTGGTGAGAACTGAATGCCCTGGGCCCAGAGGAAGGTATGGCCATCCATGTAAAGTAGCAGGGCAGTGGGGACTTCAAGGAGAAGAGATGTACCTAGCCCAGTTCTGGAAGGATGTCTAGGAATTAACCTGTTGAAGACGCAGGAAGGAAAGGAAGCCAGCAAGTTAAAGGCCACACTGGGGTCCCGTCTGGGGAAGCTGGAGCCCTGGGAACATCCAGACAGACAGGGTGTGCCTGGACAAAGCAGGCTACAAAGGTGGGCAGAGTCACAGCCTGTACATCCTGCTAAGATACCCCCTGAGGGTAATGGGGAGCCACTGAAGGTTTTAGAGCAGGGCAATGCCACGGGCAGAACCAGAACAGCCACAGGTGAAGATCTCTCAGCCAGGCTTCCGACAGCTGGCAGCAGCAGCCAAAGTGGGAATGCAGCCCCTGACTCCCAACAACAGCCCCCACAAGCTTGCAAGCTATTTGGGTATTTCCTTTAAGCCAAGGGCTCTAAGGCTGTTGACAAGAAGCAACCACAATCACAGATCCTTGGTGTTCCATAGGCAGCAGCTGCCGGAAATTAGCCAATGACCTTTGGCCAGGGCCGCGCTGCCCTCACCAAGGCAGTTCAAAGGCCCCAAACACCAGAAGTCAGATATGCAACTTCCCTCCCAGCTCAGCCGGCCAAGCTTCACTCCCTCTCTCTGGGGATTTTCCCTTGTGTCAAGAGAAGCTCAAATATTGCAGGCCTTTTCTCTGAATACTCTCCTGCAAAAAGGGCCCACTGGCTCGTGAAGATTTTCACGGGAAGCCATCGGTGCATAAAAGAAACAGTCACGGGCCTTTGGGATGGGTAACAACAGCTCAGGAAGGAGCTAGCAGTAGGGCTTCCTGCATAGGATGGTCTCAAGCATAGACAGGCCTCTGAAAGCTGGGATGACAGCTGCCTGCCATGCTCCCGTCCCCATTCCTGCTTGTCCCTCAGGCACTGCTGTAAACGTCACTTCCTAAGAGAGGCTCTCTCTGACCGTCATCATTCCAGATCAGGAACCCCTTGTTCTCTCTCTCAGCACGCTGTTCTGTATGGACAGTTATTTATGTGTCTCTTCCTGCTAAACTCCAACTCCAGAGAACAAGAGCCACATCCTTCCTGCCCATACCATTTGCCGGGTGCCCAGTAAGTGCCTGGCCGAGGCAGGTGCTCAGAAAATATCTACATGACTGAGAAGGAATGAAGAGCCACCAAAAGGCATGGAGGAAACGTACATGCACGTTAAAACTAAGTGAAAGGAGCCAATGTGAAGTGGCTACAGACTGTACACCTCCCACTGCGTGGCACTCTGGAAAAGGAAAAACTATGGAGAGAGCGAACAAAGGCCAGTGGTCGCCAGGGGTTGGGTGGGGGAGGGAGGGATGGACGGGGGGAGCACGGAGGATTTTTAGGGCAGTGAAACTAATGAATAAGATACCGTAATGTGGATACATGTCATTCTACATTTGTCCAAACCCACAGAACGTACAGCACGGGAGAGTGAACCCCAGTGGAAGCTATGGACTTTGGTGTCCCTATGAGGTGTCCATGCAGGTCCACTGGTTGCAACAAGCGGACCAGTCTGGTGGGGGCTGTTGAAAATGGAGGCGGCTGTGCACATGGAAGGGGCCGGGGATACATGGGAACTCTGTGCACCTTCTGCTCAATACTGCTGTGAACCTACAACTGCTCTGAAAAATACAAAATCTATCCAAGAAAAATAAGAATGAACACAGGGATGTCCCTCCCTGTTCCAAGAACACCCCCTCCCACCCCCGCCACATACGGGGGAGCAGCTTGGCACAGACTACAAAGTCGGGCAGTTCTGGGGTAGAGTCTCACCTCCACTCTTTACTAACCTTCCTAACCTTGGGCATGTGAATTCTGAACCCCAGTGTCCTCATCTGAAATATGGGGCTGGCAACGCCATCATGTTAAGTATCTGGCACTTAACAGCACTCAAGCAAGTGTTAGTGGCCTTTCCCTCAAACTGGGCAATCAAACCTTGGATAAGTTAAGCTTATGTGCCTCCATCGGGCCCTGAAGGATACCTGCCTTGTAGGGTGGGATGAGACTTTCCACCCGAGGGTTTGTAGCTGGGGCTCGGGGGCCTGCCGGCCCCACATGCTCTGCAGAGCCCCAGGGCGGAGCGAAATTAGCAGCTCCGAGCCTTCGCTTCTCCCCTGCACCTCAGAGCGGGGCGATTCTTTGGCAAATGGACAGCAATGCAGGATGCCGCCGTGCCCACCCTGTTTAGCTGAGAGTCCAGCTGACTACTCCCCTAACTCAATTAGGGGGGAAGGCATTCACTCCAAGGGCTTTGCTCTAAGGATCGCATTCTTCCCCAAGCACTCTAGACCCAAGTCAGCTGAAAGGCCACGGCAGCCGGGTGCATGAAGCCAGCCCCTCCGATGAGCGGCCTGGATTCCAGTAACAAAAGAGCAGCCTGCAAGGGGCGGCTGGCCCGGGAAGCTCTCCTGGATTAGGCAGGCACTTGGCAGGCACTCAGCAGCCGGCGGGGGCGGAAAGGGGCAGGAACTGGCCAGGCGGTGACCTTGCTCACTGCGGGGGCCAGGGGCAGCATCGATGCCGGTACCGTACCGGCACAAAGGCTGCAGGGACGAAGGGCACAGATGAAGAGGGGCGGAGGGGTGGAGGGAAGGACAGAGGCTTCCTGAAACTCTCCCTCCCCAGCTGCTGGTCCTTTATCACCTGAGCCAGATGGGAGGGCACGTGCGCCTCAGGTACATCCAGACATGAGCAGGGCACGGGGACAGATGGCCCTGATGGAGTTTGGGGTGGGGGTGGGGGGAAATCTACCTTAAAAAAAAAATCTGCTTTTATCTCAGGAGTTTATTGTATTTTTAAAAATAATAACAATGGACTGGAAGAAAACTATTAGACAGACACTGAAATGTGACCCAGTGGTTGTCTCAGAGGGCTGGGAATCTCACGTGATTTTTACTTTTATGCTTGTCAACATCACCCAGATTTTTAAAAACATTCCGTGTACAACCACTTTATTATTTCAATTACTGCGTTTCCAGTTTGAGAAAAATGGAGAGGGTCTAGACACCCACTGTATTCATAAGGCCCTGAGAATTCCCCGGCAACCCTACGTCAATCACCGCTTTGATAAAACTAGCCTTTTAATAACCACATCCCTCCGGCCAGAGGCGTGCTCCACCTCCCACTTCATCCTCACAAGATGCGAAGACCCCACCCAGGCACGACCCAGCAGAAGTGCTCCTTTTTCCTTTTTACTAATTATAAATTCTGTGTTCACTGGCAAATTTTCAGAAGTAGAAAAGACGAACAAATATCACTTATAGCCCCTAGTGCAGAGAGAAGTACTGTTAAGTTTCATGTGGATTCCTCAGATGATTCTCTGCACCAACTTTCACAGAGCGGGACCCCCAGCTACAAGAGCGCCCCCCTCCCCTTCAGAGGGCACCGGAAACTGTCTTCAGTGGCTGTCTTGAGGTTCCAATATAAAGCTGTGCCGTGATGTAACCAGACCCCTGTTCTGCACATTTGGGCTGCATCTCTTCCTCCCGGTCTCATCAGAGACCCTCCCTGACCCCTCCTCTGCTGCAGCATCCTCCCAGTCAGCTGGTACTGCTGACTTGAGTGATCATCTGTTGCCCCACCTACAACGTGCTCTCCCAGAGGCAGGGAGGGAGGGAAGGAAGCAGGGAGGGAGGAGCCGCTACCCTCCAGGTCTCGGCCGTGCCCCTAGTACCTGGCACACAGTTAGGGCGAATGAAATTCTGTCCCGTGAGTGAATGAATGTATGAGTGAATGAATGGTGTGTTCCGTGGGGTAAACACAGGTGGGAGCCAAGCAAACACCAATGGAGGGGTCCTCCCTCCACCTGTGGCCGTCTCTGCCCTGCTCCCCCAGGTCTCCCTTAGCGGGGCCTGCACCCTTAACTGGGGTAGCCCATGAGGTTGGGGGACAGTCCCCGAGTGGGAAACCCCGGGGAGACCAGAAGTGCCATTCTGGGGCAAAGAAAGGCGGTGGGCGTCAAGACAAGCTTGAGCCCTTTAGAAATATTCTCCCTGCTGAGATTAAAAACCACCGCCTCCACCCGCAAGAGCTCTGCCTGAGGCTTCTGAGGCAGAAAGAGGATTACCTGAGAGGGACAGCGCTCTGGAAAGGCCAAGGGCAAGTGAGTCAAACCCCACAGGAAGCCCCAAGGCAAGCGACATGCAGAGCCACAGGGCCGCCTGGACAGGCTTCAGAGGATTCCACGCTCTCCCCTGGGCAGAGGTGCAAACACTCCACGCCTGTGCTGGGCTCAGACGTGCCTGGAACAGGGCAAGGCCAGCCCCAAGTGCAGCTCGGCAGACCCTGAGCCCACAGCCAGGACCGCCGGCCGGGGACCCCAGCCTGTCACCGTTGCAGGGCGGACGGGGGATAAAATGCAGCATGTGCTGCCCACACACAGGTTCTGCCGGCATTCTGAGGCTTTCTTTGAAGGTCACGTGCACTGTGAAAGCTCTGCCAGTCACCCCTGGCAGCAGGGAGGACCGGAAGTCTTCATCTGACCCCTTGGTGTCCTGTGCTGTGTTACTGTCTAACTGCCTCACTAGTAACCCACTCTTCCTTCCAATCATAGCTTAAAAGTCACTTCTGAGAAGAGTGCTCCCTGATCACACCCGTGTCAGAGAGCCCCCCGAGGATCTAGGAGTCTCCATCCATCCGTCCACCCAGCCATTCACCGTCCTTCATCCCTCGACTGTAAACCTCACAGGCAGGCAGGGACTGGGGCGCCTTGTTCCGCTCTGTGACCCCAGTGCCTGACACCAAGGACATACTCAATACCCACCCAGATCTCCCAATCTGGGGAATGGCTGATACGTGAAATGAAAGGTAAGGAAAAAATGAGTTGCTCCTGATCTTAGGTTGAATAAAACTATTCATTATAATAAACAATTCCAACTGCTCCCAAAGCCTGGTGAGGGAGTACAAGAAACTGGGGGTACTGAATTACAGAGAAAAGAGGAAGCTCTGTCCTTGCTTTTGGGTGGCATGTACCTCAGTCTCCCCAACAGCAGCAGAGGGTTCCCAAAAAGGAAGCAGGGCAGTGTTAACAGAGGACTGGGAGCTGTAAGAATTATAAATTATGCCCTCTATACTCGGTCATTTCAAAGCTAACGTTTCCCAGTGTGAGTTCTGTGACACCCCAGTCCCTGAAGAAAAGGGTTCTGTGAGCCGTTGGTTTGGGAAACCCTGCATACTACATGGCTTCTCCCTAAAAGGAACCCATCATGTATTAGGCCATCAGAGGCCCTCAAACATCAGTTTGGGAAAAAAACGTAGTTTTGAGAAGACTCTAGGTTGAATTTATTTATCTACCCCCTGCCCCTTCTGGGGTGCAGAGTAACAGCATCCCAGAGAGCGCGTTCTGCCAAATGGTGCTTTACTTCGGGTGCTGGCAGCTGGGCACTTGTGAGCTGGGAAGAATTAAACCCCAGCGCATCTGCAAGGCAAGATTCTGGTGAAAATCCTTGGCTCAGTTCCTAATAATCTGATGCTTCTAAACTGAGGTTAATTGAAGAGCTTGCTGAGATTAAAAACCACAGCCTCCACCTGCAGAATGCCTCGGTAAGCATTTCCACAAGGCCGTGGTTATTAGGAGCCTAAGGAGAGGCACGAGAGGCCACAAACGCCAGCTCACGGGAACCCCAGGCAGCAGAGGGCTGGGTGTGCTGCCGTGGGGGGTCAGGCACTGGGCCCAAGATTAAATTCCCCTACTGCCCCATCTCTTATATTATATATACATTTATAATTTTGGCAGCTTCCAATCCTCTGTCAACACAGACCAGTTTCCTCCTCGGTAACACTCTGTTGCTACTGGACAGACTGGGGCACATGCCACCCTAAGACAAGGACAGAGCTTTCTCTTTCCTTTGGAACTCAGCTCCCTGAGTTCTGTACCTCACTTCTGGTCTCCAGGAGTATTTGGAACTGCTCGTTATGATGAACAGTTTTATACGACCTTCCATTATATAAATATATGTATAATATACATATGTAACATGAAAGCTTATATCTCATTTGCCAGACACTGCGCTCCGTGGATTCTGTCCTCTCGCCCTCCAGTAGGCCCAGTATTACATCAGCATCCCAGTATTCCAGACAAGGATGGCTCAGAGAGGCTGAGTAACCTGCTGAAGGCCACACAGCTAATAAAGGACGCACCTGAATCTGCTCTTTCTGACTCTGCACTCTTAACACTATGTGTTGGGGCCCCCATGGGATAGTTCAGGTTTGTTTGTGTTTTCCTTCCAAAATAATGTTACAATTAACTGATTAGAAAATATCTTACTGCAGAAATTTTAGAAAATATAAGTACAAAGAAAAGTAAAATCGCCGACAATCCCACACCAGGCGACAGCTGTGAGTACGTGCAAGTGTCACGCTGTGCCCTTCCAATCTCGTTTCTCCGCACACAGACGCCCCCGACACTTTTCCCCAATTCAGGCTCTCCATCCCCACATGCACCCTCTTGAGGCAGCAGCACTGTCTCTAACACTGGTACCCGGGAGACGGGGGCACGGAAGTGCAAAGGCCAAGGCCACATTGCAGGTCAGTGGCACATCCTGGCTTGGATGTCAGAGGAGCTGGCCGGGCCTGGGCTCTGACACTGCTTCAAATGTGACAACCCAGCAGGGCTGAGCTGCTCTCTCCCACCAGTCTCTGAAAAAAACCCACTCCAGGTCTCCACCGGTGCTTCCCACCATGCTCATCCTCCCTGCTGCCAACTACTGCCTCCCCACGGAGGCTGGGCCCCCAGACACTGGGCCAGCTGCTTGGGAAACAGCTCCAGCGGTCCAGTCTGCCTGAGAACAGAGCAGCAAGACATGAAGAAACACCCTGGGTAACCAAGGTGACCAACAGGAAGCAGAGACTTGCAAATCGCAAGGGAAAAAGAAAGGTGTTGGCGTGAGAGGGGGTTGGTGGTTCTTCAGGGGCCTCAAGAGGACACACCACTGACCTGGCAGGCCCTGCAAAGCCAGAGTATCACTCACCTTCCTTCCCCTCTCGGCCCGATTGCTTCATAGAGCCCAAGGAGGCATTTTCTGTAAAGAATCCACTTCTCTGCGGGAACATTATTTCAACATTCTCAAGAGGGTGGCTTGCAGTACATGAAGCCACCACTGCCGGTGACATCCCCTCCTGCCCATGTCTGGCCTATAGCTTCCTTGCAGCACAGAGCGAGGTGGCCCTCAGCCACCCCGTCTCTCACAGGCCCCCTGAACTCCGCAAATGGCCAGAGGCCCAGCTCCAGACACACCTCCTCGTTCCCAGGAGACAGAGCCACAGGGTACACTCTGCACAAGGCCCTGCTCCAGCTGCTGGGCATCCCACCGTGGCCAGAGGCATGCCTGCCTGCCCCCTCGGTGGTACCCCTCCCGCCCCTCCCACGGAGCTCTGCCAACACCCCCATGGACAACACCCAGCGCCTTTTTATTAAATGCCCCCCCACATGACCACATCTCACCCTTCTCTCACAGCCTCCGTCACCTAGGAGGAGGGGTCATGATGTGCCCCCTTCTATGCAGGTTCTTTGCAACAGGTGCAACCCTCCTTTCCCCTGGGGTCATCAGTCCTAAGCTGTGACCTCAGAAGCCCTTCACTCCACACTTCCAGCTCCCCTCCCTAATTTCCAGGTTCCTTCTGATGGATTCTCCTGGGCACCCTGATTCCACCTTGCAGCCTGAAATGGGTGAATAAGGTCACCACCACCACTAACTCCCTGTCACTCCACTGGGACTCTACTCCCCTGCTGACCTACAGGCCAGGGTTTCTGTGACTGTGGTCAGTGGACCGCAGACCCTGGAATCTCCTGGGGACCTACTGAAACACAGAGGTCTCCCCCCTGTACTGAGTTGGATAGTGTCTCTTCCAAATGCAGGTCTACCCAGAACCTCAGAATGTGACCTTATTTGGAAATAGAGTCTTTACAGATGCAATCAAATTAAAACGAAGTCAGTTTGGATTAGGGTGGGCCCTGGTCCAATGACTGGCATCCTTACAGGGAGAGAAAACCAAGACAGACATACAGAGGGGAGACTAGGCAAAGACAAACACAGGGAGGAGGCCAGGTGAAGATGGGGGCAGAGAACAGAGCGGCGCAGCTACAAGCCAGGAACACCAAGGACTGCCGGGAACCACCCGATGCTGGAAGAAGCGAGGAAGGATCCTCCCTGAGAGCCTCTGGAGGGAGCACGGCCCTGCAGACTCCTGGATTTCAAACCTCTGGCATCCAGAACTGAGAGGGATATACATTTCTGTTGTTTTAAGTCACCCTGTTTGAGGCAGCGCTAGGAATCTATCAGCCTCCCTATTTCCTGACTTACTGAATCGGATTTCCTGGGACAGAGCTGGGCACCTGTCTGAGCTTTATAAGCACTTATTTGAGCCTGATGCTCGACTATAAGCTCCACAAAGGTAGAGAGTTTGGGGGCTTAAAAATTAAAAAACAATTTTTTTTTTAAATGGAGGTATTGAGGATTGAACCCAGGACCTTGTGCATGCTGAGCATGCACTCCACCACTGAGCTATACCCCCAGCCCGAGTGTGTTGTTCATCGTTTGTATCCCCAGTGGCCAGCAGTGAGTGGCATGTGGTCGGCTGCTAAAAAAACATATATTGAACGCAATGCGTGCCAATGTCGGGAACTTCAGCGCCTTGTCAGGATGTCAAAGAAATTTTAATAATCAAATGAGATAACGTGCATCAAACACTCAACAATGTCCGGCATATTGTGCCCAATAAACAGCTACTCCCTTAATTCAGAGGGCAGTGGGAGTCTTTAAAGATCAGACAGAAACAGGGGGGAGGGCTGCCCTGGGCCCTGGTAGGTGAATTCCTGCACTCTCACCTCCTTTCGGAAGCTGTTCACACTTTTCTAGGCAATGAGGTGTCACCGTTGGTACAGTGGTTAAGGCTACGCGCTTTGGAGCCAGATTGCCTGGGTTCAAATCTTGGCTCTGCCGTCTACCTGCTGTACGACCTTGGGGAAGTTATTTAACCCTCTAAATGTTAGCATGTCTCATCTGTAAAATGGGTATAAAATGAGGGTAATTTAGTACCTACTAGAGGAGGTTGCCCGAGGACTCAGATAACGGGAGGGAATGTCAGTCAAGCACACAATAAGTATCCATTACTGGGGAGTATCACTGCTAACTTTCACAACCATTAACAAATGGAATGGCCATATGTGGGTTCAGATGATGGTCCTCAGTTGTGCTAAAGACAGCCCCTCCCTTGGGGCCATGGTATCTCCTGGCAGAGCCTCCCAGGGTCTGCAGGTAATACACAGGGTTCAGTAAGTGACTGCCTGATAAAGAAGTCATCTGCCAACAAGCCACAGGGACAGCCAAGGAAATGAGCTAGAATTCTGCCTCCCCAGGCTCACAGGGGCTACCTGTGGCCACCCGGCTTCCCCCTTCCTGACCCAAGTGCTGAATCCCCTTCACCCAAATCAGGCTTCCAGGGTGGATCCTGACACTTGGGAAGACGTCACTAGTGGTTGGACAAAAACTCCCCCAGAAGCCGCTTCATGGCCCATCTTAAAGGTAACCATGCAGAATAAACCCTGAAATATTAAGGGACGATGGGGTACTGTGTCTGCATCTTGGTCCAGGAGAAAAAAAAAATGTATGAAGATAGAAAAAGGGGATGATAAGGGCAAATGTGTTAACATATTCACAGTTGTGTACTGGTGCTGGCAACTCCTCTCAAAGTCTGGAATGATTTCAAAACATACAGTTAACACAAAAGAGACCAATGTGAGAGTTCCACTCAGAGCCAACAGCCCTGTACCACTGGCCCCCGCCTTCTCCGCCTGCTGCGTGGCTGCCCCGGATGCCGCGCGCTGAGGGGAAGTTCACGTTGCACATCACTGCCTTGAGGGCTGGCTGCAACTCCTTTACTTGTCAAAAGTCAGCCTCCAGACAGATCGTGAAGTTTGGAGGTGCCAGCTCTCCCAGGTGCCATTCTCTACCAGCAGATGGAGTTAATGGCAGCCAGGCTACTGCCCCACAGGACAGTGAAGTCCGGGAAGCAATGCATGGGCTGTGAGGCACAGACCCCAGATAAGGGGTCCGTGATGAGCACACAGGGACCGGGCAGGGTGGGGGTGGGGAGCTCTTCTGCAGCAGCTGCTCTGATCAGAACTGGGGAGACACAGCCCAGCCTGCTCTCCAGGACTCGCCGTCTAGGGAGGGAGCCAGATCCAAGTGGAATAAACCCATTAATATGTGTAAAATTACAAATCGTGCTGAGTGCTAAAGGAATAATGGAGGGTGGTCTGAGGACAAAACAGGGGTCCAGCCTGAGTCAGGGAAGGTGATGTTTGAGCTGACAGCTAGAGAACAATTAGCTTACCGCATATTCTAGTCCCACAGAGTAGGGAAGTATATAAACCAAACTGTTAACAGTAAACACAAGTTAAGGACACCATGAGGAAGTTAACAGGTCAAATCAAGAACAGGGGCATTCTTCAGGACAAACGACCTGGTTTCTCCAAAACCCAATGGCATGAAAAAAATTTATTGAAAATGATAGGGGACAGGGAGACCATTATAATAAAAGACTTAAGAGTAATTTTTTAAAAACCTACTGAATGGGAGAAAATATTTGCAAATGGTATAACCAATAAGGGGTTAATATTCCACATATATAAACAGCTCATACAACTCAACATCAAAAAAACCAGATTAAAAAATGGACAGACGTACTGAATAGGTATTTTTCCAAAGAGCAAATGCAGGGAATCAACAGGCACATTAAAAAAGATGCTTAACATCACTAATCATCAAAGAAATGCAAATCAAAATCACAATGAGATATCACTCACACCTGTCAGAAGGGCTGTCATCAAAAAGAACACAAATCACAAATGTTGGAGAGGCTGTGGAGAAAAGGGAACCCTCCTGAACTGCTGGTGGGAATGTAAATCGGTGCAGCCACTGTGGAAAACAGTATGGAGATTCTCAAAAAGCTAAAAATAGAACTACCATATGACTACTACTGGGTATATCCCTGAAAAAAAACAGAAACATTAATTTGGAAAGACACGTGCACCCCAATGTTCATAGCAGCATTATTCACATTTCCAAGATATGGAAGCAACCTAAGTGTCCATCAACAGATGAATGGATAAAGAAGATGTGAGATGTGTATATCTATATCTACACACACACACACACACACACACACACACACACACACACACACACACACACACAATGGAATACTACTCAGCCATAAAAAATGAAATTTTGCCATTTGCAGCAACATAGATGGACTTGGAGAACATTATGCTAAGTGAAATAAGTCAAAGACAAGTAGTGTATATCACTTATATGTGGGATCTAAAAAACACAACAAGCAAATAAAAACGAAAAAGAAGCAGACTAACAGATACAGAGAAAACAAACTAGTGGTTACTAGTGGGGAGAGGGAAGGGAGGAGGGCCAGTACAGGAACACGAGATGAAAAAGGGGTATGAAGGGATTGTATGAAATTGTGTGTGAAACTTTTGAAAATTGTAAAGCCCTACAGAATTTAAAGAATCTTTCACTCAATGAAAAAAACGTAATGCACAGATCTTTTCTGGACTGTGATTCGAACAATGCAACTATATAAAAGCCATTTCTGAGACAGCTGGGGAGAACTGAATATGGACTGAGCAATAGGAGATTATTAATGAATGGCGGTTAGTTTTGTAATAATGGCATAGTTTTTTTGTTCTTTTTTTTCTTTAAAAGGCCTTTATCTGTTAGTAGATACTTACAGGTGAAATGACATGCTGTCTGTGGAACAGACAAAATGGGTACTGAGGGGGAGGACATGGCTCAGTGGTAGAGCGCATGTTTAGCATGCACAGGGTTTTGGGTTCAGTCCTCAGTACCTCCTCTAAAAATAAATAAATAAACCTAATTACCTCCCCCACCCCCAAAAAAAAGAAAAAGAAAAGTTTAAAAAAAAGAAATGGGTACTAAAGCTGGGTAGAGGGTACATGAGGATTTATTCTACTATTCTCTCTACTTTTGGGTATCTTTTCACTCCAAAGAGTCAGCTTTTTCACAATGACCAGAAAAATCAATCGTTATTTAGTGCAAAGTTATCTGCCACGTCACATCTCATGACTCCGCCTACTTTAGTGTATGGATGAACCACAGCGAAACCAACTCCCTTCTGATGGGCATTTAGGTTTTCTACAACTTTTCCTTACAATAACTGAACCTGTCCAATTCCTGATGCTTCTTTATGTTTTGATGATCTTCCTTTCCCCTCCTTGTCACCCCTACCCATCCACTCAAGTCACTGGATGACCATTTCTGGACTAAGTAAGTAGCTGGTGGTACCAGCATGGATGTCCCTGTCACACAGAATGCTCTGGCTGTGGTACCTTCTGCTCCAGTGACCTGCGGGGGAGCTGGTGCCTGAGGACAACTCAAATTGAGACTCAGGACTCAGTTTCCAAGCAACTGCCACATGGGGACAGGAGGAAGCACACACTGAAAGGATGGGGCTAAGAGAGAGCCTGGGGAGTTTTCCAGCCAGGGCCGAAGGTCAGCAGTCCTCACCCAGCCTAACATAGGTCTCAGGCTGGTTCCCTGCTGCAAACGGTCTCCCCAGTTCCCGCAAGGTATTCAGAGTTCCTACCCTTTCTCTTCCATCCTTTAGTGCTTTTCCCATCCTGGCTTTCTGATCCTTTTAAACACAGTCAGGAAGCACCATTTTGAGCTACTGAAAGGGCATGGATTTTTTCTTTTTAAGTTAATATTCAGGGTTAGCAAAATTACTGGGAAGCACTCTCCCACCCCACTGGTGGAAGTGCCAACTGGTGCAGCTTTTTGGAATTGAATGGTGATACGCAAAGTTCTTAAACCCTGCCAACCAGCAATTCCATTTTAGGAATTTATTCTCTTATTCTCATTTATCTCTCACACCTAGATAGAGGACTAGGGTCACCACTGCAATGCTGTGGAAAATCAAACGGTACAGCAGAAATGACCCAAAAGACCATCAGAAAGGGAATGAATGAACAAATCATGTAATATACATACACGGGAAGACTACTCAGCGATAAAAAAGAAAGAAACTCCAATAGATACAACACAGGCGATTCTCAAAAGCATTACACGAAGTAAAAAAAGGCAGACAGAAAAGCACACACACGTGTAAACCCCATTTATATGACAGTCTAGAAAAGACAGGCTAATTCACACAGACAAAAAGCAGATCGCTGACTGCCTGGGGCTGGGAGCAGGATGGGGTGAGTGACAGAGAAAAGGCACCCGGGAACTTTCTAGGTTGATGGCAATTTCTACAGCTTGACTATGCTGGTAGTTACATGAGTATATACATTTGTCAAAACTCTCTGTACACTCCAAAGTGTATATATACTTAAGATCGGTACACTGTACTGTATATAAGTTATACTTCAATTTTAAAAAATGAATAAGCAGTTCCATCTAAAATGTCCAACAAAGGAGGGAGGGTACAGCTCAAGTGGTAGAGAGCATGCTTAGCATGCATGAGGTCCTGGGTTCAATCCCCAGTACCTCCTCTAAGAAAAAATCAATGAAGAAACCTAAATACCCCCCCCACCAAAAAAAAAAAACCCAAAAAATTGATCCAAAGAAAAAAAAAGGTCCAACAAAAAAATGAATTAATCAAATCATGGTATAGCCATACAATAAAACATTATGCATGATACCACAAAAGAATGGTTGATGACACAGAAAGCTATTTAGTATATACGGTTAAGAAAAAAATTGTTAAGGAAATATAATGTACTATGATAATAGTTATATAAAATAAAATGTATATATTTGGATAAAAAATTGACCAAAAAGAAACATTCCATTCATTAATTCAATACAAATATACTGAATATCTACTATACACCTTTATTGTTACAATGAGCAGAAAAGACCAAAAAAATTCCCTTCTGGTCATGGAGCTTCTGTTTGGTGGTTTCATAAAAAATATTTAAATTATTAAAACATACACATTAAAAAAATCAAATGGTACAGAGAAGTGTATGAATTCTACTACCACTTGTGTTAGAACAGACACGCTTGGTTTGTTCGTGCACAGAATAGCTCTGGAAGGACTCATGAGAAACTGGGATCCTTCAGATCCCTCTTGGGGAGGGAAACCAGGGGAACGTGGGCAGGGCTGGAAGGAAGCCTCGTCACCGTCTACCCTTTCACAGAGTTTGGGTTTGTCTTTTTTCTTTTTTTCACCATGTTCCTGTATTATCTATTCTCAATAAACACAACCCAATTGTTTCTAATTTTTTTTGCTAACATCTAACAGTTAGGAGTTGGGAGGAGAAGAATGATATGGAAACATGATATACTGCAAAATCAATAAAGTGTTTTGAAAAAAGATATTTTCCATTTTTACTAAAAAAAAAAAAATTCCCAACTAAAAAGGTACTGTGATGACACTCACATGAAAAAACAGCGGAACCCACACCAAAATGTCAACTGATTACCTCCGAGGGGTGGGATGGGGCGGGCGGCGGGAATTTTACTTTCTTCTGTTTGCTTGTAATCATTTTTGCAGTTTCCTAAACAAACACCCCACTCGGTGTGTTTAATAACTTGAAAAAGAAATGAAAAGAGAAGGCAGCAGCCCCACAGCGTCACCTCGTTCTGCCAGGTTCTCTCCCCCTTACCCAAGGGGCTGTGTGCTTTAGGGAGACAAAGAACAGACCAAGGGCACGGGCACAGGGCCAACCCAGAGCCTTAACTGTCCTCCGTCACCTAGGGATCACAGCCAACCAGGACGCCGCCGAGACCCTTCCCCACAGCACAAGCCAGAGGCCCGGATGTCGGCGAAGGACCCCCACACCCACTCTCTCCCAGAACATCTGGGAGGCAGGCGGGCAGGGGTCACGCTCCTGGTTTACAGATGAAAGCAAGGTTCCAAGATAACCTGCTTCTTCCACAGGTAAGGCGCACTGAGACCAAGTCCCAGCTGAGTGTTGTGGGCAGGGCTTCTGTACTGAAAGCCACTTAGGACTTGAGGGAAAACACCAACTTCTGATTCAGCTCTGTCCCCAGCTTCCCGCAGAAGACAGGTGAGGCACTGGAGTCAGGGAGTCTCCAGGCTAGATGCCACTGAACGGTATCTCCTCCAGTCTCCTGGCCTCACTTCTCAGCCCATCTCGCATTCTCTGTCTGCATACACCTCGGGGGCAGCCCGGACCAGCTCCGCAGGGTGCACACAGGAAACTCCTGCTTATGCTAGAAGTCTCACCCTTACCTCCATGAAGGGGCGCTGAGGCCTGTCTGCTCAGGGTCTCACCTGAAGACCACCACTGGAGGCAGCCCTGTCAGGAGGTAAGGGCTTGTCAAAACCTGCTCTTGGGTTTGAAAGGCCTGAGTGACACGTTCCTGGAACTAAGCTGGGCAGATACGTCCTCATGTCTGGAACAATTTCCCATGGGCAGATCTGGATGTGCCTCATGATTTGGAAAGAACTACCCGCCCCAAGGGGGTGCAGAAACCCCAAAGGAGGGGAAGAGAATAGAAAAGCCAATTAGGGGGTGACCTAGCCAAATGGCTGAGAGTGGACCTGGGTCACCACCTTCCGTAAGGAGACAACTGTGCAGCCTGGCAGTGGCGAAATTCAAGGAATTTAAGGGGAGGAGAGAGAAGAGAAAATACATAATGTTGGAAAAGAGAACGAAAAGGATGTGCTGATTTTAGGGGATCACTAGAAAATGGTGCAGTTTTACCCTGGGGTGCTGGTTTGAGGTTCTACCACACCCATGGTCAGAGCTCAGGCAAGCGAGGGAGGCCTCTCTCCCTCCCCCTGGCCACCTGGAGAAGTCGACCACCTGCACCCCTGGGGCTGGCAACAGCAGAGGCCAGATCACTTCAAGGTGAGAAGCACACACAGCGAGGCACCAGGACCCACCAGGACCAAATAAGGGGGGACCTGGCTGGGCAACGCCCCGGAGGAGGCCAGAGCCCCAGGCGGCCAGCTTCTCAGGGTGGTTTAGGGAGAACCCAGCTCTTGGAGGACCGTCCTACCACAAACTGAAATACACAACCTTCTGTGTCATGGAGGTTCTGAGCCTCGACTGTTTCCTACGTCCACTCTTTGCTAAAATGGATGTGCTTTTTCCAAAGGAATTTATGTTCAAGCTCTGATACAATCAGGGATTGGATCTCAAAACAGTTACCCCCTCTGAGTCCTGTAGTTTCTCATCTGTACAACGGGGTCAATCCCAGCACCGGGGCAGGTCGGAGGAATGCGATAATACACAGGGGCGTGCTTGGCACACTGCCTGAAACACAGTACGTGCTCAATAAACAGTAGCACTAACGTCATCGTCACTGAAGGTCATTTCTGCTTGCTGGTGTTTTAGAAGGTCTTTGTATAAATTCAGTCACAAATCAGTAAACATGTCCTTTATCCATCCACACGGCTAAATATCTTTAAGTGTATGAGGAAGCGAGCTTCAGGAAGTCGAAAAACACATTCAGTGGCTGGTTACTCTGCAGACCTCAAATGGAGCAGCAGAGAAGACCCTGAAAGTATCATGTGATTCTGATCCTGGGAGAAGGGAGACACCCGATGGAGGAGGAGGGGCCTCTGGCACACGGGGTCCCCGGCGCCCAGGAGGCAAAGCTACCAGGCCACGCCAAGCAGGACTTGCCAACATGGCATTGGAAGGGTGTGGTACTTTTCCCCCAAGCATCCCCCAAATTCCTATATTCAGAAAGTCTCCCACACGTCCAAGAAGCCTTAAATCACAGCGATGAGGGTCCTGAAACATTTTCTTTGCTTACTACCATGAGCACTTTCTCCTAATTGGAGTGAAGATTATGCGTAAAATGGACATAAATCAGGAGGCCAGAGCAATTTCTATCCATCGTGCTGCTCATTAGAAGGTAAAATTCAGGAACGAAAATAAAACCTCCTGGCAGAATTCTGAGAGCGATGATCTAGATTCCCATTACCTGGGCTCAATCTGCAGCTCTTCTCCTAAGATCCCTAGGCTGGACTTTGGTCCAGGCCAGTCAATCTGCCCTCGAGGGGGAGGGGAATTCCTTTTCTAGCCCCTCCCCTACTCCTCCCCCAACATGATCCCAGGAGAGAGCCAGGCTGTCTATAAGTCTGTAGGAGGCTGGGAGGCAGCCTCCATCTGGTCCTGTGCCTGGCACCACAGCCAGCACTGCAGCCGCTCACACAGAACGCCCCAGCCAGGCCGGGGGATACCTCCTGGGACACGCCAGAGACCCGACAGAGGATCCCTGGGAAGCATTCCTGCACAACCATTCAACG
The DNA here is from genome assembly GCF_048773025.1 of Camelus bactrianus. Classification (NCBI taxonomy): domain Eukaryota; kingdom Metazoa; phylum Chordata; class Mammalia; order Artiodactyla; family Camelidae; genus Camelus; species Camelus bactrianus. The sequence continues at coordinate 115,706,185 of NC_133541.1, forward strand.
TGCCCCGGAAAGTCCATCTGAGCCTGGTCCTCCCCTTCTGCGCTGCCCCAATGGCTGTGCCTGCAGCAGGTGAGGCAGTGGATGCCCTGTGTCCTTCCTCCACGCCACACACCGGGCTGGGAATGCCAAGATGTCACACACACCTCATAGTCTAATGAGGAGGCCCAGTTACTAAACAGGTGACAAGGATCACGAGAGAAGCCTGAGGTTGCGGCCGGGACACATGGGGGAGGGGAGAGAGACTTGAAGGACAAGGAAGCTGGCCCTCAAACTGAGAGCCATCCTGTGTCCCATTTCCATCATGTGCACCAGAACTTGCTGATTTTCAACCTGGATGCATCTTTTGGGGGAAAAAAAAAGTGGCTGATATTCTAATCTAAACACTCCCAGGGGCACACACCTGGTTACTAGAAAAACATCACCAACAGCCTCACTGCTGCCACCAGCCTGCTAGTGGTGAAGTGCTCCTCCCCTCATGTTCAGTGAAGAAGTTCAAGGGCACAGGTGTGACCAGGGTAAGAATGCTGATTCCCCTGTAATGGCTGGCACCCCCAGTCCCAGCCGAAAGGAGCCGAATGAGGCGGCTCTAGGTCTGCTCCAGCAGTAGCAGTAGGGCCAGGCAGGAAAGGCAAAGGAGTAATTTAAGGCTGAGCACAGGATAAAGGGGGCCTGGAGAGGGAACGATCTCTCCAGAGAGATTAGGCGGGAGGAGGGTTCCACTCTCCCCTACACCAGTCAGCAAGCCCTACCCAGGCTGGTCAGAAGATCTTGCCGATGGGGTCTGGCTCTGGTGTCCCGGCCCTCAGCAGGTATGTGACTTCTGGCACACTGCTGCCTTTCCCAGCCTCAACCCCATCACCGTCCAAGGGTCCAATGGGAAAACGCTGCCTTTCTTAGGAGGATTTATCTGCTACACTTGTGAATCCCTCCAAGAGTGGGGATTCACAAACCCCAAGACTTACCCTGGCCATGTACTACACAAAAGGGGCTGTCAGCCTCACACCGAGTGGTCGTAAGTGGAAATGGCACAGTGTCTGTCATGTAACTGCCACCTGCCTCTCACTGAACCCTAACGTGTCTAGAAAACATTTCCCCCAGTTTACGGAAGAGGACATCAAAGAAGACTCACTCTTCTTATCATTCGAACACAGGAGGCTCTGTTCTGAACACGGCTGCCCAGCACTGAACAAGACAAACAAGAGGCCTGTTCTTGTGGAGCATACATTCTGGTGTGGGGGAAAAGATAATAAGCAAACAGAAATTAACCCCAGATACAAGGTAATTGCTGTAAAGAGAACAAACCAGGATGATTTGATACAGTAACACAGAGGAAAAGTAGACTCCAAATAGAGGGAACAGCCAGTGCAAAGGCCCTGGGGCATGAATGAACTAGACTTACTTAAGGAAGAGGAAGGAGGTCAGAGTGGGATAGGGCAGGAGACAAGGCTGGAGAGCAGGCCAGGGCCAGACTGTGTCAGGTGTTTCAGAGGTGTTAAGGACTGGATATTATAAGTGCAACGGGATGACAATGGAGGTCTTTAGGCAGGGAAGTGACACAATCTAATTTCTGGCTGCCGTAGGAAGAACAGACAATGGAGGTCAGGTTTAAAGAGTTTTAGAGAGGTCAAATAAGCAGCTCTGAGTTTCTCCGCCATTATTAGCGTGCATTCAACACCAAGGTTTGTTTCCACGGTGTCACATTTCACATACTGTAGTATAGTGCTATACCGGAACCTCACGTCTGACAAAGTGGGGTTCCCACTGTCTCAAGTCATCCCAGCCTCACTGCCTGCGCCAGCCAAGTTAGGGTAACTGCTCCTGGCTCTACAATGGCAATTCAGCAACACAGACAGAAACACAATTTGCACTCACCTGGCAACAAACAACAAACACAACAGTATAAGGATTTACCCTAATAAGACCAGCTTCAAGTCACGGCTGACCCGGAGCAGCAAGCCCTGGGTGAGTTTTCCATCTCTAACCTATAGAACCTGGACAAAGCCGTCCTCCCTCAAGGTGGGCAGCCCAGTAGTGCGCTAACACGGCACTGTGGCGTGGGGGAGGCACAATTAATGGGGAACTGCCTGCCCTGCTCCTGTGAGTGGCTAGAGGAGACATTACAACATTCTCACTTATAAACAAAAGATTGCGAACTCAGGTATCTGAGCTGGTTGAGTTCATACTGCTCTCAGAAATCCTTCCTGCTAGAAAGGGGCCAATTAGGTCAAAGCCATTCCTCCGTAGCCATAAGCAGAACTGACAACCGCTCGAGCCTACGATGAAAAGGAAGCCCCGTTTCCACGGCAGGCCTCACTAATTCACTTAGTAAGGACCGAACCCTTACTGCCTGGCCTAGCATCCCACGGGCCCTGCTTTTTAACTGAACCACCAAGACCTGGATTTCTTCTCCAGATGCCTAGAATGTAGTGCACCTTGGGCCACTCTGTTCTGACGAGAGGACCAAGGGGAGCAGAGGAAAGCCACAACCCGGACAAGCAATGTACGAGAGAGAGACGAGTAGGTACAAGGAGAAGGAAATAATAATTAATTTGGCTGGAAGACAGCTACCCTCTAATGAGGAAAAAGCCCTGAATAGCTGGTGACTTTTTAAGCAGAACTCCATAGACACTGGGTGCAAATGTACTGCATGTGAGGCCCGTGTGCACAGGGACCCAGGTAATCCACTAAGAAGACCTCTCCCTCCCTGGGCTGAAGAGTGTCCCCCCAAATCCCTGTCTACCCAGAACCTCAGAATGTGGCCTTATTTGGAAATAGGGTCTTTTCAGATGTAATTAGTTAAATTAAGATGAGGTCATACTGGATTAAAGTAGCCCCTATGTCAATGACTGGCGTCCTTGTAAGGAGAAAATAAAGAGACACAGACAGACATACAGATAGAACACCATGTGACAACAGAGTCTGAGATGGCAGGTATGCATCCACCAGCCAAAGAACACCAAGGAGTAGAACGGCCCTGCCAACACCTTGATTCCAGACATCTAGTCTCCAGAAATGGGAGGGAGCACATTTTTATTGCTTAAGTCCCCAGGTTTGTGATATCTTGTCCCAGGAGCCCTAGGAAATCCATATACACCTCTGGTTCACACCTGTTCCTCAAATCACCCTTCCCAGCCTCAGCCCAGGGGCAAGAGGCAAGACGCAGAGGCCATGCTTCCAGCGAACCTGGACTCTTCCATTTTCCCAGAACCCATTAGCATTTCTCCCTTTGAGGGGAGGGAAATGCACGTTCACATTTCAGCAGCCCCCACCTTTTCCCACGGGAGGCAAACTGGCAGGGTAGTGTTTGTTATCTCCTTACGACCTCCTAGTTTTGAGGCCTCACCTTTAGATTGTTGTTTCCTAAATTTTACTCAGTTTTATCCTAGAGATATTGGGGGAGGGTGTGTGTGTGTGTGCATAACTATGTATGCCTTATACTATCATTTACCTAATTATTCTTCATATCAAGTCTCTACTTCTTAAATAAATTTATTTTAAAAGTAACTGCTACATTGCTACAATAAACGGAAAATCAGTATCATTCACCCTATGCAGAACTTGCTAGATATATGCTTTTACCCCGCATATTAAAATTAATACACAGTAATTATTTTTAAAAGTCTATTCATGTACCATTTAAAATAACCTCGGGTGACAGTACTATGAGAAACACCACCTTAAGGAGTACAGTTTAGTTGTCGGAGAACTCTGGGCTCCTAAGCAGAAAATGCAATGTAAGCTCTTCAATCTCGTCTCTCACCCCCGCGCACGGACTGTCCCGGGAGGAAGCTAAGAGCAGGAGGAAAGAAAGGCATCAGGAGATTCTAGCTCCCACGCGGGGCGACTGTAGGATACGGAGTCGAGAGCGAAAGGGACTTTAAACACCCCGTCCTGCTAGTGACAAGGGCGGGGAGGGACTGACCTTCTCGCGCAGGGTGCAGTGGACGTCCGAGGCGACGCGTCCTTCCCACCACGGCTCATCCATCATCGCGTCCGCAGCGCCGCGACCCGAGGCTACCGGGCTCTCAGGGCGCACCCTGCGTGGACAAGGGCAACCTCAGCGGCCGCAGCGCGCCCCTCGGCTCTGAGCACCCCGCCATCCCCATCCTCGCTTGTCCCCGGCCGGGTGTTCGGCGGGGCGCCCCCTCTTGCCCCGCTCGGCGGAGCTGCCGGTCGCCTCCCGTCCCGGGAAGGTTGCGGTGCCCCCTCCCCACTGCTCGCCGGACTTGGGACGACCCGGAGCTGTGCACCAACTTGCAGGGTTTTTATCTTCCCTTTTGCAAAAGTTGCAGAGAAAGTTGCCGACTCCGCTAGCTCGCCTCAGGCGGAGGCTCCGGCAGTGGCCACCGGCTCTCCGTCCCCAACTCCTCCCCCGCCGCCCAGCCTTTGTCCTGCTCCCACATCCTGCCCTCGAGCCGGGGCGAAACTCACGCATCCCTCTCCGGGCGTGGGGGGCTGCGGGCGCCGGGCCCCTCCCAGGGCCGAGCCGGCGGTTCCCCCGGGTGCCTGCACGCGGCTGGGCCCTCGCGCGGGGCGCTCCACGCTCTCGGCGGCCGCCTCCGCAGCCGGGCTTGCCCCGGCCGCCGCGCCCCTGCGCGCGTTCGGGTCCCGCCGCGGCCAGCAACCTCCGGGCCGCCGGGGGCCTCCCTTCCTCGCTGGGGGAATTGGGGGCCGGGCCTCGCGCATGCGCTACCGGCCTCCGCACCCCGCGGGGCGGGGGGCTGGGAACTGGAGGCTTGCTTTCGCCGGCGGTGGCTGCGTTTCCTGTCCGCCCTCCTCCCCCGGCCTCGGTGGAAAGCTTCCTCTCACCTTGGCGGAGACTCCCGGTGGCGTCCTGGGCACCCCGCGGGCTGACGCGGGGGGCGCGGGGGGCGCGGCGCCACCTGCGCGCGCCACTCGTGTAAGCCGCGGGCGGGATGCCCCTGGAAAGTTCTCTCCCCTGCGTGCGCTGCTCTAGCCAGCCTTACGTCGGTTCCACCTGCTTTTTTCTTTTTTTCCCTTTTAACCGGTCCTGCAATGGGGAGGTGGATTTCCAAACGGACAGTTCCCACGAAAACTCCAGAAAATCCGCTCTTGATTATCCATGAGTCCCTGATTCTAAAGGTTTAGTAAACCAACTGATGTTTTTTGTACCCCTGTGAAATATAGATCAACGCCTTAAACTAGGAGGAAACCAGTCTTTTTGGAGAACCAGGTGGATGGAAAGCATTGTCTTTTTAATTTAGTTGATTGTTTTCGGAAAGGCACTCCCTTGAATCAGGTCCTCTGATGGGACAGCATAGGGCTGTCCCTTTGGCTGAATGTTTTTGGGGATACTCTGGGAGATTCATAGACCTGTTGCAGATCCAACTACCAGCTGTGTGATTTTTGCCAAGTTCCTCAGACTCTCTTAAACTTGGGACCCCTCACCTATAAAATGGGAATAAAAGTTGCACCAACGTGCTGGAGAAACTGTGTCATTACTAAGATTCATTCCTGTAAAGGGGTAATTGCCATGCCAAGTATAAAACACTCAGTAAATAGCTGCTACTAAAGAGCTTTTAGTTTCTGACTGGTTTCCTGCAAGCGAATACCTACCTGGAAAAAAGTTTTTAAAGTCAGCTTTGATAAGCTTCAGCTTAAAGAGCAGTTTTAATGTAAAAAAGAAAAAAACATTATGAACTCTTCTAAAGGTGAAAAATACCTAGGAATATTAAGGCATAGGAAGAAACCAAAGGCAAGCATGAATATATATATATATTTGAATAAATATGCAAGACTTAGACATCAAATATCACCAAAATGGCAAATGACAAATTGGAGAAAATGTTTGTAACAACTGTGACAAAGTTTGATCTCACTATATAGACCTCTTGTAAATCAATATATATAACACTAACACCTGAAATGCAGAGATGGATGAACGGGCATACAGGAAAGAAGAAATTCAAATGGATAAAGATAATTTTTTAAATGCTTATACTCACTAGCAAAGATATTAAACATGTTTTGAACACAATAGGATATGTTCTTGTCAAGGATTTCAAAAAACAACAGGGTTGACAAATACACCGTGTTGTTGGGAATGTCAATTAAGACCATCTTCTGAAGGACAATATAACTCAAAAACCCTAGAAATGTATCATTGGCTCCAACTCTTCCACATCTGGAAATTTACCCTAAACAGATAGATAGATGAGGACAAGGATTTCTTTATAGGGGGTTTTGTCAAATGTTTTTTTTATTATAGTGAGCTATTAGAATAGGGGCAAGATAAATAATGATTTGGCTCTTAAAAAACATTTTTTTAAGAGACTGAAAAATGCTTTGGGAAGATGTTCACAATATATTAAGTGAAAAAGGAGATTAACTTATTATTCCAATTCTATATCGCATTCATACACACCCACAAAAGAAACAAAGAATACCCATAAAAAGATTAACTGTGTAATCAGAGTGGTAGGATTATGGGACATTTCAGTTTACTTTTTATTCTAGTTATGTATATATTTTCTAAACTTTCTATAAGAAACATACATTACTTTCACAATCAGAATAAAAATTGAATGTTATTTTTAAATAAACATGTGGTATATTTACTAGAATGGTTTTCCACTGAATAACTTGCAGCGTTGTTTTGTTTTTGGTTTGGTTTGGTTTTTTTTTATAGCAGTGTTATTTCTTTCTCAATAATCTTTCTATTCAGGGTTCACCAAAAGAACAAAGGCCTTAATTAGTCACTGACTTGCAGTACTCTTTTCCTAAACGTCAGTTCTCAGTCATCCGGAATTCTTATAGGTGAGAGGGAGGCAGAAACTTTGGGCTTTTCTCCAAGGGCTATTTTAAGAGGATACTAAACATTCGTATTCTGTAATTCTTTGTGTATTATTCTCAGGAGTCTCTCGTTTTCCCAGTATCTCTGAAAAATACAAAATATGTTGCACTTGATGGTTTTGACAGTGAGTCTCTGTCCACAGGCAGAAATGGTGTTGGTGAGCTTCGCAAAAAGCCTCCTCTGGTGGACAGCCAGGTAACAATGCATCTGGAGTTACTGCTCCCACACACTCCATCCCCAACCATGACAACATGTCATTCACTCAAAAATGAAACCATTATCAAATGCTTACTTACTATGAGCCAGTCACCACCCTCCCACTTCCAGTCTCTGAAGCTCACAGGTTGGGAACTTAAGATTTAGAGCAAGACCGTCCCACCTAGCTACAACTTTCCCGGGTATAAAATGAGCAAACGTTTTTCTCTTCTCTGATCCTTTTCAATCTTCCTCAGAGGACAAACCAATCTAATATTATCAACTTATCGTTTTAACTTTCCTTTGTCTTTTTTTCCCCCCATGGGATACGAGCTTTCCCATTACAAATATATATTTATGGTGAAATGAACACATTCTCATCCTGGTCCCAGGCCTTGTTCTCCTGCCCATGCATAAGCAGTGCCTTGTTTTTCCTTCTAGAGGTGATCCATGCACTTACCAACATGAGCACCCAGGACTTTTTCCCTTTTACACAAACAGTAGCATATGGGACACATCCTTGAGCACCTCGTTTTCCCCTCTTGGTTGTTTCATGGCACTGCCCATAGAGCTGCACAGTTACCCCTCGTCCCATAGTACGGATCCATCACGATGTACCTAACCAGTCTTCTTTTGCTGGACACTGAGGTTGTTTCCAGCCTTTTGCCGCCATAATGACACAACAGTGAATATCCTGGGGGTGGGGGGGCGGGGATGGGGAGGGGAGTGGTACAAGTTCTTCGAGCCCTCAGCTCTTCAGGGAAAGCTGGGGCATGTACTTTGAGTAGCAGTTCCTTAGGGTCTTGATGGTTTGCATTGCTCCGTTTAGGACCAAAAGCAAGAAGCCTGGCTTAGTTTATAGAGACAGAAGGAAGACATCTGGGCCATAAACTTCGAGACATAATCCTTGTTTACCACTTTGGTCTTTAACCAAAAACCAAGCCAACCCCTTAAACTCTTTCCATTTGTGTGCTCTACGTAGTCGAGAGAACCTTTGCCAGAGCCTTTACAATCCTTGCTTAGAAATTCTTGAGCTATAACTCTACAGTTTAGTTTCGAGCAGGAAGAATTTAAAAAGCAGCATTTTGCAAAACAAAACATAAAACCTAGGCTATTTATAAAGCTGGCCCAGACTGCTTTTTTCAATGAAAAGAAAAAAAAGGTACGAAATCAAAAAGGTACAAAAGGAATAAGAGAAAAATAAATTTCCCTCTCACCGGGGCAGTTCACGGGTGTGTGACCAGTGCAGCCGAACAGGCTCCCGCTCAGAAGGGCCTTGTGCTTGGTGTGAACATTCCGCTGTCACCACTTAAAAATTCCTAAAAATGTTATCTTTGAACCCATGTTTTGTCCGTTCTTCTTTTTTTTTTTTCAATTGAGTCATAGTCAGTTTACAATGTTGTGTCCGTTTCTGGTGTACAGCACAATGCTTCAGTCATATATGGATATGCTTATATTCATTTTCATATTCTTTTTCACCGTGAGCTACTACAAGATATTGAATATATTTCCCTGTGCTGTACAGCATAAATTTGTTTATCTATTTTATATATACCAGTCAGTAGCTGCAAATCTCGGACTCCCAGTTTATCCCTTCCCACCCCATTCCCCTGCTGGCAACCATGAACCCGTGTCTTGTAAATGAAGTCCAGGAGGACAGAGGAGCACGCACACGAGCAGAGACGTCCGTGCACTAGGTGTCTGCTGTTCCTTGCTGCCTCATTTACATATAGTGATCTCAGCACCCCAGGAGCACGGAATTCTAGTGGGCCCGCCGGGCACGGGAGTTCGGTGACATTCAAGGGAAGTAGAAGATAAACGTGTTACTTCTATAACTGGGGGACCCTGGAAGGAGGAACTGACAACCCTGAGAGGCTGCACTTCCCACTTAAATACTAGACTTGCTTTGAATGCAGAAAAAGGTGTATTAGTTTCCTAAAGACTGCATAGCAAAGTACCACACAATGGGCGCCTTAAAACAATAGAAATTTTTTCTCTCACAGTCTTGGAGGCTAGAAGTCTGAAATCCAGGGGTCAGCAGGGCTGTGTTTCCCCTGAGACTCTGGGTGGAATCCTTCCTCGCCTCTTCCTAGCTTCTGGTAGTAGCCGTCAATCCTTGGCCTTCCTTGGCTTACAGTACATCACCTGCCTTCTCTGTCCATCTTCACGGTGTTTTTATAAGGCCACTAATCAGTCATCTAGCATTAAGGGCCCATCCCACTCCAGTATGATCTCATCTTAACTAATTCTATCTGGAATGACCTATTTCCAAATACAGTAACATAGTGCATATTAGGACTTCAACATATTTGTGGGGTGCGGGGGACACAATTAAACACATAACAGAAGGCAGTAGCATTCTGGGAAATACAGACAACCAAGGAACCCTATCATATCCTTTCTCACTGGTGTTGCTTCCTTGAATTAAGCAACCACATATTATGACAAAGAAGGAAAGTAAAAGATGGGGCCACCCATCATTCCTTTTCTTTCTCCTCTTCCTTACTCCTGAGTGAGCTGGAGCTGGAGAGTATTGGTGAGATGTGCAGATCTCAAAAAGTTCATTGCACCATTATTCACAATAGCTAAGACATGAAAACAAGCTAAGTGTCCCTTGATGAATGGATGGATAAATGAATTGTAATACGTATATATACACACACATATATACATACACACACAATGGACTATTATTCACCCTTCCAGCCTTAAAAAAGAAGGAAATCCTGCCATTTGTGACATCATGGATGAAGCTGGAGGGCATTATGTCAAGTGAAATAAGCCAGACATAGAAAGGCAAATACTGCACAGTATCGCTTACACATGGAAGCTACAAAAGTTGAATTCCTAGAAGCAGACAGTAGAACAGAACAGTGGTTACCAGGGGTAGGGAAGTAGGGAAAATGGGAAGATGACCACTGTACAGCATGGTGATTATAATCTGTAAGACTGCACTGTATACTGGAAATTTTCTAAGAGAGGAGATCTCAGGTGCTCTCGCCACCAAAAAAACCCAAAAACCAAAAAACAACAGGTAACTACGTGAGGTGATGGGTGATGATATGTTAATTAGTTTGACTGCAGTAATCATTTCTCTGTGTATTTGCATATCAAACATTTGTTGTGCACCCCAAATATATACAATTTTTTATTAAAAAAAACCCCAAAAAACTCTAAAACAAAAACAGAAAGAAGTAAAACAACAAGTTGCGTTCATTTTGTGCAGCATTTTCCACTGCTGTTACATAAACTAAATACATATGAACATACAAGCTATGAAATACGAATCGTGTAATTTCAGGGATCCTGCATACGAGTTAAATACTCTTATTTTTGCACTGAAGAGGGGCAATGCACAATATAAAGATGAACAATAAAAGTCATAGTCATATTTTAAAATTTTCTTTACTTAGAACATGAAAGAGGAAATTTAAAAAAAAACCATGACAAGTCGAGAGATGACAGAAGAAAGGAAAAACTTTGTATTTTAATGACTTTAACAGCACCATTCCCTGCCTTTGGAACAAGGGGCCTCGTGTTTTACCTTTGCACTGGGCCCTGGGAATGGCGGAGCTAACCCCGCTCCCCTCTCCGGCCCCTCTGAACTCTACCCCAGAGCAAGCCTGTTGCTGTGGTCTGAATGTTTGTGTCCCTCCCACAATTCCTATGTCGAAATCCTAACATCCCAAAGGTGGTGGTATTAGGAAGTGGGGGCCTTGGGGAGATGATTATGTCAAGAGAGTGGTGCCTTTTGAAAGAGACTGGGCCCCGCCCACCACGTGAGGACACAGCCAGAAGGTGCCGGCTCTGAACCAGGAGGGCAACCACACTGGCGCCTTGATCTGTGTTCCCTGCCTCCAGAACCTGTGAGAAATAAATTCCTGTTGTTCACAAGCGACCCAGCCTGTGATATTTTGCTGCAGTAGCCTGAACAGACTAAAACACCCATTTCTGTATCCTTCCAAAGATAATCTGTGCCTTGTAATTCTTAATCCGAACTCACCCATCTACCTTCATGAACAATCCTTAGGGCAAAAATTTCCTCCTGTTTTCCCACTATTGCTATTTACTCTCACACCATTTAGGCTCTGTGAAGACAACACAGGGCCTAAGGTAAATAATGATGGACAGAAGGCTGGCAGAGCTAACAGGATCTGGAGGAGTCACCTGGCTCAGACTTCAGCTGGGGAAGGAGAAATCCCAGTTTTCACAGGAGACCCCGAAAATTGTGTGACCCTGGACACTGACGCTCTTTGGTAGTAAGATGGGGAACCATGGTTTCCTTCCAAGACTGTTGTGACTATGAAAAGAAGGTGAATGAAAGTACAAACTGCTCTGTAATGCTTGTCCATCATAACAAGACATGCCAGAACCTTCCTAGGGCATTCCTCTTTAAAGCCTGAAGCAAGCACTGTGAGAACTCACTGTGAGGGCTTTGCAAGCAGCCCTCCTTCCACTGGCCTCAGTTTCTCCTTCTGTCAAAGGAGAGGAAGAGGACACAGACCCAGGGGGATACAGGAGTCAGGGAGACAAGTAAGTGAGAGAAACTTGCCGAGTGGAAGACAACCCTCACAGCCCTCCTGGGTCGCTTCCCTCCCCTCACTCCCAACTGTGAGAGAGACGCAGGGATGGAGGAGTGTTCTCTCTGAAGAAAACAACAACACAAGTTTGATAGTCAACGGCCACCCCAGCCGAGCTGCCAGGGGCAATAGGGAGTGGTGAGGACTGTGGCAAGCCAGGGAGCTCCTGATGCATCCCAGGTGAGGTGCTCTCTATGCCTCGCTGACTGTTCCAGCGCCAGAGTTTGGCCCCAATATTGCCAGTTTGTTAAATTTTTTCAAAGAAAGAAGAAACCAAGATATCTCCTGATTTTTAAAATACTGGGCCTTTTTTTTTTCTTCTTCTCTTTCCCTTTTTTATTATACTGTGTAGCCACCCAGAGCATCGGCCCCAGTCTGTGAACTCTGGACTAGGTGTGTGATAAGGAGCATTCCAGCCTGACTCGGCTTCTGTGGGGAACAATGCAGCAAGATCCTAGGAACTCCCCAGACTCCAGGAGGAAATAAAAGCCGCCATGAACTTAAAAGCCCCTGAGCCCGCCAGACGCCCCTCCTCTGACAGACAATGAACAGGAAGGAAACTGGGACTGGACAGTAAAAAGCAACAAGACAAGCCTGCTGGGGCTGCCAGTGGGACCCTCAAGCTAGGGAGGTCCTCACCGCCAGCAGCAGGGTGCTGCTTTCCTCTGGCCACGGGGTGCCATGAGGTCACCTTCTGTGGGGGCGTCCAGGTGTGCAGAGATCCAGGGTGGGAGAGCCAAGGATTGAGGCGGGCTTAGGCCAGGGGACGGGGTGCTGGACAATCCTCTGTTTTGTCATTCTTTTTAAATTGAAGTACAGTCAATTACAGTGTGTCTTATACTGGTGTACATCCCAGTGTCCCGGTCATGCATAAACATAGATAGATTCGTTTTCTTTTTTTTTTCCCATTAAAGGTTATTACAAGATATTGAACATAGTTCCCTGTGCTATACAAAAGAAAACTTTAAAAAAAATCTATTTTTATATATAGTGGCTAACATTTGTAAATCTCAAACTTTATTTTGACATTTTTTGATTATACAGGTATCCATCCCCTTGGAACACTATTACAGCATGATTAAAATATGTTTAAGATCCTGAACAACCCCACTCTCCTACCACCGCTAGGCAAACCACGTGATACCGATGTGATGGACTCCTGGGCTGGACACAGAGACCGTGGGGGCCCGGAGAGAGCAGCTCCGAGGCTACAGGTGGAAGTGGTGGAGGAGGCGAGAGGGGACAGGCTCTGAGCGTGTTTGGAAGTTAGAGCTCCCAGGACCTGCTGGTGGACCAGCAGCCGGGTGTGAAAGAGGGAATCAGGATGACCCCAAGGTTTTAGTTCTGAGCGCCTGACGGCAGACGACGATCTCGTTTCCTGAGACCTTAATCCCATCACCGGGGACATTTTTGATGTGTTGCGCCCCCCTCCCCCAAGCCTCTCTGCCTCCCACCAGCTCCGTGGTTAAATCCGGGCTCTGAGTGAGACTGCTCAGACTTCAGTCTTGACCTTGGTTCTTTCTAGTTAGGCAAGTAACTTAACCTCAGATTCCTCATTTATACGATGGGGATGACAAGCGGTGCCTCCTTGATGGAGTTATATAAAGATCAAACAATGTAACGCCTGGTGTGCAGAGGGCACTGAGCAAGTGTGAGCCGAAGTTACCATAAGCATTAAGTTGTAATTGTCTGAACGCGTCATTTTGTATCCCGCTGCTTCTAAGCCCCAGATGATCTCAGGAGCATTTTTCATGAGATACCTTAAAAATAGCTTTCAGAAATACTTTCAGTGGCTGCTTAATATTCTCTCACGTAGCTAAATCATTTTTTCAACCCAGTCTTTCATTGTTGGACATTTCAAAATACGACAAAGAGCTAGTGGTTACACATTGTTTTCTCTGTGCATTATACACAACGCTGAGATGAAAATCCTAAAAATGCACTTTCTTTGTGCTTCTCCGATCATTTCCTGACGATTCACTCCTAGAAGTGAAATTGCTGTGATAAAGGGTGTGAACAATTTTACACCTTCTGAAATAGATTATAAATGGACCTCCAGGAAGTTTCTACCAAAACACATTTCTGTCAACACAAAGTTAGAAAGTGCCTGCTTCCATGGACCCTCCCCAAGACTAAGTTATCATTTAAAAAAATTTTTTTAAAGAAAAAATATATTAAAAAATGTTTCCAAGTTGATTGTAAAATTGAACACATTGTTTTAGTTCACATTTCTTTGCTCTCTGGTGATTATTTATATTTCTTCTACAAACTGTCCTTTACACAGCTTCCTCTTGGCCTATTCGAGTTTTGCTAAAGGAAGTGCTAGTTACATATTAATACTAACAAGGCGGTTGCATTTGTGGCAGATGTTTTTCCTGCTGTCTCTACATTTTACATTGGGTTTTTACAACCTGCAGGACACACAGGTAGTCAAACCTCTCTTCCCCTCCTGAGAGTATGTGCTTCCAAATGTACCTGGGACCCCAGGGTGGAGGTCCACCCCCCTAAATTGATGTGTAGCTTCAAGCATGACATCTCTCAGATCACAGTCTCCCCACCTGCCAGTGGAGGGTACAGATTCAATTAGACCTCAGTCACTTTACCTGCTGCTGAAGTAAGTTCTTGTAACTCAAAGCTTTGGGGGTCCAAAGTCAGATTGCCTGGGTCGATACTCCAGCTCTGTCACCAGTGGGCTGGGTGACCCCAGTACTGAAGACTGAGTCTTAATTTCCTCCCCCCAAAAATGAGTACCTCCTCCTGGATCGATGAAAGGATTAAGTTTCTTTAGCTAATATGTATGGATACCTGCTATCTGCCAGGCACCGAGCTGGGTTCTTGAAGTATATCAATGAACAGAAGTGACGAAGTCTCCACTCACTTAGAGTCTACACTCTAGTAGGGAAGCGGGTCAGGCAGCCAACACCGGAGACTGTGGTGCAGACTCTCAGCCCCCTCTCTGAGGCCATCACTCTGAGTTCCTGGTGCCTGCGTTGGGAAGTGCTGACTTGCCTCTGGCGGCTAGAGCCGTCTCCAATCCAGCCTTGCCGCTGGAACCTGTTTGGCAAGCAGAACCTGGGAGGTCAGGGAATCAATGCCCCGGAGGCAGCCCTCAACCCAAGAGGGACAGGCTTTGGTCTCTCTATTTAGCGGGACAACCCTGTGAAGTATTCTGTATGCTTCCCAGAGGTCCTGGGGGGATAAAGCCCCTCCCTCACAGGAGTGAGGCCGATGACACTCTTAGACTGACTTTGCACCCTCCCTGTCTCACGGTCCCTGCATCCTCATCCCCCACTTTTTGGCCACATCTTCCAAATAAACTATATGCACCTGAATCCTTGTCTCACTCTGCTTTGGAGGAAATGCGAAGTAGAACAGACATAAACAAATAAAACAAAGAAGGCAGTGAGGACCATGCAGAGAATTGAAATGTTGGGGGTGGTGGGGGAGGGTATAGCTCAAGGGTAGAGCACATGCTTAGCATGCAGGAGGTCCTGGTTCAATCCCCACTACCTCCTTCAAGAATAAATAAATAAGCCTAATTGCATCCCCTCCCCCAACCCACCCCAAACGAAACAAAACAAAAAAAGAAATGGCAAGAACAGAGCATCCGGTGAGCCTGAGAGACAAGGAGAATCTAACCATGCACGGACTAGGGGAAAGAATTATCTGGGCAGAGGAAACAGCTGGTGCAAAGACCCAACTCGGGAGTGTGCTTGGCATGTTAAAGAAGAGAAAGGTCAGCGGATCTGGAATTTAGTGGGTGAGGAAATGATGTGCAGAGGAAGGCCAGATGGTGAGGGACATTTTAATCCAAGAATAATGATTTGGGACTTGATTCTAAATGCCATGGATGGGAGGTCAGAGGAAGGTTTTAAGCAAAAGAATGACAAAGATTGATCTGCAGTTTCGAAATATCCCCCCCGGCTACAGAGTGAGAGTGGGTTAGAAGCGGGAGTGGAAACAGGGCACCCAGCGAGCGATGGTGGCAGCTTGGACTAGTGTCATCAAACTGTGGATCGAGAGAAATCGATTTGGGGTGTATTTGATAAAGATGGAGGACACAGATGGGGCCTACTACATGCCAGGCACTCCTCTAACCCCTCCATAAATTAACTCACTTAATGTTCACCAAATCCCTCTGAGTCAGGCAGTATTTTTAGCCCCATTTTACTGTTGGGAAAACAGAGGCACAGAAAGATTGAGTAACCTGCCTAAGGTCACCCAGAGCAGAGATTTGACCCAAGTCATTCTGGATCCACGGTCTAGGTTCTGACTACAGTGGTCCCCACTTAGGTGTGGAGGCTACGTCCCAGGATGGCCAGTGGTTGCCTGAAACCTTGCACAGTACAAGATCCTATGTGCATTTATATATATATATACACACACACCATGTTTTTTCCTACATATACATACCGATGGTAAAGTTTAATTAACAAATGAGGCACAGTGAGAGAGTACCAACAACTAATGATAAAATATAACAATTTCAATAATATTGTCATAAAAGTTATGTGAATGTGGTCTCTCTTTCAAAATATCGTGCACACATGTAATGCCTTTTCTTTCTTAAGTAAGCACTTACCACGCACGGCGGTTGTAACTTGTGCAGTTTGAGGTGTGACAGCAAAACTGACACAAATTTTTTTTTCTTCTTCACAAGTGGACGGAAAATTCATTCTTGCCGTAGATCTTAGCAACCTCAGCGTGTGATTTTTTTTCTTTCCTTCTTCTTCTTCTTTTTTGTTTCATTTTGGAAGCCCTTTATCGTAAAAACTATTCTTTTGTCGGCTGGCAAACAGCAGCCAGAGTCTCAGCGATTATTCTGGACCTTCAAGTTGGATAAATGCAATTTCTTTTCTTGAGACACAAGTTTTCTGTCTGTATTTCTGAGGCAATGTTATTGCCATCTCTGCAGTGTCTGGTGGGCCCTGACGCATCAGCCAGGCTGGTGGTTTCTGTCCCTTAGAGTGTTGTGAAATCAAAGCAGAATGAGAAGGTGGTCCTGCTGATCTCAGAACTTCTGATAACTGGGCTTAGGGTTGTCCCTTCTGTCAGGGAACCTTATTAATGGAGCACGTGGCTTGACCACCTGAACGACCCTGTTGCAGACGCCATCTTGCTGCTCATCATGACCCTGGAAAAGGGGCAGCTCTCCTTTTTTTTTTATTAAGTCAAGAATTTTCACCTTTCCACTTAAAGGAAGCACTTAACAGCTTCTCTTCGGCAGATCCGAATTGCCAGCATCACTACTCTTGTGCTTTGGGGCCATTATTAAGTAAAATAAGGGTGACTTGCGACACCAGCACTGCAAAACCGAGACAGTGGATCTGAGAACTGGTACTGAGTGACCAACGGTGGGATACACTGGACAAAGGGATGATTTATGGAGCGGGAGGGCGGGAGATTTCCTCAAACTACTCAGAACCGCAAGCAATTGAACATTTATGAATTGTTTATTTCTGGAATGTTCCATCTAATATTTCCAGACCACGGAGAACTGAAATTGTGGAAAGTGAACTCACGGATAAGGGGGGGGACTTACATTGCCCTGCCTCACTGGGGCCCACTGACTGTGCTGGGGGCTGGGAGGTGGGGAAGGGTAGCTGGGAGGCAGCGGGGTCCCAGAGTTCCAGGTGTCCCATTAGGACGGCCCTCCCCCAGCATCCAGGCCCCGGCTGTTGGGTGAGGGTGGGCCACCGCCTTCTCTGAGCTCCAGGCAAGACCCCGTCCCTCCTTCTCCCCGACACTCGTGGCCTCACTGCCAGGATCCGCCTTACAACCCCTTGAACCCTCTACAGCCCAGGTCTCCCAGGCCTCCCCTCCCTTCCCCAGACTGGCACCCCCAGGCCCGCCATCCTCCTCTCTTCTGACCTGTCCCTAAAGCTGGCCACTTTCCCTCTAACCCTGGCCAATCCCAGGCAAAGCCCCCACGTCCTCAAGCGCCTCTCTGTGCCCCCTTCACCTTCTCTCTGTCATTCCTGCGAGGCACATTCAAATCACCTCCACGGCTCACAAACACAGCCAACTTGCTGGACCAATTAAACGAAAATCCTGGACGGTGGGGTCCATGCACTGGTGTGGGCTCAGTGTCCCCAGGTGTTTGTCATTTGCAGCTGGGGTGGTGAGCCACAGACCCTGGCTCTCATGGGAGCTCGGTGTCCCCACCGGCTCCGCATGTGGAAGCCTTGTCCCTCCTGAATCTCTGCTCTGTGGACCTGGGGGTAGGTGGGGGTGCCTCCTTGCACCCCTGTGTCACTGCCAGACCCTTCTCCATCGTCACTCCTGTAAAACCTACCGGCTTTGAACCTCTTGTCATTAGAATGCAGCTCCCTTGACCTGCCCTATGGCGTCACCTCCTGGCCACCAGGCCACGGCCCTTGCTTGAGGATTTTAGCGCTCGGCTCTCTATCACTCTCTCTAACCACCTTCTATTTTAATTCTTGGTGTTTTCAATATCCAAGCAGATGGATGTATCTTCTGAGACTCTGGCCTCTGACTCCTTGACTTCCTGTCCTCCAATCACCCCATCTTCCTTGCTACCGTCTCACCCCATCTATAACCTCCATCTGCAGCTCGCTCCCTCTAGGACCTAGGCCCCAATAACCCCTGAAGTCCTGGATCCTGACACCTCTCCACTGTCTAGTCGTGTCCAGATTCAATTCCAAGGTCAATCAGCTGACTCACTCTATTGCCTCTACCTTTAACCCAATTACTTTCCTTTTTTTTTTTTTCCAGCCAAGGGCAGTTTAGCCACGAGAATTTATAGCATTCCCTTGGCTAAACTTCAACCCAGGTTAAATCCACCTGTCTGTCCTGTGCTGGCTCTGGTGTGGCTGAGCTTGACTGGACAAAAACACAGCCATGCCTGGCAGCCTTCAGTGAATTCACCATTCAGCGCATGCGGGTGCTCCATTCTGCCTGGCAAAGTGACTGTATTGTCCTTGTCCTGAGATTCTCAAAGGTGATCCCTAAGCGGAAGGAGATGTTTCACCTGCTCAGGCAATAGAAATGCAAATTCTTAGGTCCCACCCCAGACCTGCTGGAGCAGAAACTCTAGGGGTGAGGGGCCGGCACTCTGTTGTAATGAGCCCTCCAGGTGAGTCCAAGGCACAGGGCTCTAGTCCATTTCTTTCCCCCTCTCCTAAATGACTATTTATAATTTACCCCATTCCTGCAAAGGTCCAATACTTCCTTCCCCACCTCACACTGAGCTCGCTTCCTTATTCACTAACAAAGCAGAAGAATTTCCCACAACACACCTGAGTCACCCTTACTGCCCCCCCCCCCGTGCCCTCACACCCTCCTGCTCTCTCATTGGCTGTCAGTGCTCCTAAGGCCACACCCCCACTACTGCCCTGGTCTAGAGCACCCCCCCCCAGCTCTCAGCTGGGTTTTGGCAAAAGCTTCCTAACTAGTCTGCTTATACCAGCCCCTGCCCCCCCCCATCTGCACAGCAGCTGAAGTGATCCCATCGAAATGCAATTCACGTCTCTCCTTTGCCCCAAACCCTTCCTTCTGTGGCTCCTCATCTCACTCAGAGTAGAGGCCAAGTCCTTCCTATAGTCACAGGGCCCTGCATGACCTGCCTACCCCTCTGCTTCCCCCTTTTACCTCATCTCCTCCCCACCTTTTCCCCTCTCTCCACCTGCTATCCCCATACCTCCATTTTCCTCAGGCATTCTGGGCAGGTTTCCACCTCAGGGCCTTTGCACTTGCTGTTCTTATTCCCAGATATCTGATCAACTCTCCAAGTAGATCCTTCAAGTCTTTATTCAATGTCATCTTCTCAGAGAGCCTTTCTTGGCCACCTATTATAGTTTCAACTTCTAATTACTGACACTTCACTCTTCACTGCTTTATTTTATTTCCTAATATTTAGTATTATCTAATCGACTATATATTTCTCTTTTCTAATCTTGATGACTGTCTCCCAGGTGGAACATAAAGTCCACGAGGGCAGGATATTTCACTCTTGTTCACACTCTCAGTATCCAGCTGAGCGCCAGACGTGGTAAGTGAGTTAATGCCATCAACCTCTCTGAACATTCCCTTCCTATTCTCCGTTTAATTAAAACCTGGCTCCTTTCTAAGAACATGCTTTCTCTGGAGCTCCCTTAGCTCAGGTTTGTCTTCTGTCACACTCCCCTCATTCTGAGGGGCCTAAACAGGAGGCAGGTGATCTCCCTGTGCCTGATTGTCACATCCACACCAACCTCCCTCACTCCTCCATTAACGCCCCACCTCCCAGCTTAGAAATCCACATCATCAGACTAGACAGTCTCCCCACGGTCTCCCGTGGGCCCCAGGGTCATTTCCCCTCAGTCCTTGAAGATCTGAGCCCATGCCTCACGGTCTCTGTCTCCACCACTACTTCACTGTGATTCTCGGTAATTTCACTCTCTTGGTAGATGATTCGTCCAAGATCCAGGTCCCTCTCCTCCTTGAGGCCTTCTTCTCCAATAGTCTTGTCCTCTGCACTAACTCGGCCCAAACCCAGACTTTGTTATTACTCATAACTGCACATCATCCATTTCTAGCATCACATGCTACGACCACCACCCTGTCTTTCCAGCTCACCTCTCTGGCACCTCAATTCCAATAATCATTCCACCCGACTCGATACTTCATCCATTGATCCCTCCACCGTTTCACTGTCCCAACCGCCTACTCTCACCCCAACACTTGCTTCTTTACGCCACCCAGATTCCATAGCTTATCATTAAACCCTTCTGTTGCCGGTATCCTCAACTCTTCCGCCTTTTCTCACTTCACAACTTTCACGTATTCACTGCTTCCAATTATTCACCTAGTGTTTTTCTTGTCTAAGAAAATTTTATCATGATAAAATATATAAAATGTGCCCTTTCAACCATTTTTAACTCAGTGGCATTAATTACTTTCACACTGTTCTGCAAACGTCACTACTCTTTTCAGGTTTGTGCCTGTGCATAGGAAATCCCAAAGAATCCAAAAGAAACCTACTGGAACTAATAACCAGGTTCAGCAAGGCTGCAGTTGCCTCTTCTCTCTTGAACCTTCCTCAACCATGTTTTTCCTCTATGTCTCCTCCCAAACTGCTCTTTCCAAAATCCCCCCTGAGCTCCATCTCGCTAAAGCCAACGGTCACCTCTTGGTCCCAGTCTTACTTTTCCTACTGCATCATCTGTTATGGTTGATCATTTCTTCCTTTTTGTAAGTGTCTTCACTTGGTGCTACGGGCTGAGTATTTGCGTTCCCCCAGCCCAAATTCATTCATCCCTAGTATGATGGTACTTAGAGGTGGGGCTTTGGGGAGGTGACTAGGTCATGAGTGGAGGGCCCTCCTGAATTTGAGATTACTGTCGTGATAAAAGAGGTCCCAGAGAGCTCCCTTGTCCCTCCACCATGTGAGGACACAGCATCTTGATCTTAAATGTTCTCACCCCTAGAACCAGGAGAGATAAATTCCTGTGGTTTATGAGACACCCCACGTGGAACACTTTGTCACAGCCGCCCAGCCGGACTAAGACCCTTGGCCTCCAGAACCAGAGGCCCTTGATTCTTTCCTACCTTGGTAGAGGAGAGGCACTTTGACCAAAGAGGCAGAAGTTGGAGCAATGCAGCCACAGGTCAAGGAACTGCCATCCACCACCGGAAGCTAAAAGATGCAAAGAACAGATTCCCCACTAGAGCTTTCAGAGGGAGCATGGCCCTGCTGGCACTTAGAGTTCAGACTTCTGGCTTCTAGAACTGTGAGAGAATCCGTTTCTGGTGCTTTAAGCCACCAAGCACGTGGTAATCTGTCACAGCAGCCCTCGCAAACTAATAGAGCTGTCTAGTAGACATCTCCGACTCAATGTGTCCAAAAACAAACTCTTCATTTCCTCATTTCCCACTCCCACCCACCGAACTTGCCCCCCTCCCCCCACCGTCTTTCCCATCTCAGTAGGGGACAATTTCAGCCTTAAAATTGTTCAGGCCAAAACCTTAGTGTCTCTGTTGACCCTTCACTGTCTATCAGATGCCACATCCAAATCGTCAGCAAACACCGTTAGCTGCACCTTCAAAGATAACCCAAATCAGAACACCTCCAGCTTCTTCCCTGCCACCACCTGGGTCCAAGTCACCAGCATCTCTTGCTGGGATGATGGCAGTCATCTCCTGTCTCCCTGATTGTGTTCTTTCCTTTACAGTCTAATTGTCAAAATACCAGCTGGGAGTGATGCTATTCAAACCTAATTTGTCACTCCTTTGCTCAAAACCCTCCCATCTCGCTCAACATAAAAGCCAAGTCCTTACAGTGCCCTACAAGGGCAATGAGCAGGGCACCTGCATTTCTCTAATGTCATCTCCTGCTGCTCTCCCCCTCCTCACTTGGGTCTTTGACCAACCAACCACGTTCATTCCCACTCTGAGGAACTTTTCATTGAGACTGCTGGGGGTTTAGGAGGGAAGCTGGTAGGGTGACCAGGCTACATTTTGTGCCATTTGAGTTTTGTAGACATGAATTTAAAGTGAGACCAATTTGCATAGTTGTTTGTTCTTTAGGACATTCAGCTTGGAAGGAGTGAATGGAGAAAGAGGAGGGTTGGGGTTTGACCGGATTAAGGTTTTGCTGGGGAAGAATGATGGGGAGAGAAGAGCACGGATATTAAGGCCATTTGTGTAATGGAGTGATTATAATGTTGGACCATGAAATCTGAGCTGGATAAGAAGGAATTAAGTTAGGTAATACACCTAAAGCACTTACTACAGGGCTGGGCATGTTGGAAAGACTCAAGAAACATGAGCTATTATTACCACAAGCATTCATCCTACATATACTGAAAGGATTCTTAAACCTAAAAAAAGACCTGGCAAAATTAACTGCAGTCCCACACTCTCCCCCAGCCCCCTTGGCTAAACCACAATCCCTACAAACAGGAGATGGCTTTGAAGACAGAGCAGTAAAATCCAAGATGAAGACAATACATAAATCTTTATGTATTTCAATGGAAGGATGTGTTTGGGTGTTGCTCATTATAAATTGTTAAGAGTTGGAAAACAATTATGACTTTTCACCCTGGTGGTGTGAGGTCCAAAACATACTTTTAATTTATTTATACCGAAGAGATATATATGTTAAGTATTATCTTTGTCTTGGATTTTGTCTTATCCCTTCAAAGGGTTTCAGCCTGATGATATGATGGTTTTCTCTTAGATGAACGCACGCTTCATTCTACACATCATCACTCACTTGTTTTCAGTGATACATTAATACTGACACAGAAAGTACCTTGTCATCTGTTACTCGTATCTGCCAAGTGCGCAAGCTGTGGTTGACTAATTGGAAACACACAACCAAATGGATCAGCTTCATCCCTGTGTTCTGGGTACCCAAGGCCATGGCCCATTTCCTGTCAAGCTTCAATATTATTCCAAGATTTGGCTAAGAAAAACATTTTATTTTATACAAATAGAGATGTCAATGAGTGGAATGTCAAAGTCACATGTATTTTAAAGATTAAAACATACCAGCAAAATTCAGGAGCTGGGCCATGGAGCAAAAAAATCAACAGATGGGAGTTGTGGTAGGAGGCTCCATCTGCCAAGGCCCTGCTAATTTAGGATTAAGACGGACCCTCTGTGTCAATGCTGTGGTAGCAGGAACGATCCGAGATTTTTGAGCTAAACACCCAGGTAGGTGGGTTTGCCCGCCACTGAATGAGGGAGCTGGGGCTGGAACCAAGCATTGAGGGTTCAAGTCTCTGATATTATTCTTCTAACTGTGAAATGGATTATTATTATTATCGTGAAATGGATGTGATAACTTCGAATTTCCTCAATTCTATCATCCACCATTTGACATTTTTAGGATTGCGATTGTGTCTTAAAATGAACCCATTTGAAGGTGGTAGTGCTTGTCTTCAAATGGAAAAAGAATAAAACCAGAAGGCAATTCTCTTTCACGGTGCTGATTTAAAATGTATTGAAGCAGAGAGGCTCCCAGCTCATAAGGCTGCTGTGAGGATTAAGCTGGAAGAAATGAGATGCTGTGTGTAAAGCATTTAGAAGAATGCCTGGACCTGGGGTGGAGGGGGGGTGGGGAGGAGGGGCAGCTGCAGCCTTTCCCATGTCGCCCTCCCCAGTCCGGTGTGCTGGGAAGATTCCCTTGTCACCTTATCTGCACCAAGACCTGGCAGCGCCCAGCAGAAAAAGGAGAGGGAAAAATCCCTACTCTGCTCCGCGGGGCTATTTCTTATAATTCGTTGTAACTGGGTTCAAGGACTTGGATTTCTCTGATTCTTTTTTCTACACCCCTCCCTTTATTTTGTTAATCACTAGCAAGCCTTCTTCAGAACACTACCAGATTTGGCCCACCCATTCAGCACCTCTGCAGGGGAACCTGGAGCTTGCATGTATTTCTTGTTTACATGCACGTTATTTATGCAAAACCTTCATTCAAAACGCTCAGGGGACTCTCCTTCCGCGTACCAAGCCGACGTGCTGTCGGTGGTCCTCACTGCCATCCGCGAAGCCCCGCCATTGTTTCTCTAGCCACGTGGCTCCTGGGCTGTACACACCTGCAAGCTGCCTTCTCAAGCCTTTGCGTTTGCTGTTCCCTCTGCTGGAAATGCCTCCCTCCCCCGCAGCGCCGTGAGACAGTCTCATCTCATCCTTGAAAAAGTCTGTCCTCAAACTCCGCCTTTGCAGGAACGTCTTTTCTGAACACCTCGCTACAGTTGTAACCCACCCCTGACAAGCGCCCTACTGTAATTTCTCTCCCTGGTACTTAAGACCATGAACCATACTATTTTACCTTCTTACCTGGTTTACTGCCTCTCTCTATTATAGTGTAAGTTCCGCGAAGGCAGGAATTTTTCTCTATTTGGTTTGCTTGCTTTATCCCCACTGTCCAGAACAGAGCTGGCACATGCAGGTACTCAGAAAGTACTTATTGAAATAACTGGTCTTTATGTATTGAGCATATGCCTTCTTTAAGTTGGAAGTATTGGGCCAAAGGGATGAATATTTTCTATAGTTCTTCACTTAGTTGTTGCCTGTATCAATGGTTTGTCCCTGTTTATTGCTGAATAGTATTTCATAGTATGGATGTACTACACTTTATCTGAGGTGGGAAGCCCCATAAAAAAACGGCAGGGCCACTACTCTCCTGCCGGCACCAACCGGTTCCCTGGCCCAGAGGCTCTATCTCACTTTTTTGCCTCTGAAACGGCTTACTTACCCCCTAAAATTCTATTGGTTCCCCTAGGTCACTTCTGATTGGTCCACTTCCCTAACTTCTGATTGGCCCATTTGTAGTACTTCATTTGCATGGAGCTCACTCCTGATTGGTTATTTCTCTCACTCCTGATTGAGCTATTTCTACAAAGCTTGTTCCTGGTTGGTCAACTTCTGTTATACTTTATTTGCATATGATGTTGCAAAGTGTAAAAGTGACAGCCTATAAAGGCCTGTGTAAATCTGCAAATGGGCTTCAGAGCTTGGAGTGTTAACTCCTCTGGGCCTGCTGGTGTAATAAACCTGAGTTCTCCAACTCTCCCAGTGCTGCTTGGTCTCTTCTGGGATCCAGGTTGCTGTCACAACTGAGCTGTAACACATTTTCCCTCAACATATTTAACCATTTACCAGTTGAAGGATATCTTGGCAGTTTCCAGTTTGGGGCTGTTATGAATAAAGCTGCTATAAACAATTGGGTACACATTTTTATGGGATCCTAAGTTTTCATTTCTCTGGGATAAATGCCTAGGAGTGCAATTGCTGGGTTGACTTGTAGTTGTGTGTTTACTTTTTTAAAGAAGCTTCCAAACTGTTTTCCAGAGGAGCTGCACCATTTTACATCTCCACCAACAACGTGAGCGACCTGGTGTCTCCACATCCTTACTAGCATTTGGTATTGTCACTTTTTTTAATTTTAGCCATTTTGATAGGTGTGTAGTGATATCGTGGATTTAATTTGGGTTTCTCTAACAGCTAATGATCTTGAGCATCTTCTTCGGTGTGCTTACTTGGCGTCTGTTTATCTTCTTCAGTAAAATGTCTTCATGTCTTTTGCCTATGGTCTAATTGGATTGATTTCTTGCTTTTCCACTATTGAGTTTTGAGAATTTAAAAAAATACATTCTAGATACTAGTCTTTGTCAAATATGTAGTTAGCAAATAAATATCTTCTGCCACTCTGTAGGTTTTCTCATTCTTTTGATAGGGTCTTCCATAGAGTAAAAGTTTTTAGTTTTGATGAAGTCCAACTTTAAAATTTTTCCTTTTAAGGGCACAGTTTGGTGTCAAGTCTAAGATCTCTTTGCCTAGCCAGATCCTAAAAATTTTCTTCTATGCTTTTTTCCTAAAAGTTTTATAATGTTTTACATTTAAATCTATAGTCAATTTTGACATCAGCAGGAATTTGTTTTTTGTATAAAGTTTGAGATTAGACTGAGGTTCTTTTTTTTCTTTTTCTTTTAACCTTTGGATGTTCAGTTTGGAGCCTGCATTTTAACAAATCTTCAGGAACGACAAGGTTTGAGAACTTCTGGGGAGGATGTGTGGGATTTAGATGGTGATGTGATAGTAAATGTTTCACAATCAGCTCTTGTTTGGGGGGGTACAATTTCCGTGGTATAAATACAACCCTCATAGCTGATGGCAAGCTACCTATACGATGCCCCTGAACACAGACTTGGGAAGAGATTCACAGAAGCACAGCATTTATGTAGCATGTCCATACTTACAAAAGATGCAAATAACCTCAGAAATGCAGATAGTAATAAAATGTAGTAGGAAGTGATGCATTTTGAGTATGTATCACCTTTGTTTTAAATACAATTTATTTAAGTTTGTGTCAAGAACTTTGGAGCTTCTGAGAGTTTACCCTGTTTGCAAGCTCACACATAGTCAGTTTCATGGATGCTGGCAGAAGACATGAGACTCCTGGGTCAGAGACAAAGGACTTTATTACTTACAGCCACCACAGTAACCAGAGTGTCAGCATTACCTTGTACTAGTCCCCTGAGCCCTAATTCCTGTAGGGTGATGCAAAATGGACCAGCCAGCCCTTGGACATGCAGTGGGTTCCATAGAGGAGAGGAATCCTGAGCGGAGGGACCCGAATCTTTTATAAAGCTAAGCTATCATCTTTCACAATGCTCAGAGGCAGACATTATCTTTATTATTCTGGACAATAAGCAAACCTGCCCTTTTCTTTGGAGGGAGACTCAATACAAACAAGTTTGAAAAGATAGCCCAGAACAAGGACAGTCAGTGCCTCCACTCATGAGACCAGCTGAAATGACAGACTCAGGAGGAACTGGCTCCCAACAACTTTTATCATTTGATTTTTTAATAATGGCTGTGTTTAACAGCCCACTCACAAAATTCCTGAAAATGTAACAGCAGGCCCTCAGAAGCCAGCACAAGCTGGCTCCAGCACATCAATGTATTTCAAGGAGGAAAAAAAAAAAAAAGGAACGACAAAGGGAGAGAGTCCCTCTGGGCTGATTTCACCAGCTGGGAGCCCAGGAGGCTGGAATGAGGCCCCATCCGTGGAGGAAGCTGTTTTGATGGTTTGTTTTCCAGAATGGTTATGATTATAATGGAAATTATAATAATGGTTATTAAAATAAAAATAGCAACCACTCTCTGTTGCCTGTCAGGTGCAGGTCATGCATTGTGGGGGCTTGTAATCTCATTGAAGCTTCACAGTGACCCTCTGAAGTAAGGACTGTTACTATCCTCATTGAATAAATGAGAAAACCAAGACGCCCAGAAGTCAAGGAAGAAAGCTGGGCTGGGACTGAGCTTGTCCGGCAAACTCTAGCTCTGAGAACTGCTGAGCTGAGAACTCACAGTCTTAAAGCCAACTTTTCCACTCCTGTCAACTGGCATTATCCACACCCCACCCGCCTTCCCTGTGTCCCTCTCAGGAGCAGGGCTCTGTGGTGTAACACTGGCCAGGGCCCAGGGCACAGATCTCTGGTCTCTGTTTGCCAGTAAGGTCTGGTGTGACCTCGGGCAGATTATTCATCTCTGCACCTCTATTTCCTCATCTGTGCAATGGGCGCATGGTACTGTTCTGCCAGCCTTGCAGAGTTATCCTGAAAATCAAAGGTGCATCACAATTGGCTGGGGTTGTAGTTTTGGCTGCGTGCCCTGGTACCAGCCACAAAGTCTCTTATTTGTGTTTTGGGAGTTGCGGGGCTCACACGTGGTCACCATGAGGCTGTCAGATTCTGAGTCTGTAAATGAGATCATAGCCCCAGAAGGGAAAGGCAGAATGCAGCCCACAGACAGGAGGTACTGTTTTTCACTCTCCACTGCCCCATCTTTTTCTAACTTCCTGTGGTTGTGCAGCCACCGGGTTCAGAGAGGGTCAAGTAAGCATTTGTGACTTGAGTCTTTGGGCCGTAGAAGGGATGGTGGTTCCGGTGGGGCTGGTCTCCCTGCTGGCAGATAAAGACTCATCTTAGGCGCCAGGGAGGAGGCGTCTGGGAGCAGCAGGGGGCTTGGGGATAGACTGCCTCTGGGCCTCTCGACTCAGAGTCTGTTCAGAGCTCTCTCTGGGTCCCAACTGCCAAGTGGCCTGGGTTCCAGGCCCAGAGTTGCCAAGTGAATGGTTGGGGGTTGGCATTCCAAGCCCGGGGACCAGCAAGTGCAAAAGCCTGGAAGAGGGAATGAACGCGGCAGGTTCAAGTGGCAGCAGGCCCCTGCCTGGACGGAGAAAGGGGAGGAGGTCAAACATCCACAACCCACTCCGAGCAGCAGCGCCCCCAGGAGGCCGGGGGGCCCCCAGGGGCAGGTGAAGGGTGCGTCCCTTACTCTCTCACGCTCCAGATGCTCTTAAAGGGGTGGATCAGTCCCTGGTAATGGGGCCGACAGCCCGCAGCACCCAGCTCTGACAGTGCGCGTCTGAGATCAGCTGACCATTTCTCTTCCTGCTCTCAACTTGTCTGCAGGCTGGTCTGGGCCAGAGGTGAGGCGGCTGGTGGGGCTCCGAGACGCAGCCTTGAGGAACTGGCTCTCCCTGCCCAGGCATTAGAGCCAGCGCAATGTGACCAAGGTCCCTCGGCCTCCATCTGTCAGTTCCAGAAACCCAGTCACCTTGGGGGAAAGGCTTCTGGCAGCAGAACTGGGGATCTAAAATCTCAGCCTATTGGAGCAGGAATGGGACTCGGAGGTCACTGGCTGCAGCTGAAGAGATGACTCTCTCCTGCCATAGCCCCCCCGAGTGTTTTCCAGGGCTTCCAGCCCCTGGCTCTCAACTTGGCTGACAACAGACTTACCTATCTACAAAAATTCCCCAGGTCCAGGCCGCACTCCCGGCTAATTGCATCAGGATCTCTTTGGGGGAGGGTCTGAATGCTTACACCCCACTCAGGAGATTGCATCGTGCAATCCAGGTTGAGGACCAGGGCGGCGGTCCCATGCAGCTCTCTGAGGCTGCAGTCATTATGAGTGGGGCCTTGGGGTCAGACAGAATTGGATTTGAACTTCAGCTCTGCGACTTCATGAGCTGGGTGACCTCAGCTAACTGTCTAAGCCTCTCTGAGCCGCTAATCCCTTATCCATAAGAAGCACATCATAGTAACACACCTACCTTACCTGTTGTTCTCAAGACCATGAAAGCACATGGCAGAGTGCATTCATTCCTAAAAAGAGCCCAGTGATTTTGTTTATTGTTATTACTTTCCCAAGGCCCAGCATTCCATCAGAAAGCTCTTCTTTAGGTTAGGTTAAAATGTTCTTCTTAGGGCTGCAAGAGTTATCTCAAAACCCAAGTTTGCTTATGTCATATCCACTTAAAAAAAGCCATTTTATGGCTTTCCTTTATTCTCAATGTCCATACACAATTCTTGAATTTGACCTAGCAGCCTTCAAGATCTGAGCTCTGCCCCCTCACTTTCTTATGTTGCACTCTTTCCGCCCTGTGGCCTGGGAGAGGGGACTACTTTGACTCTCCTGACCTGCCCTGCTTGTCCCACCACAGGGCCTTTGCATATGATGCTCCCTCCCCTGATCCCCTGGAATGCCATCCTTACCCTGCTTCCCCGATAACTTAGCCTGTAGCTCTCAGCTTGGTCATATCACTCTACCAGTAAAGTTCTTGACACTCTTACCAGGACAAATCTTCACCTTTACATTCTCCTGGCACCATCTCTCAGCTGACATTTTACATTAATTTCTCTGGTCATTTGTCCCATGTTTGTCACCCATGCTAAACTCTAAGCTCCAGGAAGACAGGGACCATATCTGCATTTCGCTCAGCCCCGCATCCCCAGTGCCTAACTCAGTGCTTGGCACTGAGTAGAGTTCAGTAAATATTTATTGAATAAATGAAGTGGCCAGAATTGGCCTCTTGATAAAGTCTACCCAGTTCAAGCTTGGCTCCTCACAGCAGTCGGTGCTGTGGACCACAGGACGACCCTGCAGCAGGGGGCAGGCACCTTCAGGACCCCCACTCTTCTCTGCTCCCCATTCCTTATAGAAGGTGGCTCTTCTAGACCTCTGTGTCCTCCTCCGGACAGGTTCTGCTGGTACAATGCCTCGAATGGGACTCAAACCAGCGGATGGGGAGCTTTTCAAGAGCCATTTGCCCACACAGTTCTGCCAAGCGATGGGGCAGCTGAGAAGTAGTTCAGGGTTTAACTCCCCACTTAGCCTTTCACCTCGGAGGCCCTTGATCTCCATGTAATTAAGCTCACACATTAAATGAGTTTTATGGGATAAGAAAGCCCCATGTGGAAGATGGAATTTTCACACCAGGAGGCCATTTTGGATAATTGTCAGCCTCAGCGTGAAAGCCACTTGGGGTGAGGATGAATGGGTGTTATGGGTTTACAAGGGCATCAGCAACAATAAATACCAGAGATGAAGCTGAACTCTTCTTGTTTTTAATCAGGGCCAATCTGAGGCAAACTATAAAGGAGATGAAGAATGTCTTTAAAGGGGTGGGGGGGAAGCAACTTGCCCAGAGCCATCTTCAGGCTCTTTCTGAGAGATTCTTTTTAGGCTTTTGTCTCTGAAGCAGGGATAAGCCTGGAATTTCGCAGAGGTTATCAGAAGCAGATCAGCACCCCCACCCCCCTGACACCGAGGGACTGGTTGGGCCTGTGAGGTTAGCGTCACAGCCAACGTCCACCTGTGCCCTGTGGGAGGGACACCAGGAAAGGGGAAAATGAAGAAAAAGGAACACACACAGTTGCCACACCCCATTAAAGAGTAGAATCAGAGACTTTTTTTTTCTCTCTCTCTCTCTTCTCCTTAACAGAGGCACTGGGGATGGAACCCAAGACCTCGAGCGCACCAAGGATGTGTTCTAACATCGAGCTATCCCCCCACCACTGAGGTCTTTCCTATTACAGTTTTCTCCTCAGTCCGGCCCAGAGATTGGCAAAGCCACTGTAGTTCAGAGTTGGCCGAGGAGCCTGTTAACAGGCCAGACCCTCAGGCCCTACCAAAGAAATGGAGGGGCTGCAGCTGTCTCCATAGCTCACTCGGCCCTGGGAGGTTCTGACGCCCCACCTGTCTTGTAGATCACAGGTGCCTTCCCTGGCCTGGGCACAATGAGGGCTTAGGAGACATCTGCTGAATCAAAACGTCATTTTGCTCTGTGGGAGGGAAGTGTTGGCTGGGTGGCCCAACCCCCGCCACTCAGGAGTGCTCCCAAATCAGGGCACTTGCCCTCCCTTCTCTGGTTCCCCTCCCCCAGGGACACACAATGAGTCCGGGAAGGCCTGCTGCCCACAGATGGGTTATGTAGCTGGAAGTGCAGCCTCTAGGTTCTAGGACTCAAATTTCCCATCTGTAAAGTGGGGACAGTGATCATAGCAGCTGCTCACAGGGGTGTTGAAAAGCTGAAAACAGATAATACACGTCATGCCCAGCAGATGGCTAATGTGCAGTAATAGTGAGCCATTACTTGTCTTCTCGCTCTGGAAACCTCCTCATAGCAACTGTTCAAAGTCTTCAGAGGAGGCGAAGGGCCAGATGTGAAAGTTCAGCGTCTCAGAACACGCCAGCCGGGTTCATCCAGCTATTTTACTGTATGTTTCAGGAATTTCAGGCTCTTTTCTTAGCTCTGCTTTGGAGACCAAAGCATAAATGTTTAGTGAAAAAAAAAATGGATTCTGAGATCATCTGATCCAACCTTTGGTTTCACAGCTAGGGAAACTGAGGCCACCTGATGTGAAATGGCATGGCCACAGTCACACAAGAAGTTGGAAGACAGAGCTGGGACTAGAATCCAGACTCGGCTGTTTCCGGGACAACAGCTGTATTCCTGTACTCTGCCAGCTGTTTCTGCAAGTTAGAATGTACGTGACATCCCTTTAACTGAAAATGCTGCGGAGATGTGTGGCTCATGTGTTCTTATTTTTCTTTTTTTCCAGCGGAGGGTCATGGTCAAACAGTGTCACAGGTCAGAATCTCTGTCTTTTTCTTTGCTTTGGCTGGGAATCTGAAAAACAGCCTGGGGAAGAGACCAGGGAACATCTTGCTGCTGCCAAGGCTCCGGACCCGAGGCTTGTGTGGTAGACGTTCGTCCCCTAGTGGACTGAGTGGAGATGACAGGCAGGGAGTGAAAGAGTTTCCACCTTCGTGGCTGCCTACCGTTCTGATGCAGCTTGTGCAGCTGGGCCTGCCTTACCTCCACCCTAATGCCAGCACTATCAGACAGAGCCCATCTTTACTTAAAATGTCAATATTTTGTTCATCAAAATTTTTTCTTTTGGTATTAATTTTAATTTATTAAAATATTGCTTTAAAATATTATTTTTATTGATTACTTTGGGTGGCACCCCCTTTAAATTTTGCACCTGAGGTGAATGCCTCCTTCACCTCCCCCTGATCATAGTCTTAATCCAGAAGCCAGCACTGGAAGACCCCACAGATACCCTACAGAGACCCCGTTGCTTGTCAGATGAGCCATGAGGCCCAGCGAGGCCTGAGCTGGCGGCCTGTGAGGGCAGCATGGGTCTCATGCTCCCGGCAGTGGAATAATCAGAGCCGCAGGTTTTCCCCAGGATTTCTCCGGAAGGGGACAGTGACAAAGGCTCTCTCCTTGCCCAAACTCTAGCCAGGCTCCTCTGAGCCCTCTTCTCCACCAGGCCTGGCAGCCTTGGCTAGTCAAGACTTGAACAAACACTAATATAGTTTCTAACAGCTCAAGGCCGCATCCTTAGAATGACCCATGCCCCGCTTAAAGTGGCCGCCTGAAAAAAACTGAAGGCAGCCGAAAGAACGTACTGTTTGTTCCCGCCAACATCTGAAGATCACGCCCCTATCTTCCAGTCTCTGTGGGAGGGTAGGACCCCCACTTTGATAAAAACCAGTTGGCAAATCCCGGTGGGTTCTGCAGGGACCAGCCCCCCACTCCATTTTCATAATTTTTCACTTCCTGAAGTCCACAGAGCCCCCACTCAGCCCCACCCCCATCCCCTCATTCTCCCTTTAAAACACCCCATCACTGCTACATAAATCAAAGTGAGTCCAATTCACTTTGGATCCTTCCCTACTAAAGTCGTATATTAAGGATTGAAATCAGTCCTCACTACTTTAACTAGTGTCCAGCTTTGTTTCTCTTGGATAACGTCTGTCTTTTGAAGTGTGTCCCTTATGAGAAAAGACCCTGGGGCCAAAGGCAATTTTATTGCACAAAGATGCGCTGAGTTCCGGGTCGGCCTCAGTGCCTAAAGCATGAAGGCCTAAAGACAGGCCCCGTCTGCTGAGGCCCACAGTAAGCCGTCAGAGCAGGAGGAGGGGCTGGTGCCCCAGCTTGTCTGGGAGGGGCCACCTCCTTGGAACCCCTTCCTCAACTGGGCTTGCCTCCTGCATCATCTGCCAGATGACTCCGGGTCCTCCAGGCAACCAGGAGACAACCACCCTTGGGAGTGTTAGGGAACAAACCAGCCCTCATCCTTGCCATCAGCTGGCCACCAGATACCCCCTCCACTCTGTCACCCTCTACAGCCCACCTGCCATTAACCTAGCACTCCCAGCTCACCACTTCCTGCACCCCTGGGCCACATCCAAGGAAGACAAGACCACAGCCTTGTGTCCTGCAAGGTCTCTGCCTCCATCTGCCCCAGCCCCCTAGCCGAGTGCTAAGTCCCCCAGCCACCCCTCGTCATCCCCACCACCTCCCTGGGGATTCCCTGGCGGGCTGCTGGGGGGGACACAGGTTTAGGTCAGACGCTCTGTGGGTCCTGCCTGTCTTGCTCAGGCTGGGTTTATTACCCAGGCTTCACAGGGTTGAGTCAACTGCCTTCAAATGCCTGCATCCCTGGGGGAAGGAAGAGGAAGTGGCTACAGGTGCTTCTTTAAAAAATGTAAAATAAAGGGAGAAAGGAAAAAAAAAAAAATTGTTTATAGACAAAGATGCCCCTTGAGACGCTGGCCCCTTCCTACAGGGGTGCTGGGCAGGACCCCAACCACACACTAATCTGCTTGGGCCCCAGAC
Organism: Camelus bactrianus; assembly: GCF_048773025.1. Classification (NCBI taxonomy): domain Eukaryota; kingdom Metazoa; phylum Chordata; class Mammalia; order Artiodactyla; family Camelidae; genus Camelus; species Camelus bactrianus. The sequence goes on from NC_133541.1 coordinate 115,740,203, forward strand.
CCCTTGCTGGGTTTCTCAGACCCGTCCCAACCCCATACTTTCTACAGCCCAAAGAAAACAGAGTTCTTTAAAGTAAATCCATTTTTTTTTTCATGGAGGGGGCCACACCTTCCAGGACCACTCCAGGCAGCATTTTCTGTCCTCGAGGGGGCCCTCTTGGCCTCGCCTTTCCGGTTACAAGTTGGTCAGCACAGTCTGCCTGGGACCTACGCCTCCATAAGAAAGTTCTCGGCAGTAATTGACCTCGGGGGTGGGGAGGGCGTCTCAGCACCAGCCGCTTAGATCCCTGCGCGCTGGAAACCCGTGCGGAGGGGGCAAGTTCGTGTACAGGCATCACTCCTGCCCAGTGGTTCTCAGGCTTGTGGATACCCCAGGTATCTTCCTGATTGAGAAGTGGGTCTGCAGGTGATTTCTAACTAATAATGAAGCACTTCAGTGGGGCACTGACTTGACTCCCGCAAGAAGCAGATTCCAGGTTACCCCTGTGTGAATGTCACGCCGACTCTTCCCTTCTAGAGTAGAATGAACTCTTTGCTACGGGCTGTGAGATTCTGAACAACCTTCCAGCCTCGCACCCCAGGCCTCCCATCTCTTTTCTCCCTTCGCCCATCCTTCTGGCCTTCAGCAGGTCCTCAGATGTGCCAAGCTCTTTCCTGCATCAGAGCCTTTGCACCTGCAGCTCCTTCCGCCAGGTCACCGCTGCCCGGACCCCTGCCTGGTTCTATCTTCTGCTTTAGGGCTCCGCTTAAAACTGAACCTCTTTCTGGTACTGACTTGGAGGGGACTTCAGAGAGCCTTGGGGAGTTGTGCGGGGCTGGAGATATTCTGTTATTGATCAACACACAGGTGACAGGATGTACGTAGGTAAAAATTCATTGCGCTGTCCACTGAAGATTTGTCGACTTTACTGTATGTAATAAACCTGAAAAGTTGAAATCTGAAAGAACCAATGTCTCCCTCTTCCCTGTCTCCTGTTCTTCCTATGACTCTCGACCATGGCTTGTGCATTTCCATCCTGGCCCAATAATTACGCTATTGGCTGGTTTATTTGTAAATTGTATCTCCCATCGGAGTGTAAGCCCCGCGAGGAGAGAGCCTCTGTCGGTCCTGTTCACGGAGGTGACTTCCAAAGTGTAGCACAGTGCCTGCCACACTGTGCATACTGAGAAAATTAGCGAGTGGAGAGACGGGAGGGTGAATTAAAAAGCTTGGGTTTAATGATGGAGGGAAACAGGGGTAGAGGAGGTCGGCCTGAGGTTAGAAGCTCCCGATTCCCAGTCCCCGGCGGACAGTTCAGGGGTCTTGCTCTGGAAGTACAAGTCTAGGAGCCACTGGCCTCCTCGGAGACCCAGCACTGGCCGGCCTACACCTCGTTGGGGTTGTCCTGGTCGGCGTAGATGAGGAAGCCCGTGAAGAGGCTGTCGGTCCAGTAAGGGTCGTAGAAGAGCCCATTCTGCTCTGAGTAGAAGATCTGGAGCCAGACCTCGTCCCCCTGCTTGAGAGCCAGGATGGTGGAGCCCGAGGCCACGTCGTGGTTGCCCGTGTTGGCATCGAAGGTCCGGATGCGGTACTGGCCGTTGTGCACCAGGCCGATGGCCAGGTGCTTGTTGGCCAGCGTGATGTCGTAGGTGAAGTAGTAGATCCCCGGCACGCCGCAGACGAACTTGCCGCTGGACGCGTTGTAGTGGCCGCCCTCGTTCATCAGGATCTTGTCGAACTTGATGGGCAGCCGCTCCCGCGGGTAGCTCTTGGTCACCGCCACCGAGAAGGCCGACTTGGCGTGGCCGCTGCCGCAGCTGCAGGGGCCCGGGAGGCCCGGCTCCCCCTTCTTGCCCTTGGGCCCCTTCTTGCCCGGCGTGCCGTGCTTCCCCGGGGCCCCGCTCACCCCCTTGGGGCCGCGGGGGCCGGCGCGCCCAATGGCCCCGGCTTTGCCCTTCGGTCCTGGCTTTCCCCGGTTACCTGTCCGGCCAGGAGGACCTGGAAGACAGAGCAGCTGGCGTTACGGAGGGGACCTCAGAGAACAAGGCAGAGGCTGCTGGCCCCTGGGCTCTCCATCCTTGGAGCACAAGCCTTTGGGTAACGGAAAGAACAAGGAGGCTGCGGAGTCGCAGAGAACTCGGTGCACATCCTCATGGTGTAAACTGGGGCGCTTCTCCCAGGCTTACCTGGAATATGGGCATGGTGATACTGACCTTCCAGAATCCTGTGGATCAGGGCAAAAATAATCTGTAACAATTCATGCCCTTCCCTTTTCCTGACTTCCAAGGAAGAGTCTGTTTTGTCTGCCGGATCAGTCCTTCCACGGGCTGTGCTGGTAATGGGTTGAGATGGGAATTGGTGCTGTACACCAGAAACGGGCACAACATTGTAAACTGCCTATACTTCAATTAAAAAAAAAAAAAAAGAATTGGACGAAGCCGTTTGACTTCAAAACACTGACTCTAGTGAAATCCCCGTGTGGTGCCCAAGGTCCCTGCCCACGTGTGCCAGGGCTTTTATATCAGCACAATAGTTGTACAACAGCAAAAACGAAGAACAACTAAATGCCCATCCAAAAGGAAGTGATGAAAAAATTACCATCCATCCATTATGTGCAGGAGTTTAAAAAATGAGGCAGATTTATGTGCATTATATAAAAATTTCTCTCAAATACACTGTTAAGAGAAAAAAAACAGGCGGCAGAAATTTTTTTGTTGTTGTTAAAAAGAAACCACAAAGCTATTTCTATACCCATTTAAGCACCTGGCACACAGTAAACACTCGCTAAATATACTTGGCATATCTTGCAGAACATTCCCGCAGTAATGTTTACTTGTAGAATGGCTCTGGGTTTTTAATACCCATGTTCTAATAATGTGCATTTCACTGAATAGAATATTTTTAGCTGATGGTTATGTAGGAAACATTTATATTTTTTGTCCCCCAAGCTCAATACAATCTTTTAGACAAAACATATGTGGGTAATGACTGGAATCACGTTGAAATACAATTTTGCAATGGGTACAAAGTGACTGACAGAGTTGGGTGTAGATGTTTTGAAAAGCATGGTGGATGTCAGTCAAGGAGCCTGCTTCTGGAGGTTGCTGGTGCTAAGCTGCAACCTAGCATTGCTGCCCACAAGGATAGTGCTTGCTCATTGGCCTATGAACTGGGTGATCAGAAAGCAACGCTGTAGGCACTTTACATCCTAACAAGGCACTCGGCTTCTTATTTGTATATATGCAGGCATTTCACTGTGTTTTAGAGTTTTAGGTTAACATGTAATACATTTAAATTTTTCCTATTTTAAATAATTGGGGAATCAAATCCCAAATAATTCTTTTTTCCCCCACTAAACATCTAGTTTTCAGTAACAGGATGCTTATGCTAAGTGCCTGGCAGGGCTGGATATTATTATTATTGTTTAAATTTTTATTTATTTATTTATTTATTCTTATTTTTCCTTTTTCAGGGGGCTGGGTATTATTATACACATATGTAACTATGTAGAAAGAGGCCAGGAAGGATGAACATTTAACCAGTTGATACTGGTTACCTCTGGAGGATGAGAGGAGAACAAGGAAGGGTAGGAATTAAGGAGGAATCTTGCTTTATTTATATTGTTTGAATACATTACATTGAGAACGTATTTGGGTACTACTTGTGTAATTAAAAATAAAGGAATGGGGAACAAAATAAAACTAAGAAAGGTCAAAAAAGCCGTTCCTTGAAAAAAATGAAAAGAAACAAAAGATGCAAGAAGGGACCATGAGAAGAGGAGCGATAAAGACAGAATCATTTCGGATTCGAATTTTGGGGGGAGACAAATAGATAAGGAAGCTTATCTGGAAGTTTTATGATGTATTTTGTATTTTCTGGTGGTGGGGGTTAGGTTTATTTATTTATTTTTAAATGGAGGTGTTGAGGGTGGGACCGTGGACTTTGAGCAAGCTAACGCACCCTATCCCTGAGCTGCACCTTTCCCCACTTATGATGTGTTTTGGATGTGCTGCCTTTTTGATTTCCTTTTTTTCGAGAAACTTCAGGAAAAGCCGACTTTACTTGCCAAAACCTTTCTAGAGATGGATTTCTATGTGTATGTCGGAGGGGAGAGTGGTTGAACATTATCCTTTATTGTGACTGGTCCCAGGGTGACCTGGCTTTTCTGGGTTACACGTGTCAGGACTCTCCATCTCTCGACTCTGCTTTCCTTGGTGTGTTCGCTTAATTCTCAGTGGCGACTCAATATAGGGCAGGAGAGTTGGCCAAAAACAACCCCAAACCCATGTCCTCATAGCTCTTGATTAGGGAAGAAGGGCAATCGCAGAGATCCCCTCTCACCCCTAGGAGTCACAAAGCATATGCCTTGGAAACTGGCTGGCTCTGCTTGGAGCACGTGTTCAGACATGAATCGACCACTGTGGTCAGCAAATGGGAACAGTGTCATCCAGTGCCTGACACATTGTGAGATACCCTCAAGTCAAAGCCATTATCATTATTTTTGTTTTGTTTCGGGGGGAGGTAACTTGGTTTGTTTATTATTTATTTGTTTATTTAATGGTGGTACTGGGGATTGAGCCCAGGACCTCGTACATGCTTAGCTATACCCTCTGACCTATACCCTCCCCCTATTATCATTATTTTTATAGTTATCCTTCTGGGGAGGAGGTGCCCTTGGAGGAATTAACTTGGTGCAATAGGAAAAGGCCAGGACTTGGAGTCTGCTCCCAGCCTGTTGGGTGAGCTCAGCAAGTCTGTTAAGGGGGACTTAGATGTACCATTTACTGTATGTCTACTCGGAGACAGGTGCTTCACGGGTCAGTTTACTTCATCTTCACTGCACCCCGCAAGGTAGGTGCTGTTATAATCCCTATTTTAGAGGTGAGGCAACTGAGGTTTGGAGAGAGGTGAGGTCATTTGCCAAAATTGGTATCCAGGTTTGTTTTCAGAGTTCAAGTTCTTGGAGCTACGATGTGCTATTCTCAGCTTAGTCTCTCTGGCTCTGTGCCCTCATCTGTCACATGGGGGCAACGTGAGCACCTCGTTCACGGGATGGTATTGCTGTACCAGCAAATGTACCACATACTCAAAAGTTCTATGTCAATATTGAAATGCCATACAATGTAAAGTTATTATGATTTCCCTCAAGCTTAAAGTGTACACTTTGGGGTGCTGCTGACACTGAAAAGTGCTTGGTAGCATTTAGAGATAAAAGGAATATCAAGGAAGAGCGGTATCCTGTAGAGAGTTTCCAATCTGTCTGTGCCTGCCTGGCTTCCCTTCTTTCGGGAAAGTGCCCTTCACTACTTCACGTGGTCCTAGTGAGGCTGCCAATCTCAGCGACCAACTGTCCTCACCACCCACGCACATACACCTAGGGGTGGGAGCATGACTCAGTCCTAGCAAATGGTGGAACCTCACCTCTGTGGTCAAAGGGATTGGTTCAGGCTGCACGTGTGGTCAAGGAGGATCAGTCATCCTGAGATTTACTTTATGGATCAAGCCATGAGGAGGTAGGCTTGAGCCCATCAGTGGGCATCTCACAACTTCCAGCCTTTGTGAGAACCAAACCAACACACAGAGAGAAGCAGAGCCTTGGCAACAGTATTTGAACTCCTGGATCCAGCTATTCCTGAAGCTCAGCTCTCGGACTTCCTAGTTGTATGAGGCAATAAATTCCATTTGGGACTATAAATTGGGTTTCTGTCACTTGCAACCAAAAGAGTTACAAATAATATTTCAGGAGACTTGGTTAAAGTCACTCAGTAAAGCAGTGGCACAGCTAGGTCAAGAACACAAGATTTGATGGTCACTGTTCCTTTCCGGAGAATAAACAGTGACAGCGATTAAGAGACATTAATTTGGTTTATAACGAAATGAGTTAATATGAGTTTTCGTAACTTCACAAACCCCTTTCATGTCAGATGCTGTCAACTGCAGGTGGGAAGGAACAGGAGAGACAAGCACTGGGCCGCTTACCTTCTTCTCCATTGTCCCCCTGGTCCCCGTCCTGGCCATCCTGGCCATCTTTGCCTGGAAAGCCCATTCTTCCCACCATTCCTGCTGGCCCTGGAGCTCCTGGGGGGCCGGCTGGGCCCTGGGGGCCAGGCAGGCTGCAGATGAGTTGAGGGGGGCCCTTCTGGAAGTCCCTGCGGGCGAAGGCACCTAGCAGCGGGTCGGCAGCACAAGGAAGGGCGCAGGCCAAGAGCACCCAGGGGATCATGGTGGTCACCTGGAGGAGGCAAGAGAGCTGTGAGTGGGGAGTCTGGCCACTGAGCTCACCGGTGGTCAGTCAGAGAGGCTTTCAGAGTGGGAGGAGGAGGAGGCACCAGGGAGAGACACAGATGTATTTCAGATTCTCACTCTCTTCTACATCTCATGCAAGTAGCTGGACAGTGTCATCACATCCTGAGGACCTGTTTGGATGAACTGAGTCATGGACCCAGAAGACACTTTCTCTGCAGTGGCGGGACTGACAGCCCAGTGACAGCTGATGGGGAGGGGCTGTGGATGGAGAGAAACGATCCATGGTTTCATTCGAACAGGTGGCATGAAGGGAAAGTTACAAGGGCAGAAATACTTCAAATTGCAGGTGATGATTTGCAACTAGGCTGCTTCTCCCAGGGGACTCAGCACAGCTCATCAGTGGGTGAGAATTGGGGTATCAGCTCTGAGCGAAGGTGGCCCAAGCCTGAGCAGCGCTGGTGGCCCATGACTGCAGCTCCTCTGCCAAGGGCTTCCTGTGCATGGGGCTAAGAGCTTTCCATGCATTACTTAATCTCACAGCATCCTTACCAGATAGACACAGGGGAGGAAATGCAGGCTCAGAGAGTTTCACAGCATGACTAAGTCAGGGAATCAGCAGGTGGCAGGGCTGGGATTTGAACGAGGCCATGCAGATCCAGAATTGTCTGCTTTTTTTTTTTTAAGTTAAAAAATTATAAAAAATACACTTATATTGTTAAAAAGTTAAATAATATTATAAGGCTTATAATGAAAAACTGTGTGTGATGTTCAGTCCCACCCATCCTTCACTTCAAAACTCCCTCCCACCCCTCAAATGCTTTTGCCTTTTCTTCTGATATTTATCCACATTAAAATATAATGTGCTTATATGGATTTTTTTGATTTATCAATTTTAGACGTTGCTTTCGAATTCCTATTATGACAGATGAGGATTTTTTTTTTCTCCCTCATGGAGTTCAAATACAATTTTTGACTAGATCAAAAATCATTCTTTGAATGATTGTAAGCAATGTTTACTGCTAAGCTGAGCACTGTACTATAATTATACTTTTTTTGTATACACTTTTCTTACTGGAGATATTGATAGTTTTATCATTTATTTGCTTTGTTCTCTACACTACTATTTTCTACATTATCAAATATGTCAGGTAATTTACCTCCTCCATTTATTTTCCTGCAGACATAAATCCTAGACCCCTCTATTCACCTGTTCTGATCTCTGTAAATGCGAAGCTGTCATCCCAGGATCCTCATTTATCACCATCATGCTGATTCTCTTTGTCTCTCTCCTGGGTTGTATCTCCTGCTCTACGAATCCAATGTCTTTCTCTTTTTGTTTTATATTCTATTTTTCACTCCCTCATTTTGGTGGCACATACCCTGTAATAGCTTCCTGGAAAAGAGGTGTGGGGCATAATTTTTTGGAGACTGCAAATCTCAGACTGCCTTCATTTCACACCATGTCTTTAAGGCTGGGGCAGCAACAGCATGACCATACCAGAGACCAGAGTGTTATGTGCCCAGAGATTATCTATCTACCCCCAGCCCCTCGCTGGGAAGATGCAGAAGCCAAGGTCCAGAGCAGAAATCAGTGCCTTGTCTAGCTCAGTCACTTTGCAGCCAACAGCCTCTCTCCCAGGAATGAAAACAGGAGGGAGACCACTCCTTCCTGCCACTTCCTGCCTCTGAGATGAACTCTGAAGTGCTAACTTGCTCCGTGGCTTTAGGTAAGCCCTTTTCCCTCTCTGGGCCTCGATCCCCACCCCCACATGAAAAATAAGGGGTTGTTCCCACGCTCGAGCGGGCATCAGACTCCCCTGGAGGGCTTGTTCAAACCCAGATTGTTGGGCCCCACCCCAGAGTTTATGATTCAGTAGGTCTGGGTTGGGGCTGGAAGATTTGTGTCATTATACAGTATCCAAGGCATGCTGCTGCTGGCAGTCCAGGGACTGACTTTGAGGACCACGGGACTAGAGGATCTCTCTCTAAGGTCCCTTTACCTTTGTGCTGACTGAGACTTTCAGACTCCACTTTGCCCTCTCTTTCCAGATACAAAGCCTTGGGGGCTTCTCTCTGTTCTTGCACTGACTTTACCTGATCCAAGCCCTCAAGCATGAGGGGGCTCCCCGCAGCGTGGCGCTGGCAGGAACCCTGCTCAGGCCTCACCCTTGCAGCTCCCACTTCCCTCCTGGGCTCTCAACCTCCCTTCCCTTCACATCCTGCTTTGCCTGGGGCCTGGGAGCCTGTCCAGACCTCCGGGCTGCCTCTGGAAACAGGCTAACTCCATCTCTCCTCCTGGCCTCCTCCAATTCTTTAACCCTGGGAACAAATGAAGGGGAGAGAAGCCAAGGCAGGGAGACTACAACACTGCACTGAGCTGGTCCTCAGGGGGCCAGCCCCAAGGCTCACCCACCTGGTGACTTTGGACAAGTCACTTTCTTTTTCCAGACCTCAAAGACTAAATGTCACAAGGGTGTCTCTGGCCAGGTAGAGATGATTTAGTACCAGATACTGCCTTTATTTAAGGCAGGACATCATATAATAGCAAAGCTATTATCTTTTCAATTTCTATAATCCTGATGAAGAAAAAACAGTTTCAGTTTGGTGAAGTGGATCTTTCCTGCCTCCATAACCCTTTCTAATATCCCTCTTCCACAACCAGCGCTGTCATCTACAGAAGTCCACACCTATTCTTAAAGAATCTTGAGCAAGCCCCCACAAATATGCATGAAGACCTTGGAAACCCCCAGACAGGACCAAGGTGCCAGGGACCCTGGGACAGAGCATTTGCTAGGATGCAAGGAAGGCCAGCGATTGACAGAGGCACAGGTTTAGCTCTGGGTACTTAGCTGAAAGGAATTTCACATCCTTTGAAGAGAATGTAAAGAAAGACTGAGTGGATGAGCAAAAGAGGTTGTTAAAATAGAAATTTTCACCTGGGCACCAGGACACATGAAAGGCTGCATTCTAAATCCAAGGGTCAGGCCAAAGTGAAGAACTGACAAAGGAAAGTTTGAAAGCCTATCCCACAACTCTTGGCACTTTTGGATTTTAAAATGCAACAGCCTCCGTGGAGGCAGTGTGCCCGTGCCTGACACCAGCAGGCCTAAGGAAGCTGGAGGTGGGAGGGCGGCTGGTGGCCCAGGTGGAGGGGGAAGAGAGAGCTCTCTGCTGCACAGGAAAGGGGGCTGACTGCCTTCTCACCCTCCCTGGTAGGTGGAAGGTACCAGACGTTTCGCAGCCTGAGCCAGAGGGCTCAGAACAGAAAGAGAAGGGCTCAGCAGTGATGACCATGCAGGGTGGACGCCAGAAAACCAGAAGCCCAGGGGGAGGCCTGGACTTGCCGGTGAAAGGAAAGTATGCATGGCTGCCTTTACAGCTGTTCCAGTCCTAGGGCCCAACACTGGAACCCCCAAGGGGCCCGCAGAAAGCCCCCACAAAGGAGACAGCTTCCACTGCTGTCGGGCCCAAAGGGCAGAGGAGCCCAGCCCTGTGCCAGCCAGGAAACAAGTAAGAACCTGAACCCTCCTTCCATCTCTTAACCTCTCCTTCCGCTCCTTCCTTCAACCCAGAGAGAGGTGAGTGGAGAAGGGAGCAGACGGCCCTGTCAGCCTCACACTTTCTCTGGGGGACAGGGGGAATGAAGACTGAAGAGTGGGTTACGTGGGAGTGAACTAGCAGGGGGATGGGGAGCGCCCTCACTGGCTCAATTACAAAGAGTAGAGGGAGGCAGACAGAGCTGCAGTTTGAAGCCTCCCTGGTGGTACCCGTGCTCAACATGGGCTGCACAGGCCAGAGCAGAGGTGGGAGGCTGATGTGGCAAACCTAGCAGAAGTTTACGTGCATGATGGGCTTTTGGAAAACTGTGTCCGAGATGCTCCCCAGGCCCCAGGAATCTCCGTCTCCTTCCCTTGTCTACTTGGTGAGAGTCTTGCCAAACTGACCTCAGTGTTACTTGTGAGGTGGGACACATCTGGGCCACCAGAAGAGAAATCAAATTCTCAGGGCAGGTATGAAATGGTTCGGAAAGTTGCACTCTGCAAATATGTGGTGAGGGAGGGAGGGAGGGAGGAAGGAAGCGGGTGGGAGCCAGTCTCCTAAGCAGAGGAGAGTCTGCAAGTCAGGCAGGAAAGCGAGACTGCCGGATGCGACAGAGGAAGGAGGGAGGGGAACCGAGGGTTTCTGCTTAAGGCTCCCCTCTTTCTTCTGACCTCCACTCCGAGCCACACAAGCCAGGCAGGAGGGAGAAGGGTCTGCTCTCCAGCCCACATCAGGTCCGCCAGCACCAGCCTCTCTGGATAACAGGGGATCCCGCTCAGTGACGCTGGCCCAGGGCAGGCCCCAGCGGCTGGGTGGAGGAGCTGGGCTCTGGAACATGCAGGGAGGAAGGGATTTCTCAGAACTGGAGCCTGGAGACTCCGGCAGCCCTAGCCAGGAACTGTTTTGGAAATACAGGCAGGGAGACTAGGTTCTGGTTCCAAACCTACCGGGAGGGAGAGGCAAGTCTCCTTGCCTCCAGGGCACCTCCAAGAAAGACCAGGCTCCAAATAGCCCTGCTCCCAGCCTGTAACTCCACCTTCCCCGCCAACCTCCACTCCACACCACGTGGGTGAAAAAAATAGGGGCCCAGTGCTAGGACAGGGGCCAAGGCCCCAAGGCATCCAGACAGATTAACTCTTGCAGGGTCTTTTAAACAAATTTAGAAGGACAAACTTGAGGGGAGCCCCAAGGGACCAACCCCTTCAGTTACAGACAGGGAAACTGAGGCAGAGGCAAACCAACTTAACTGGATGCCTGCAAAGTTCCAGGGACTGTGCAAAGATTTTTATTGGAATTATTTTATTTGAAGTTTACAATAAACTCTATGAAGGCAGTAAATGTATTGTCCCATTTTTTGGAGGAAGAAACAGTGGCTCTGAGAAGTAGAATGATTTATCCCGTATCACACAATTAGAGCAAAGGGGACAACATTCAAACCTGCGTCTGAGGGGCTCTGAAGACCACGCGTAACGTACTTCACCTTGCTCCCTTCCTGCTGTTTTTTTTTTTTCCTGTTTTATAGAAGAGGAAGCTGATGCTTGAGAAGCTAATTTGTTCATGTTTACACAACTAGTTCATGGCAGAAGCTATATTTGAACTTGGGTTTGGCTGACCCTAATGCCCAAATGCTTTCCATGATGTCAGCATTTCTTAGATTTTAATTCCTAAATATCCCAAATTACAGAAGAGACATTGAAGCATATGCCAAAGCCACACACAGCAATAGAGAAATTTCTTTGATATCTCATCTTTTATTATATCATTTTGTACACACACACACATACACACAGAAAAACATATGGTTTTGAAAATGTAAAAGTGTTATTTTTTCTCCCTTAGGATATTTGATGAAAATGACGCTTGAGGAAACCTCCTGACTTCTGAGAGACCCACATGTGGCTCAGCCAGGGTGATGGGGGCAGTCTCCTGGGCCCTGACACCCCACCACAATCCACTGTGGAGTGTTCATGGGGTGTCCCCAAGGGGCTGGACCCAAAGACCAGGACCCCTAGCACCATCAGCTCATTCCTTGCTTAGACACAACAAGAGCCTCTATCCTGGTCTCCTGCTCCCCCCAGGGGAACTCTCCATGAGCCGAAGGGATCGTTTACAAACATAACTCAGCCACGCCACCTCCTGGACAGTCGCACGCCAGTGGCCCCTGGCTGCGAACAGCAAACATGGGGACCCCTGACCTGGCCCTAAAGGACCCGGCCCCCAGCATCCACCCTAACATGGCTCTTCCCTTCTCTTCCTGCACCTGCCTCCTTCAGGCCAAGCTCTATTCTGCCCCTCTGCCGGCAACTCAGGGGCCCCACCTCTCGGCATGCTGGCACTTCATCTGGGAGAAGCTGTGTTTCAGCTTAAATGTCACTTCCTCCAAGGCCTTCCTTGCAGACAGGTCTCCGTTTGGAGCCCTATCTTTCCAGGCCTTACAACTCACTTGTATTCACTGCACCTGTCTGCTTACCTGCTCACTGGGCCTGTCACCTCTCCCATTAAAATGGAAGCCCCTTGGGAGCAGGGACACCTGCTACATTCCCAGGGTTTCCAACTTCCTTGCACACAGTGGGTGGTCAAGAAATATTTTCTTGATTAGTGAGTGTTTGAGACCCCAGTCTCTGTTCTGAAGAAAATTCACAGTGAAGAGAAAACAAGTGGTCTAAATCCAAAAAGGGCACTGGTATCCTTGGGTTCAAGTAAGTTTTCTCCTTTCCCCAGTTTTTCTAACTCACATCAGATCCAATTCGAATCCCTTCTTCCTTTTGGCCTTCTGGAGCACTGGGCCACCCACCCCCCTACTACGGGAAGGGGGCTTGCAGAATATTTTATATATACCAGGTACTCCATAAATATCTGTTCCATGGATAAGAAAAAAAGAAAGTATTCGTCTTTCCTCACCTCTTAAAAAACTGTCTTAGTTCCTAAATCGTCCTTTCTGGTGTGAATTGAATAGGGAAGCCTGCAGGTTAGTCTTCCTGCTGAAGGAAAAAAATTGTTAGTTGGTTAAACCCCCCAGATGGAATCATGAGTTGCTAAACTTAGATGAAGTTCTTCAGTCTGGTTTTAACTTGGGCTTCTCATCTCTAAGTATCTAATGCTTCATAAAGACACACGTTCTAGGAAAACACTAGGCGCTGAAGTGCTTCAGCCTGGGGTTCACTGTCTTCCTCTTCCTCCATTTGCCCTTGGCCATCAGGACACAAATCCCGGGTTCACTCCCAAGGGCCCTCTACTCAGACTGTGATGTGGGAAGGGCCCGCAGTGGGGACACCGGTCTCTCACTGACTCTATTTGAATGTGATCTGGCAGCAGAAACTCCAGGGACACCTGTCTGGGCCTTGAGCTAGGCTGCTGAGCCTGACCTCTGCACCATCCCCCCGGAGACTGAAAGATATAAATTGTACTCAGTTAAATTTGACCTGTCGGTTATCAGGTTGTGACACACTTACAATGAAGGGTGGCGTTTCACTCAGTGATTAAGAGCCATGAGAAACACAGACATTTAGTTTCCTCAACTGTCTGATGGAAATCACAGTATACCTACCTCACAGAGTTGGTACGAGAATAAGATAATGTATTCAAAGCTTCTAACCCAGAGCGTGACACAGTAAAAACGCACTCGTAATAAAAAGTGCAAGAGGAGCAACAGAATGACAAAGCCACACTTGGCTACTGAGGGAAACCCAAGAACACTGGTCTTGCGTTCAGAAGAAGTGGGTCCCAGTCCTACCTTTGTAACTCACAGGCCACGTGGCTATGGAAAAGTCATTTCCTCTTAGCTGGGCCTCCATTTCCTCACCTGTAAGATGCAGCTCATGTAACCCTCACCCCATCTGCCTTATAGGGTTCCTCTGAGAATCAAAAAAGAAAAGGAATGTTGAAAGCGGAACATGAGACAAAAGTTAGAGCCTTGTTTAAAATCGTAACTGCCACCAACTGCAGCCGAACTAACAGCACAATCCTGACCTCCCACCAGGAGCTCCTGGAGTGTTTCAGGCGGGGAGCCTACTTCTGAGTTGGGGGGACCCCTGAACCTCACCCAGCCGGGCAATTCTCCCGCGCTTGCAGTTAAAAGGAAAGGGCTGGTGGTAGGAATGGGGTGGGGCTTGCTCGCAGATGAAGCTCATGCAGATGAAGCTCGCTGAAAATTCGCTTTGATGGGAGTGGAAATTCCGTGCTGAAAAGCACCCCATTCCCTCCCCCTTCCCAATCCAAATTCCAGGAAGCAGATTGGAAACAGCTGGTCTGAAAAGCTGAGCCGAGGCCCACGGGAGGAGGGAGGGCTGGCTGCCGTTCCTCGCACCGCACTCAAGGAACCAGTCCCCATTCCTGGGACCTGCAGACCGATGCCCATTTGGAAACACTCCAGCACCGAGTCTAAACACCGAGGATTAAAAGTCTTGAGTCCCACTTGCCCAAAGACCTCAGAAAATATGTGATCTGCCATTTTCTCCTCCCTGCAGCCCCGGACCCTGCTTCTGGCTCTGTCCGGAAAGAGAAGGCCAAGGCCAAAGTGTGACCCAATGACGCAGAAGCCAAGATCTCGCGAGGTTTGTCTCAGCGGAAACTGAGAGCACACCGGAAGTCAGCCTGGCAGCCCCGCGTACCACCACGTTACGTCTTCGCATAAATCCGCCCTAACCCTTACAGACGGACTCGCGTGGCGTGTGGTGTTGGGGGCGTGAAGCCCACCCCTCTGGGCGCTGGGCTGCTTCAGGTGGGACCTCAGCTGCCCCCGCAGTGAGCGCCAGAGTCAGGCTCTGGAGCGGCTGAAGCCAGAGCCATCAATCCCCGGACCTGCCCACGGCTTCTCTCTGCCGCGGAGACCCAGGACCGCAGTGAGAGAAGCATGCCGCTGATGTGTGGGGTGTGAGGACGGGGAAGGAGGCCGGACGGTGTTCGGAACCCTAGCCTGCTCTCTCCTGAGGGCCGGCTTCCACGCGGCCAAGCAGAACGCTGCCCAGTAGGGATAGGATTTGAGCCACGTGTATCATTTTAAGTGGGCTCCCTGCCACGTGAAAGAGGTGAAATGAATTTTTATAATATGTCTCACTGTTACCTCAGTCATCATCCTTTCCACGTGTAATCAGTGAAAAAATTATTGAGGTAGTTTACGTTTTTTAATTAGCACTAAGTTTTTGAAGCACAGCGTGTATTTCGCACTTGTAGCACGTCTTAATGCCACATTTCAAGTGCTTAACAGGCACACAGTGACTACTGTGTTAGCTTGAAGCAGAGCCCCCTGAGTTGAAATCCCACAAAATAGCTGTGGGACCTTCTATAAATTATTCATCCTCTCTCCTTCATCTTCTTCCTCCTCTTCTCCAAAATGGGGATGTTAATAATAGTACCTACCTCTTCTAAGAGGGTAGTGGTGACAGGGATTTAATATTCCTAGAGTAAGGCCTGGTATATGGTCAGGTATAAAAGCATTAACATTATTATTTTATTATTGTTTGTCCTTCTAGAAAGCAAACAAGATGACAGATGTTGAAAGCGAAACATGATAACAAAAAATTCAGACCTTGTTTCACAACATTGTAAAATGACAATAACTCAACAAAAAATGTTTTAAAAAATTCAGACCTTGTTTAAAACTGTAATTGTCACCAACAGCAGTTGAACCAATGAAGAATCACCCTGATCTCCTCTGTGAGTCCTGTGGCATTTCATGAAGGCCGCTGTATTCTAGTAAGTTCTCCATTTTCCGGTAAGCTACTTTGGGTTGAGTTTCTGTCTGTTGCTACCAAAGGAGAGTCCTAGGGAGGCATGGCCTTCACTTCTGCCCTGCCATTGCATCTTGAGGGAAGGATGGAGGTGTCTGGCTGGGGCCCATACCCCTGATCCACCTGGTGTGTTCATGCACCACAGTACAAAGCTAGGTGAACCAGTGGGAGAATGTTTATCTCATCAAATGACAGGAGGTCAAATAGGATATCACGTATGCAGATGCTTGGTGCTGTGGCTTGAAGAGAATTCCCAATAAATGGTGTTGCTTATTCTTAATTGCCTGGCGAGCCAGACACGGGGGATCTGAAGATGAAATGATGTTGTAGGGCACGTGGTCTGGTTATACTGAGGGTCTAGCCTGGCATACCTGTGAGACCAGCAAAGAAAGCAAACCTTGCTCCTTTTTTCTTTTTGATACAGACTCTCTGAAGGAGCATTTAGGACTATACAGAAGGCAGAGGAAGGAAATCTGGGGGTTAGCTAATCCCTTGGGATGGTATAAAAGGGACCATGCTTGCAGATCCAGGAACTGAGGGAGAGGAACAAAGTCTGAACTCTAAAGGACTGGGGATAAAAAGGTGTTTTCCGTGACTTCCCTGGGCTCGCTGGCTTCCACTGAGTCGCTTTCGGTCAGGTCATGATGGGCATTCAGGGTAACTGTAAAGATCTGACACAAGGCTGGCCTTCGAGAGCACAGAGTTGGGCTGGTGGTTGTGAGATGATTAAGAGTCATTTTCTAGCTCTTTGACCTCTGTTAAGTTATTTAACCTCTCAGTTTTCTTGTCTGTGAAATGGGAAAACCAATACTGTATGGTCTTATTTGAATCATTTGAATTTGGAATAGCATGCTATAAAAACACTTATTGTTTCACTTTATGTGTAAAAATTTGTCAAGAACCTTGCAAGGCTGTTCTAATAGGAAACAGAAATTTTAATGGGTAAACAGAAATACCTGCCATCCTTTAGTAGGTGAATTTTGAATTACACCAACTTGAATTATTTGCAGTCTTTAAGAATGCCTCCCTGAGTAATATGATTGCTCGTACCGGCTTTATGGGGTAATTGTGAACATTAAGTAAGATCATGTGGTAACCAACCCACAGTAAGCACTCAGTAATTAGTAATGGTAATCTGATATAATCATAAGATATGAAAACAGTGAGTGATAGAATAGAAGAAGGTTAAACAAGCAGACCTGGGTCTGCTGTTTCCCCATCTGTAAAATGGTGAGAACCGTGAGCTTGTGAGGAGTCGAACAGTTGTGAGCTTCAGGTTAAATAGCATTGAAGGCAGCTGTAACAGCTGAGGTGAAGTTGTGAGCTTCAGGATAAATAGCGTTGAAGGCAGCTGTAACAGCAGTGTGACTTGAATGCAAAGGTGCAGGATTTCTATGGGTGTACCCTATTTAAACAAGGCTGTAACACTGGAATTTAGTCATTTAATGATCAGCTTTTTGTTAAGATTGCAACATGCAAGGACCTCTGGCTGAGAGCTGTGGAAGATGGCCTTGCCACTGAGGAAGTTAAAATCTAGAGAAGAGGTGACGAGCTGGTTTATCAATGGCCTTATGGAAACCACAGATTGCACTGTGCTTTTATTGTTTTTTTTTTTTTTTAATTTGAAATTGTTGCCAGTGTAAAAATTGGGAGATTTTATGTTAAAATCAAGATTTCCAAACAGTATACCTAGGGATACATCTAACTAAGGAGGTAAAAGGCCTGTACTTGGAAAACTATGACACTGATGAAAGAAATTGAAAACAACACAAACAGATGAAAAGCTATACCATGCTCACGGATGGAAGAATGAATATTGTTCAAATGACCATAGCACCCAAGGCAATATACAGATTCAGTGCAATCCCTATCTAAATACCAATTGTATTTTTCACAGAATTGGAACAAATAATTCTAAAATTTGTATGGAAACATAACATAAAAGACTCCAAATAGCCAAAACAATCTTAAAGAAGGAGGATAAAGCTGGAGGTATCACACTTCCTGATTTAAACTTTGTATACTACAAAGCTACAGAAATCAAAACAGTATGGTACTGGCACAAAATCAGACACATCAGTGGACCAGAATAGAGAGCCCAGAAATAAACCCACACTTGTATGGTCAATTAATCTATGACAAAGAAGCCAAGAATATACAATGGGAGAAGAGACAGCTTCTTCAATAGCTGGTGCTGGGAAGCTGGATGGCTATATACAAAGGAATCAAACTGGACAACTTTCTCACACCATATACAAGAATGAACTCAAAATTGATTAAAGACTTAAATGTAGGACTTGGAACCATAAAACTCCTAGAAGAAAACATAAGCAGTACACTCTTGACACTAATCTTAGCAATAGATTTTTTTAGTGTGTCGCATCAGCCAAGGACAGCAAGAACAAACATAAATAAATGGGACTACATCAAACTGAAAAGTTTCTGCACAGTGAAGGAAACTGTCAACAAGACAAACAGACCACCTACTGAATGGGAGAAGATATTTGCAAACAGTATACCTGATGAAGAGTTAATATCCAAAATATACAAAAAAACGCATACAACTCAACATTAATAAAGCAACTGGATAAATGTAGACGGCCTACAGACACGTGAAAAGATGCTCAACATCGCTAATCATCAGAGAAATGCAAATCAAAACCATAATGAGGTACCATCTCACACCTGTCAGAATGGCAGTTATCAAAAAGATAACAAGTGTTGGTGAAGGTGTGGAGAAAAGGGAACCCTTGTGCACTGTTGGTGGGAATTTAAATTGGTGCAGCCACTATGGAAAATAGCAAGGAATTTCCTCAAAAAATTAAAAATAGAACTTCTATATGATACAGCAATTGTACTTCTGGGTTTTTATCTGAAGAGAACAGAAACACTAAACTTGAAAACATATATGTACCCTTGTGTTCGTTGCAGCATTATTTACAGGAGCCAAGATATATAAGCAACTGAAGTGTCCATCTATAGATGAATGGATAAAGAAGATATATATAATAGAAAATTACTCAACCGTAAAAAAGAATGAAATCTTGCCATTTGTGACAACATCAATGGACCTAGAGGGTATATTATGCTAAGTGAAATAAGTCAGACAGAGAAAGACAAATACTATATGATAGCATTTATGTGTAGGCTCTAAAAAATGAAACAAATGAATAACCACAACAAAACAGAAACAGACTCATAGATACAGTTGGTTGCCAGAGGGGAATTAGGGGAGAAGAAGGATGAAATAGGTGAGGAAGATTAAGAGGCACAAACTTCCAGTTATAAAATGAGCCATAGGAATGTAATGTACAGCATAGAAACTATAGCCAATAATATGGTAATAACTTTGTATGGTGACAGATGATAACCATACTTATCATGGTGATTATTTTGTAGTGTGTAAAAATACTGAATCACTATGTTGTACATTTGAAACTGCTATTAATATTCTGAGTCAATTACACTTTTTTTGGTAATTTCTAAATTTTCTTTAGAATCTGGAGGATTTGGCAACATTCTGGCAGGGCTGGCTATCTCTTGGACAAAGTGTTAAGAGCTGAGTTGTGTTTTCTCCAAATTCATGTGTTGGAGTCCTAATCCCCAAACCTGAAAGTAAGACTGTATTTAGAGGTAGGATCTTTAATGAGGTCATTGAGGTCAAACAAAGTTATATAGATGGGCCCTAATCCAATATGACTAGTATTTTTATAAGAAGAGATTTGGGCCCAACCCCCAGACCAAGGGATGACCATGTGAGGTCACAGTTAGAAGGCGGCCATCTGCAAGCCAAGGAGAGAGGCCTCAGAAGACACCAAACCTGCTGTCACCTTAATCATGGACTTCCAAACCTCCAGAACTGTGAGAAAATAAATTTGTTGTTGTTTAAGCCACCTCGTCTGTGGTACCTTGTTACAGCCGCCCTCGCAGACTGATCCACAGGACCTACATTCTTCAGTGTCCAGTCCTCACCACTCCCAGATGCTGTGCATCCTTTTCACTTATATATCACGCACAGCCCTTGTTGGTATATGAGTTTTCAACCCTGATCCACAGGAAAGGGTATTCTCCATGTGTGTGTGTCCTGCATGTGTGCTATGTGTTCTTATTTCAAAGCTTCGATGTTCATTTGCTCGTCTAAGTCTCCTCACAGTTCTAAGGGCTGGTATTATCATCCCCACTTGGCAGAAGAGGGAACAGAGCTCAGAAAAGTGAAGTCATTTTTCCCAGGTCAAGCCTGGGATGGAACCCAGGCCTGTTGACTCAGGGCCCAGGGCTCATGTCCCTCTGTCAACCTCTAATTGCAGCCCCTCTGCTTGGGCACAGGACCCGTGTGTACATAAAGCCTTAACTAACAGGGCAGCTGTGTGTGTGTGTGTGTGTGTGTGTATTACAGAAATAAGCCAGTTACAGCAGTGCACAAATCCAAGGGAAGATTATCCCCTTGAAAAAAGATTTGGCATAGAATTCCCTTCAAAAGTAAACCTAGATGAGAACTTGATTAACAGAAATCTGATTTATGCAGGAGTTCATCATCTCATGGAAGCCAAGCCAGGTTGGTAGGCCCCTGACCTAGAAGGAATGGGGAAGCTGTGAGCATAAATGGGGACTCTGTTAACCCATGATGAACATTCAGCACCAGAGACTGGGACTTACGAAAGCAGGTGAAGAAGAGGGAAGGACTAGCAAGATAGGGAAGAATGGAGGGAACCTGCAGAGAAAGAAGTAACTTCTTGGGGAATTTGCTGAATATTTGATGGAGGCAGAGTAGCTTTGGAGGTGCCGCAGGCTTGTGAAGGAAATCTCAATTCCCTAGTGGGACGACACACTATACACAAGAGCAAAGTATGTGCAGATACGGAAAGATGGCCAAGATACACTGCTAAGTGAAAAAGCAAGTTGCAGCATGGAAGGTCAAGTATGATTTTCTTTGAGTTAACGAAAGATGTACACACATAAATACAGATGTGTGTGTACGTGTGGGAAATTTGTGAAAGGACATACACCTTGTTAAAGGGGTAGTTACCTCCCAGAGCTGGAGAGGAGCGTGTGGGCTTTTACTTTTCACCTTCCACCTTTGTTGTTTGCATTTCTTATGATGAGTATTGTTAGGGTTACCTTTTTGTTTTAAATGATATAAAACTAAGGCTTACGTATGGGAAGACAGGCAAGGTCATGGCCCTGCTCAGGGTGAGGAGAAATCAGACACCCGGGAAGAAATGAACCTTGTGCTGCACTTGTATCAGAATGAAGGGCGGCAGTGAGGTTCTGAAGAGTGTGGCGGGTCTGCAGAGGGGCAGTTGAAAGTGGGCACCGTGGGTGTGATTACCAGCTGACAGAGTGAAGCAGAGGAGAGCTGTGCAGGTGGGAGAGCAGAAATGGAGGAGCGGAGAGGACTTGGAACAACACTTAAGTGAGCATCGGCCCACATTTATAGGACACTGTTACTACTATGCTGCTGGTTCAGTGTGGAGTCTCTGGGAGATGGCCAGTCTAAGGAGGGGACTCTTGAAGGGTTCCATGCAGTAGAGTTTTGCAGTCAAAGGGCAGGAGAGGATTGCGCTGAGGTTGTGCAAAGGACTCGGGTGTTAGAGGAGAGACCTGGGCTAGGAGGCTGCAGGAGGTCAATGCAACCGTTCAATGGAGAAGCAGGGTCTGGAATGGGGCAGCGGCAGTGGGGATGGAGAAATAAGAACACAGTAAAGAAGACAGGGCTTGGAGACTAGTTTGGGGGAGAAGGGCGAGGGAAGAGAGTTTGAAGAGCTAGGTGCAAATCTCAGCTTGCCAGTCTGTATGATGTATTAAAGAAATGTCAAGAGTAAAATGAGATAATGCGCTTGATAAGTAAGTATGACTGCTAGCTTGGGTGTTAGACTCAGCAGGATTCAAGCCCCTTTACCACCAGTTACTAGCTGTGCAACCTGCGTGTCATTAATGCCTCTGAGCATGGTGCCTCTTTTGCAGGTGGAGATAACCTGTTGTCCTGGAAATGGGACAGCTCGTGTGGAGGGCTGGCAGGGCCTGGCGCAAACCAGGCGCTCAGCGAATAGTAAAACTAGTACTAACAGCAAGGGAAGCGCTGAGCACAGAGCCTGGAACGCAGCAAGCGCTCAGTAAATGTCAATCCATGTTACAATTCATAAGGCAGAGGACTGAGAGCCAGGAATCCGGGGGCTGCCCGGCCTGCAAAGAGGGGATGTCCGCAGAGCTCTTCCTCCCACCTCCTCCTCCTCCCCACCCCCCCCCACCCCCGCCCCGGCGCCGCCTGTCCTCCCTCTCCCCGCCCGCACTTTCCACCGCAGCGCGGACACTCACCCTCGCCGCCGGCCACGTCCAAGGCGTCTGCAGCCACGAAGCTCTGGGCCGCGCTCCGCGTCCCCGCCGCCTCCCGCGGCGCCCGCCCCAAGCATACTTTTCCCATCCCGTCATGGGCGGGAGGGAGCGCTTTCCGCCCGGTCACGTGGGCCAGCCCGGCGGAGCGGCGTGCTCTCTTGGGTTTGGAAAAAGGTTCCAGCTCTGGTGACAACTTGGGTGTGTGGCTGCATCGCTCTCTATGTAGAACTTGTCAGTGCATTTGAAGTTTCACGTGCACGAGAGTAATTGTCACCGAGGCGTGTGCAAGGGTGCGGCTCTGTGTGCTTGTTCCTGAGCATTCATTCCACTCTGGGTGTAGGGGTGCTGTGGGCATGACGGCTTCTAACAGAGTACCTGTCCCTGTGTACTGAATGTGCATGTGCTTGAGAGTGATTATGGACCATGTGCACGTGTTTAGTGTGTGCTTAAGTGCATGTGTCCAAACGTACATCAGGGTTGTGTCTGCACGTAAACATGTTCATATGCAAGGTTGCAGCATGGTGTGCAGTGGAGGTGTGCTTCAGTTCTGGGTGCACACGATGGTGGCTGGATAGCTGTGTGTTGGGTGCATGTTTAAACGTGTGTCAGTAGGCAGTAACCACATAAGACTGTGTGGTGTTGAGTGGCACTTGTCTGTGCAGCGGCTCATGCTGTGTGTGTTTATATGTACGTGTGCCTTGGTGTGGACTCTGTCTAGATGTGAGCGTGCACATACATAATAATGGTCAGGTGCCCCTGCGTCCCAGCCCTTCTCTCCCTCCTCCCCAGAAGATGAGGCTTCGCAGGCCTCACTGTCTGGCCCAGACTCAAGTCACTGAGAGACGTGCATCCTGCCTGAGGGTCCCAGCTCCCAGACAGGCAGAGTGACCATGTTTAGTAGCAAATAGACACTAGAGGAAAGAAAAATTATCAGAGGGCTGGCCTTTGCTTCTCCCTGTTCCTTCCACTAGCTACCAGTATTTCACTTAGCCACCAGAGCATCTGGTTAACAGATGGAAAATGACCCAAGCTTTACAGTCAGAATTTTAACGAGGGCAAGCATTCAAACTCTAACGCTGGTTTCTCCACCTTAGACAAGTCAGTTACCTCCTAGGCGGTGTTTCATTTTCTGAAAAGTAGGACAAATAATAATTATATTACCTGCACTGTCTTTCCCCCCAGAGTTGGGACACTCACTCATAGAGGTGTTTGGTAAACTACTGAACTATGTAGACAATTGTTATTAATATTACATAAATGTTATCTGAGGGTGAGTTAGTGGGCTCAACAAACATTCATTTGACAAACAGTTAATAAGCATCTATTATGTGTCAGACCCCGGCTAGGTGCTGGAGGATGAAGAGGTGGACCAGATAGGCTTGGTGCCTGGCCTCATGGACCTGAGAGTCTGGTGGGGGTGATACAGGTGTTTTCATGTGCTTGGTCCAGAAGAGGAAGACACTGAGTATGAAACGGGAGGCCAGGGGGAGGCCTGGGGAAGTGACATGCAGTTGAGCCTGAGAGATGGTGGGGATTTGTCTGCGCGTAGGGATGGTGAGAGCTGCAAACACAACTGAAAGACGGCATGTGAAGGAGAGCTTCGTGTGTCAGTTCACAGGCAGCTGGAAAAGAGACCTCCACCTCCCATCCCGCCTGGGTGACTTGGTCTGTCCCCAGATGTGTCAGGAATGGAAGAGGGGAGGGAACTGGGCTGAGAATGCCTGGAGGCCACTCAGCATCTAAAGGGCTCAGGACAGCCCCTCTCCTAGGGTGGAGTAGGAATCTCCGTGTGTCACCCACGGGGTTCCAGAGCGATAGAGGTCGATATCACCGGCATCCTCTTGTTGGTAAGAAAATGATTAGTGAACAGTGGTGCCACACTAGGCACCTGGCAAGCATTTAGTAAATGTTTACTGGCTGGGTGAATGGGAGTGGATGTTGTCCCAGCATTTGGAGGAGCCCTGGAACCCAGGTCCCCTGAAACTGAGCAGAGTCCTCGGGGCCTTGTCCTGTGGGTCCATGAAGTGGTGATGGCTTCACGGAGCAGGAAATCCAGAATCCTCGTGAAATGGCTGTTCCAGGAGCTACTTCAAGCTAGAATGGGGCTCAGGACTTCTTCACACTAGCTTGTTGATGTCTTTCATTCAGTCTGAAAACATGTATGACCTGTTATGAGTGTGGGGACAAGGAGGTGAACTTCTGGTCTACAGGGAAAATGAATGAGAACACATATTGCTCCAAGAGGCCAAATGCAATACGTGTCATAGGAAAGGTGCAAGGTGTCATAAGAAATGAGGAGGCTTTTCCCCTTTGTTTGATTCAGTTCAGTTCAGGTCACAGTTCCATTCCCGTCTGGAGCATGTGCCCAGCATCAAATTATGACACTGATGTCCACAGAGAGTTTACAGTCTGGCAGGGGCAGCCATGTGCTGGTAGATTAGCTTGTTCCACATCTGTCCACGCCTCTCATGAGTGTGCCTTCATATATATATATATGTGTGTGTGTGTGTGTATAGACACACACACACACACACACACAAAACCGAGGCTGGAAAGCTTAAAACCCGTTTCCTAGACTCCTTGTTGCTGGGTTCCTATTGTAATTTAGGTCCAGCCAATCCCCTGTGCTTGTGCAAGACCTGAATGCAAAACTGAGTTCAGAAGAAAAATGATTGAGTTAGATGCAGAGGAGGCACCAACCTGGGAGGAGTCCGTTTTGCTGGGGCTGACCCAGAAGGTACAGCATGGCTCTGGGAGTTCTGGCAGTAGCTCCTGGGGCCCAGATTACACCTAAGATGGGGGTTTCCTATAGCCAGAGACGGAGCCCGTGGCTCCCTGAACTCTAGCTGCCAGCTCGGGCAGGGGCGGGGCCCTCAGTATGTGGTGCTGCTCTGGGAATCACTCCTGGAGGCCCAGGCAGAGCTTGCTCTGCATTGATTTGGAATTTACTTGATTCTCTTGATTAAATCCATGTCTGCTTCAAATAGCTAGAAGGTTTTTTGCCTCTTCACTTGACCCCTGGTTGATACGTCATGCTGTGGACTCTCAGTGCTGGGCAAGTCAGAGAAGAGAGATTAGTGAGCCCCAGCACAGGCCGGAGGTAATCCAGAGGCCTGCGCGCCTTCCCCACTTAGTCCCGCCCACTACCCACAACCCCTCTTCAATCCTTGTATTCAGCCTTCAAACAAGTTAAGAGATTGATTAAATATCAAACCGCTACAGCGCACAAGGCGCTCTGACTTTGGGGTCACAGTCATGAACAAATGTGCAAGGTCTCCGTTTCCAGGATGCTTATGTGAAGACAGATGTCCCACTAGGACTCAAATAAACAATTCAGAATCATGGTCATTGTTATGAAGAGAAGAGGGAACTGTGGGAGAGAACTTGTTTTGGTTGAGAGGTCTGAGAAGATCGCTTGAGTAGGTAACATTTAAGCTGAGCCACAAAGGATGAAGAGGGCCGGCTGTGCCCGGCAGGAGGAGCAGAGTGTGCAAGAGCTGGGCTGGCCTTTCTCAACGCCTTTCTAACGCTCCCCTGGGTAACGGTTGTAGGAAAACGCCCAAACCCCTTGCCCTTCTGTAGCCTCACTAACCGAAAGCCCTCTGTGATTTGACATCTTCCCAGACATTTCTCCTATTTTTCCTGTGTGGCGAGGTCCTCAGCCTCAGCAGTGTTCGCATCTGGGCTGGATCAGTCTTCATTGTGGGGACTGTCCTGTGTCTTGTAGGATTTTCAGTGGATCTCTGGCTTCTGCCCTCTAGACGGGAGTACTGGACCTCTGTCCCCAGTTGTGACACCCAGACATATCTCCATACATTGCCACATGTCCCAAGAGGGGCAAAACTGCCCTCCTTTGAGGTCCGCTGCCCCATTGGTAGCCCTGCTTTGGTCTTCTTGCTGGCTCTTAAAGGCACCTTCAACTTCTATATTTCTGCACCTCCACTTACACTATTCCTTCTAACTAGTACCCATTCTGCCTCTCCACACAGCTTCACCCATATGCCTACTAGAAGTTCATGGCTTTTATCTGTCCAGCATCGCCCTGTCCATTAGGGAATTTGAATTGGATGACTCATGCATTTTGAGTGGTAGGGAAACAAGCGTGTGGACCAGGTACCCTTTCCTTCTGTGCCCAATTTAGAGCCCAGATTGTGGATATGAGACCCAAGCAGAGCCAGTCAGTCTTTCCAGGGGATCTGCATCAGAGGGCACTGCTTTTCTTCTGAATTGTTAACTGTAAGGACATATCTCTGGGTTGCCACCAGCAGCGAGCCTGACACTTAGAGAGAGCCTACTTGTGGCAGGAGGCAATGACACTGACACACAAGAAGGGGCAGATTCAAGAAGAACTGATAGGTGGAGAGAGACTGCTATGGCCACGTCATTAGAGACATGTGCAGAGACCTGCGCTAAAGCATTCACATTCTCATGTTCTTTCTCTCTCTCTTTAAGCTAGTTTGGATTGTTTCTGTCAGTTACCATGGGAAGAGTCCCACTGCAGTATCCTTTAACACATTGATTGCCCACTGTGGATCAAGTGCCCCTGAGGAGACACAACTGCCACCCGGATTTGGGTGACATGGCAATTAATGTGTTAATGGCCAGTTCATATCTCTTCTGTTTCATGAAGTCATCTCAACACAGGACAGTCTGAAGAAAATGCTTTCTTTGAATCCCTAACTGGTGGTTTTCTGGAGCCAGCAGCCAATTCTGTGCCTCTCTTCCCAACTTTGAGTTTAGTGACATCATGTTGGCATTTGAAATCGTCATAGTGGGAATAATTATGGAAATCAGCAAATACTGCATTCAAGTCTCTCTTTCCCCGACCCCAGCCCCAGCCTGTTGACCAGCACACCACTGTCTAAATCTTTTCAATTGTACCACCTTTTTAGATATTAATCAAGTACTGATTCATGATATCTCTTGCTTTTTGAAAATGGTGAGGTCGGGAGGACAAGTGTCCCCAACATATACTGCATCTGAATCTCCAAATCTCAGAGGAGGAAGGGTCCTGAGAAATAATTTGGCCCATAGTCTTCATTTCACACACAAGGACGAAGAGGTCCAGAGACCTTCAGTGACTTGCTTGTTAGTTGTAGAGTCAAGACAAAGTCTAAGATCTTTTGACTTATGTGTATTATTAAAACGTGGGCATTCCTGGCCTTCCTCTATGCCTTTTCCAACCTTTCCTTGCTCCAATTTTGTTTCAAAAGAGTGTTTAAAAACAATTGGTGAATCATTCCAAACAGCTAATGGCCAAGATCCAAGCTGTCAATGCTTGCTTTCAACAAGAGACTCTGGGGCTGTAAGTGCTCCAGAATGAGATCATTCCAGATGGGGTCTTATTAATGTGGCGGCACCGGGAGATAGCTGTTAATAGAGGGGACTTGCTGCCATTGCACGGAAAGACTGTGATGGTGGAGTGAAGGTTGGCTGCTCTGTGTATTATGTCACTTAGGGCGAAACAAGACGATAGGTGGACTGCAAGGGAAGCTCTGCAGACTTACAAACATGTGAAATACACCATTTATTTTTTGACATGGCTGCTGTATCTCCAATAACCTATCCTGGGAATGTTTATAAGGGTATTCATTGCAAGTGTTGGAACTAATGAAAGACTGGAAACAATATAAATGCCAAGGAACTGGGGACCAATTAAATAAATCATTATACACCCATACATAGAGGCAGAGCTGTATGTACTATTATGAAATTATCTCCAACGTATGTTGTTTGCTGAAAAAAATGAGGAGCAGAACAATGTGTATAGTTTGCTGCCATTCAAGTTAAAAAAGAGGTGAGGAAAACACACAGACACACATGGATGCGTGAGCTTAATCTATCTCTAGAAGGAGATATAACAATTGTTAACACCAGAAGTTGTCTCTGGAGAAGGGAACTGGAAAACAGAAGTAAGAAGACGACTTATTTTTTCACTTATGAATTTTGGAACAGTTTGGGTTTTAAAACCATGGAAATCTATTATTTAGTCAACAGCCCTCCCCTCAATAAAATAAAAAAGAAGGAAATGCTGTGTTGCAGTTCTTGGAAATCCTTCCTTCGTTCCAATGGATGAGCTAGATCTGGGGAAGTGGCAGAGAGTTTAAAGAGTAATAATAAACTCCCGACAATGATATACTTTCTTTAAAACAAAAAGGTTTCCAAGAGAAGTCTATTGCAGTCTTCCAAGTTTGGGATGAGTCTCCTCCCCACTGTATAGCCGAGGGAACTGAGGCGCGGAAGCAAGGCTGTCTTCCCCGGATTACACAGTGAGTGAGTGAGGGGCAGAGTTGGGATGCGAGTCAGATGTCACCCGGGCATAAGTTCCTCCATTTCTAGCAGGGCAGAGGGCCTCAACAAGCAGCGCAGGTCTTCGTGGGAAGGAGAAGAGCCAGAGAGTTCTGAAAGCCTCTTCTGGCCTAGGGTTTCAGGAGAATTAAAGGTCTGAGCCAGCTACAGTCCCAGCACAAATAAAGTCAGACCAAAATAGACACCACTTATATTCAACAGAAATGACCCAGAAAAATCCAATTAGTTTCCAGATGTGATTTGAAGGGCCTCAGTTGGAGAGACTTCATCTTGAAATCTTACACAAAAAGCTTTTGGTGAGGTTTCTCAACTCAGTATGTGGATCAGAAATGAGCAGACATTTGATTTGAGGGAGACCTAAGAAAGTCTAGAGGCTTCTGCTTTGTAGAATCAAGCTTAGAAACAGTAGATGAGTGAGTATAGAAACCAAAGCTTTGCCACGCTTGCAAGTGTCATTTTGGGAGAGAATATGAGAAATACAGGGTCTGTCCCTGCCTTTTGAGAAGAAAAGCAGAAACCCCAGACTGAGAAAATGAGGCATGACGAAGCTGTATAAATGAGATTTAGCCAGGGGCTAGAAAGAAATGCCTTATCTTCTACTAGACTTCTACTTCTTTTAAATAACACTCAGAAGACACTTAGCTCTACATGCCTACTCAACTTAATTTATTATGGGTATGATAAAAATTAAAAACATTAAAGCAGACAAAAATGTGTCTAATGTGCTACTGCTTATGAAGAAAAAAGGTTACGCACACAGACACACAGACACACAGACACACATTTGTATGTAACCACTCTTTAAAGACACAGAGTGTGGTAGTGGTGGCTGCCTTTTGGGAGAACTGTGGAGCTGAGAGATGGGGTGGGAGGTGCAGCCTTCACTGCACACTGTCTCAATTTACCATATGCCTGTATTACATGTTAAAAATAAACACTCTTAAAAGCTCAGTGGGAAAAACATACCTTTATAATGGAGAGACTTGGTGGCCACTCTGTTAACCAAGTAAGGAAATTTAACATTACCAAGGGCATAACAACCCAACATTATCTGATGTAGCCAGAGTTTTAACCTAAATATAATTTAGCCTTCACATCTAACCTCTGATTAGCAGAAAGCATAGGGAATAGAGATGCTAGTTAAATGACCCAGGAGGAAACAGTCAATTCAGAGAGTGAGACATTCTTCTAAATGTTAATATCATAAAAATATTAAAAGGTGGCTCAAAAAATGAGGAATAAAAGATATTTTGGGGGAAACTGGAAGAACTTTGAATATGGTCTGAGTATTAGATAAAATTAGGGAATTATTGTTCATTTTCTTATGTGTGAATAGTGGTTTTGTAGTTATGTAGGATAATGTCTTTATTAGGAGATGCATGAAGAGACATGATGTTGGGAACTTACTTTAAAATGGCTCAGGAAACACACACAAACATCCACATGTGAACACCGTCACCCCTGAGCCCCCACCCCAGACACACCCACACTCGCACACACTCTCACACACAGTTGGTTATTAAGTTATAGTCTTAGCTTCCAATTCAGCTGTGTGATGTCAAAGTGAGAACCAGTGGCGGTCAGGTGATGGATGGGGTATTGGACCAGGTTGAAATTACAGAGAGTCTATAGGTCTGTGAACCCAGGGGTTTTAGCTCCAGTTCTTGAATGTGTAATTGGAATAAACATACTCGATTACTGGCAGAATCCCCAGCTTGGCTCTCTGATCCAGGCAGTGAGGGCTGTTTTGGTTAAAAGTGCCAAGTAGAAGTCCCTAGAGATTCCCTTCCTCACCAATGTAATAAACCAAACGCAATACCTCATTGCTAGAAGAAGTTTCAGAGATTAGTGCCCCCATCATAGGCTTAATATCTATCACATCCCCATTTAAATTCACCTGCTTTTCCTGTGAGTAAGGTTGTTAGGTCTGGAGAGTGACTGTGGATTACTGTAAACTTAAACAGCTAATGACTCCAACTGCGGATGCTGTGCCAGATGTGGTGTCTCTGTGAGAGAGAATCAGCAGAACACTTGTTACGGGGTTATGCCATGTACCATCAGAGATGTGGTAAATGCTCCCTGCCTACTGCCCCATATCAGTTTGCAGTGAACACCACACCTGGGTCTTAATCACCTTGCAGAACCAAGAGATCACCTTCCCGTCCTGCTGTACAGCGACCTGTTTAACATCTCTGATAATCCAATCTGCAGAGATCTTGATCATGACATTTCACAAGACATCAAACTTGTCCACTTCACTGATGACATACAGATGAGATCTGATAAGAAGACAGTAGCAAGGACTTCAGATGGTTTAGTAAAAGGGCATGTCAGAAAGTAGGAGACAAACCTCATAAAAATTCAGGGACTCATCCATCTTGGTGAAGTTTCTGATGTGCGACGGTCTGGAGCATGTTACAGTAATCCATTCCTTTTTAAAAAAAAATTCACCTTTTTTACATTGAAATATATTTGATATATAACATTGTCAATTTCAGGTGTACAACATGTTGATTTGATAACATTTATAAACTGTAATGTAAGTCCCATGGTAGTGATAGTGACGGTTATCATGTCACATAATTTGTCATTTCTTTTTTGTAGTGGGAATAATTAAGGTCTTGTTCCTTAACAAATTTGATAATTATAATACGGTACCATTGTCCATCACAGTAGTCCTTTCAAGGTGGAAGACAAGTTGCGGTGCCCTGCATCACTTGCTGCTACAACAGAGGCACAGTGCTTGATGGGCCTTGTGGCTTTTGAAGGCAACATATAGCACGTTGGAGTGTCACTCTGACGCGTGACACTGCCAGTTCTGAGTGGAGCCCAGAGCGCCAAAAGGGCCTGCAGCAAGTCCATGCTGTAGTGGTGGACTGAAGCCCCAGCAGATCCCATGACACTTGAATGTGACAAATAAGAGATTCTGTATGGGGTCTTTGGCAAATGCCAGTAGGAGTTTCAAAGCATAGATGTCTGGGATTTTGGAACAAATCCACACCCTCTTTGGAAGATAACTATTCTCCTTCTGAGAAATAGCTCCTGGTCTGCTACTGTGGTCCACCAGTCAGAGTGAGAACTTTGCCCTGTCAAAGCTGAGCACCTCACCATGGGGTTGGGTGCTCTGCAGTCCAGCAGGCCATACATTGGAGTGTGCACACCAGCAATGTCTCATGAAGCAGAAATGGTATGTATGAAGGACAGAGGTCAAGCAGGCCTGGAAGGCACAGGCAATTTACCTGAGTAGGTGTTTATTTGGCCCAATTACAATACCAGCTGGTTGCTACTGAAACTCCTGCAGCATTACAGTCCCACTCAGGTATGTCTCTGAGAGATCCTAATGAAGGGACATCTCCCCAGGGAGCAGGATTTTGAGCAGGACATTTGGTAGACTGCTACATCTAAACTGAGCACTCTCCAAAAGTATGGATCTAAACTCTTGTATTCAAGGGCAGTTACTAATGGTTTGATGGAGAGTGAGGGTCTTGGAAAGAACAGATCGAGAAGACAAGGGACAAGGAGGTCTGGCGGTGAGACGTGTAGATGGACTTCACAGAATAGGTGGAGAACTGAAGATAATTGTGCTCAAGGTAAATGCTCACCAAAGGACTCTGTGCAATGAAGAGAATGTACTTTGCAGACATGCAACTACGGGGAACATAGTTAAGCAGAGCCCTGGCTGCTGCCCTCTGACACTCACCACTGCACCTGGGCCGGCTCACACTTCCCACGGGCTGCTCCCAGCAAATGACTTGAGTGGCAGGGACCCTAAGGCAGGCCTATTCCTGGGACATTTGGGTCTCTTGTGACAGCTGAATTTGGCTTGAGGACCTCCCGATGGCCTTGCTGAACCTAAGCTAATAAGAAAGCTCTCAGTAATCAGGAGGACAAGATGTACTTGGCAGCTATTAGTCAGCCTCTTTCCCCGTCATCCCAGTGACTGCCCGGTGGGCCCGTGTACAAGGATGGCCGTATTGGCAAGGATGGAGGCTCAACAACATGGACTTCCCTCCAAAAGACAGACCCACTGGGCGCCTGACCTGCCAACCGCCGAGACCAACACTTAGCCCCTGATATGGGCACTTGGTGGCAGTTGTATTACAATAGGCCCTTTCCTGACACGGAAGGGGCAGCCGTTCACTCACACTGGAAAAGACACGTTGCCTGGATGTGGCTTTGTCTTTAGCACTTCTGCCAGCCCCAGTGACTGTCGTGGAAGCCTGCACCGCGCTCACCTTACCATGCAGTAGCAAAGGGGCGCGCATCAGTCTGCTTGGACTGCCGTGAGGACATGCATAGACTGGGTGGCTTGGACACCAGGAACTTCTCAGCGCTGGAGGCCAGTAAGTCCAAGGTCAAGGTGAGCAAGGTAGGTTTAATTCTGAGGCCTCATTTCTTGGCTTGTAGGAGGCTGCCATCTTTGTGTGTGTTCACATGACCCCTTCTTTGTACATCAGAGAGAGAGCAAGCCTTTCGTGAAGGCATTAATCCTACTGGGCCAGACTCTCACCCTCATGACTTCATCTAAACCTTATTACCTCCCCAAAGCCACATCTTCAAACAATCACACACTGGGGGTTAGTGTTCACCATATGAATTTGGGGGTAGACACAGACATTCAGTTCCTAACAGAGCGTGGCAACAGACTGACGCCTGTGGCATTTATTGGCCTTGTCATGGACTTCATCACTCAAAAGCGCCTGGTCTGTTAGAATGCCAGAATGATTAAGACTCACTTACTTGCAACTGGGAGAAAATAACCTAAAAGATAAGGTTCTGCCTTACAGGATGCAATATATGCTTTGAATTGATAACCAATGAATATGCTTTTCCCCACCATGCCAGAATGCATTGGTCCAGGAATCAAGGGATGGGCACCTAGTAATTCACAGAATTTTTGCTTCCTGTTGCCGCAACTGCGACCGATAGTTTGGAAGTCTTGGCTCCCAAGGGAAGAATGCTTTCACCGAGACGTAACAATGTCTTTCCTGCGCTGGAAGCTGAGACGCTGGTGTCCGTTTTCTGCCTGTGCTGTGAGGGCCAATGCCAGTGGGCCTGAAACCGGCCTGGTCACAACACGGCGCATCTGATGGCTGCTGCTGCTTTGTGTGTCTGAGGAGTTTCAGGGTGGCGTGTGTCCACCTGTCGTCATTGTCTGCTGCAACAGTGAGATGGATGATTTATACCTGGAGACCTCTTCTGTACCCCCCAACCCCCATCAACGCCACAAAGAACTTGGCTGTTGGGGTGAGTTTTTAGGCAACAGAATAATTAATGGGACAAATAACTAAATTTGAGAAGAAAGTCTCAAATTACTAAATTTGAGACTTTGTGTCTCCTCAAAAGCATCTTTATTTGTACAGAGGACAGTTACACCTTAAGAGAACCACAAAGCTATGTTTATTGTACAGAAATTCAGTTATGGATAGAGGATGCTGGATAGCCAAAGGGGTAGACTGGGCTGGTTATTAAGCGGTTGTCTTTCAGCTTCACACCCACCCTTCTCTGCTTCCTGTAATCTGCTTTGTCAGGCTGGGCTGGGACCCCACAAAGTTCATTTCTTTATCACCCAGCTTTCTGTTAGGCTCTGCAAATGAGGGATGCAAGAGACAGCAGAAATCCAGAGGAAGGACCAGGACTTGCTCCTTCCTCTTTTGCTTCCTACTGTCGCCAGTATTGCCTCTACTGTGGTTCTTCACCCTGGCGTTGAGAGTTAGTTCAGTTGGTTTTTCAGTTTCTTCATATTTCCAGAGCCAGCCTTGTCACGCATGCTCAGAGATGGCAGCACCGGCAGGCTGGGACCCATTCTTTAGATCTTTAAGTGCCTAAGAAATACCAGGCAGGCAGGCCACTTCCCCAGAGAGCCGAGTCTCCCTTCCAAGGGACCCCTCATCCAGTTTTGCACCTTTTGACAGTGCCAGCCCCCTTCCTTGTTCATCTAGCCCTAGTGATGCCGGCTGCTCCGTGCATTTACTATCCCTGTGACGCCTCCACACCCCCTTTTGCCTTTCAACTTCTCCAATACCTGGTCAGTGATTCCTTTTTGTAGATTCTTTTTGTTTAAAAATTGGTATGGTTTCTGTTCTTATTGGACCCTGTTTGCTACGTGGATACCTATACATTTATATAAACAGCTATAGCAGAATGTTAATTTTTGAATCCAGAAAATAGTCCTCTGAGTGTTCATTGTACCCCTCTTCCAACTTGTTGGTATGAGACCCTGCATAGTAAAGCACTGGGGATAAAGGCCTCCTGAAAATGTGGATAAATATTAGTACCAGGACAAAAAGGTTAACCTGATAAAGGATGAAAGTCTCCAAAATTATAGGTTAGGCTTTCTGTTAGTAGAAGGAAACGATACATAAGACCCGTGATTGTTCCTGAAATCAAGTTGATGCCATCACAAAAAACTCAAAACAAAAAAATAAACAACAAAAGTCTCCTTTTCTGTTTATATCTATGAAAGTTTCTTTCTACTTATGTCAGGGCCACCAAAATTCCAAAATTAAGCGAATGAAATATGGCCTCTGTGGGAAAAAAAAATAAAAAAGGTTCTTTAGGAAAAACTTGTCTGTTTTATCTTGTAGGGGAGAAAACTGAGGCTCAGGACACGTTCAGTCCTGCTCTCCAGCCTCCACAAGCGTTGTCCAGAATCACATAGTAAAAGGAATGGAGTCAGAACTTTCTCATTAGCCATTCATAATCGTGGAATAAGACTGGAAACGAAGCGTATGAAGTGGGTCTCTTGGTGGCATGTGACAGGAAGCTGCAAAAGAGGGATTTGTTAGCTCATAAAACTGAAAAGTAAAAAAGTATGACTGTATTTAGGTGCTGAAGCAGTGTTGTAAGGAATCTGTCTCTCTCCTTGTCTTGGCTTTGCCTCTGCTGGCTTCGCATCTGCTGGCTTCACCCTCTGGCAGCAAAGCTGATCAATGGAAACTCCAGACTCCCATCCTGCTAGTTTAGCAAGTATCTTCCCCATTAATCCCAGCAGAAGTCCTGGAGCTGACTCTGATTAGCTGGGGTGGGGGTGGGGGCATGCAGACTGACAGTGGGGTAAGGACAGTTCCTTAAAGAAAAACAAGCGTGCTATTGAAAGAACTGAGTGAATGAATGAATCCGTGCTGAGCAGGCCAAAATAAGGGCTGGCAGGTCGTCAGATCTCTTGATGCCTATATGCTGAGGGCAGTACAGTTCAACCTGCTAGTCAATAGCTGAGCTAGGACTGGAATCCATTTCTGAATTAGAGTAAGACTTAGAGCAAGGCTGTAAAACAGAAGGGAAATAACCTTAGGTTCTAGGGAGATATTCTCAGAAGATAAAGTACAAAATACGATGACTTTGACAGTTGCCTTATACTGCTGATTATATTAAGGTAGACTTTGAAAGCTTCCAACCTGACTTTTCTAAATGCTTAGCAGATATTAAAGCCAAGCTTACAGTATTTTGATATAATTTAGTGCTAAAGACTATACTATAAATATCCAGACCCTATTTTTTTTTCAAACTGAGATATAATTCACATCATAGAATTCACCCTTTAAAACTGTATGTCTATTTGGTTTTGATTCCCATTGGATCATGTCTGAAAAGCTGACCTATCTACCTGCTTCAAGTGGCTTTTGGTGGCTTAGGAAAGCAGCCAAGATGTCAAAAATCCACGTGCTCAAGTCAACTTCAGGCAAAAACCCTTTATAGCTTCTCTTTCCCACTGTTTCCCAATGATTTCTTGCAGGCTGGTAGTTACTGGCTCCATCAGAGCTGTCACCAATTTTGTGCCAGTAGTGGCTCAAGTGGGGCATTTTTAATTCGAGCTACTAATCCCTTTTCTAGAGATACTTAAAATCAGGCATTTGGCAAAATCTGTAATGAGAGTTGTTTGCTTTCAACCAATCATGCACTGAGAGTGACATCTGCTGGCCATGAAGATTTATGCTTTCTTGACTCCCTTTTGCAATTTATCAATGACCTTAATTATATTGTGAAAATGTAAGAAAGACAATGGTCTCTTCCGTGGGAGAAAAAGAAACCAAAACATAGAACTTACGTGAGCCAGTATGTGTACCACTGTGGGAGATTCTTTAAAATAAAAAAAAAAATCTAAGTGCCTCTTCTTTTTAGCAGACACTGCAGTCTCTTTCATTTGATCAGGGGAAAAAAATTGTTGTAAAATTTGAAAATGAATTAAAAGTTCATTTAGCTATTTCCTTTAAAGTGTCCTTTGGTGGTGCAGCCATTGTGGAAAACAGTATGGTGATTCCTTAAAAAAACTAGGAATAGACTTACCATATGACCCAGTAATCGCACTCCTGGGCATATATCCAGAAGGAACCCTAATTCAAAAAGATACCTGCGCCCCAATGTTCATAGCAGCACTATTTACAATAGCCAAGACATGGAAACAACCTAATGTCCATCAACAGATGACTGGATAAAGAAGTTGTGGTATATTTATACAATGGAATACTATTTAGCCATAAAAAACAACATAATGCCATTTGCAGCAACATGCATGTCCCTGGGGAATGTCATTCTAAGTGAAGTAAGCCAGAAAGAGAAAGAAAAATACCATATGATATCACTCATATGTGGAATCTAAAAAAAAAAGACAAATGAACTTAAATATAAAACAGAAACAGACTCACAGACATAGAATACAAACTTGTGGTTGCCAGAGGGGAGAGGGGTAGGAAGGGACAAATTGGGAGTTATATATAGAATAGATAAACAAGTTTATACTGTATAGCACAGGGAAATATATTCAAGATTGTCTAGTAGCTCACGGGGAAAAAGAATATGAAAATGAATATATGTATATTCATGTATGACTGAAAAACTGTGCTGTATGCCAGAAATTGACACAGCATTGTAAGCCGACTGTAACTCAATTTAAAAAAGTGTCCTTTGGGTTTCTGTTTCAGAGCAGAAATGAATGAATTTAGTGTAGGAGGAAGTTCTAGTGGACCTAACAAAAGACTGGCTATCAAAGGTCACTTGCTTGTGGCGTTTCATCCTAGTCTTGTGCTTGTATGGTTAGGTCCCAGGCTTCATACATGCCCTGCTCCCATCCCTGCTTTCTTCCTGTCTTTTTATATGCATACATAGTAAAGTTTATACATACTCTTCCAGATTTATTCCTGTATTAGTTTTGGAAATCTCCCCCTGCTCTTGATGTTAGATTATAATAGGAAAAATTAGGACTGACATTTTCTCACTATATTTTTAAAGAAAAGAAGGTATGCATTTATATTTATTGATAAAGCATTTTGATGGAAAGTGATAAAGTTTAGTTTTGTGTAGGAAATAGAAACTTCAATCTGTGTACTCAAGTGGCATCTAAATCTGATAGTCAGGTTCCACTCCCCTTCAAGTTTAAAATTTTTTTTTCACTATTATGAAAGTGCTGTGATTACCCACCTTATAAATAAACTTTATGGGCACTCATGATTCTTTCTATGTGATGAATTCCTAGAGGGAAAAATCCTCAGTCAAAGGGCTATGAATAATCAATAGAGGACCTAAAATTAGTACTGTCATAACAAAAAATGCAAGTCGTAGGAGGGGAGATGGATGTTTTATAAATTCGATCCTTTTATCTAGAGGCATCAATATATAACTTCTAAAGCTGATAAATCAAAACTGGCGTAAGTGTTTGGTATAACACAGTACTTAGCAACATGGGTGGAACCATAACAAGTTGAAGCAGAAACGGTTAAGGTAATTGGGCAGGAAGGGGGCTGCAGCTTTTCATTACAGGACTCTTTTCTTTCCCAGCCTTAAGCATACAGTACTTTTGATATAAAAATTTATTTAAATTTAAGAACATATCTAGCTAAATTATCATCCAGAAAAGTGTATTAACTTAGATAACCATGTGGAACTTTTTGGTGGCCCTGAATCACTATGGTGACTTCAGGTCAGTTTTTCATTATCGATATTCTGGCCCATTCAAACTTTTGAACTATCTTAGAAACATACATATAGCGTAAGATGTAAAATAAGCGAGGAAACTGAGGTAAAGGGAAAAATAAGTGTAGGAAAAATAAGATTTAAGAAGACCAAAGAGTCCATCAGAACCACCTGGAAAGCTGGTTAAGAATGAAGATCCTTGGTCCCGTCCCGGACCTGCTAAATCAGAATCTCTTGAATAGGGCTCTGGGATCTCCTCTTAAGCAGCCCTGATGAGCTGGAGTCGGGATGTAATTTAAAAGAAGACAAAGAGCGACTACCAGGATATTAGGATGTTTATTAGTGTCACGGAATTTAGAGCACGGGAGCTAGAGGAATGGACGCTGTGAGACTAACTCCAAAGAATACATTTAAAAATAAATCTTATATAAACTTGAATCGTCCCTTCTCTCACTACAGTACTTCATAGCCCGCTTCTTATTTCATTAACCTCCCCAAACCACCCTCCAGGAGACGGGAGGGCTCGGTCTGTCATTTCATCCTTTGACTTTTACTCTTAACGTAATGATGCACATTCTGGGAAGTCTTCTCTTTTTCTCTTGGCTCTATTTGTAAGCAGCCTATTGTACCATGTAGTGTGGATTTTCTAGTGCTTGGGTGTCTTTTTTTATGTATCACATCAACAGGTTAAACAGACACTTAGAAGAATCCTATGTATCAACCAGGCAGTGGTACTTAATCTTTTCCACTGCTTGTGTTCTTATTCTCAAAACATATTTTCACATGCCTCATGTGAAAATTAAAAGTTAAAGATGCTGAATTTTTAAAACATAGAATTTGGTATATCATAAATATAAAAGGAAAGAGAAAGAATTACAGCTTAATTTTACAACGGAATTATGAATATATTAAAAATTATACATTTAAAAAGTCTATCCGCTTACAGTGACTTCTGCTGTAGCTGTAGTTTTTGCTCAATGATGTCTGAGAAGCGAGGAACCTTTTTTGAAATAGCCACACGGATGTCATCACTCACATTCAGGCAGCTTCTAGACTTAGTTTTAAAATGTAGAAGTGATGAGAATCCCAACTCACAAAGATATGTAGTTGCAAAGGGTGTAAGGATTTCTAGAGCTGTCTTTGCCAGGCTTGGAAACACCGTGAACTGAGCACACCAGAAATCCTCAAGTTTCATTGTCTCAAATTCCATTAGGATCTGGCCACTAGCTCGTAACTCAGCAAGATCATTTTTCATTAAATAACCATCATCGACAAAATCCAGATTAAAAAGAAATGGATCCAGTATCCACTTGCTTGCCTCATCAAGATCTCCAACAGAAAAATATCCGTGGAAGAAGCTGCTCAGCTGCTGGAGGTGCAGGGCTATTTCCGCTGCAATGCGTAACGCTTCACCGTCTGAGACGATGATTTCTTCAAGAAAAGGGAAGTTGGTAAAATTTCTTTTCTCAATTCGCTTTAGCCAAAATGGAAACTTCCTAACAAAAGCAGATAACTTCTCCCGAGCTGATACTGTGTTCATCCCAGTCCTCTGCATAGACGCACTAAGTTCATTTAGGTGTTTGAATAAATCTGCTAGGTACGCTAGGTGGATTTTAAACTCTTTATTTTCAAAGCCATCAACTAAATTGCTGCTTTGGTGGTGAAGAAACTGATTGATTTCTTCATACATCTCAAAAATATGAGTAAGTATCTGGCCTCGGGAAAGCCACCTCATTTCGGTATGGAACAGGAGAACACTATACTCTATTCCAATTTCTTCAAAAAAAGCCTGGAACAGGCGGTGATTCGGAGCTCGGCCTTTGATAAAATTGATCACCCTCACCACAGTAGAAAGAGCATCCGTCAGCTTTGTAGGCAGCGTCTTCGTGACAAGCTCATGAGGGTTCAACAAGCAATGTGTGACCACGACATGAGGGACTTCTTTTTTCACACAGGCAACAAATTCTGAATTTTCTCCTAGCATAGAAGAGGCGCCGTCAGTACAAACAGAGCCACATACGTCGAGCGCTATCTTATGCTTCAAAAAGAAGTCTCTGAATAGATTGAACACGTCTTTTCCTTTCACTGTTAACTGCAGTGGTTCACAGAACAGGAATTCTTCTACGATCTCTCTTTCTTTTATGTATCGCACAAATGCCATTAGCTGACTGCAGTCATCCATGTCCGTTGTCTCAGCAAGCTGAATCCCCACCTTAAGAGGACTGGCTTTGATATCTTCTAGAACTTGCTGTAAGATATCCCGGCTCATTTCGTCAATTCTAGAATGGATCACATCATCTGATAAGGGTACCTGCTGAAGCTTCTTTTGTGCATCTGGTCCCAAAACTATTTGTGCTATCTCCAGCGCACAAGGTTTCACTAACTTTTCAGCTATTGTATGCGGATTCTTCTCCTTGGCACATAAATACGCAAACTGATAGGATGCTTGTAATAAGGCGTCCTCCTGAGATGCGGCTCCAAATGCTTTCAAGGTTTCACTCTGATCAGACGGTGCTGGCATATGTTTCAGGCTGTTGAGATCATGCCCACCTACGCCACCATGCTGTCGGTTAAAATGGTCTGACAGTTTTGATGGTCGGAGGTCAGCATTTGAAAATACGGAGTTACACAATACACACTGTGGGCGCTGAGTTCCATCGGCTTCCGTTGTACAGGTGAACCAGTAACGAACATAGTCATCATCCCATTTGCGTTTCTTCGACATGGCACCCCAAAATTCTCAGGTAGCTTTCCAGAGATGTCGTAGATTTTTGCTTTGGGAGTAAAATACAACCCAGGCATTAAAAACTAGTGGCTCACCGAATTAAAACAAAGCCTCATCATATACCATCCTGTCATCTGTGTACGTGTCAAGAAATATCCTGTAACAAGTCAGTTCGGAGCAAGCCATGATGGCATGACAGTCCAACTTAAATCTAAGAAACTCAGCTAAAGCCCTGGAATAAATGCCTTGCCAGTAGGGTGTATATGGGAGACTCGGGCTTATGCAAATTGTGAATACCCATAAGTACTCTCCTGGTGAACTGCAGTTACGCCTTAATTTGTTTTCAGTGATGTGTGTTCCAAACAAGTATATTTTGTATCCCCGGAAAGGGCATCTCACTACCACCCCCTCCTTCCGTTTGTGCCAAGGATGTAGGCACACCCCCAGTTATGAACTAGTGAATAGAGGAGGGAGTAATTCACTAAATACTCCAAGGAAGGAAAGGTTTGGACAAGGTGGCTAGTTCTTTTTAATCATTAAGGATTAAACAGGTCTGTAAAACTATTTGCTCCTTGAGTGGCTTTGACTCCAACTCAAGGAGAGGATTTCAAACAGGTCTGACTAAGCCACCCTTGACAGAGAAGTGGGAATCAGTCCGTGATTCCCACTGTCCATATAGAAAAGCAAAACAAGTTGATCACTGAGACTTCCGAGAAATTTCTCTAATAGAAGGAAACCCTTGATTACGGTAGGGCAGGATGTAGAAGGCAGTGGTCCTCCAGTTTAGTAAACAGAGGAATTGTCTCAGTCTCTGGCTAAAATGCACATTTCTGGGCCCCACCCCCAGAGATTCTGATGCCCCAGCTCTGGGGCAGAGGTCCAAACTCTGCAGTCTAAATAAGCATTTTAGGTAATTCTTATGAACAGTACATAGGACAGTCATCTTTAAGGGACGCCCATCACAGTCGCTGGGAACCCCTTTGGAATTATACGTGTCAATGTACCACCTTAGAACTAATAGATTATCACGTCCAGAAGTAGGACAAAAGAGGACAAAAACTAAATAAAGTCGTCCAGGTGGCTGTGATACACAATCTAGTAAGTAGACAGATTGAGAGGAATGAAACACATCGGCAGGCTTATCCCTAGCTTGCCCATATTCTGCATCGCTAAGTAAACAGTCCAAATGCTTTAACAGGCATCTACAATTTCTGAGTTGATGACAACTTCCTGTGAAAGCTGAGGGACCTAAAAAGAAAGCCTTTTTTTTCTTTTTCTCCCTTCTGAGCAATCAGCAAAGGTATAATCCACAGGTAGGCTCAAACATACCTTAGAAAACAATTTTATATCCCAGAGAAGTAAGTGATCCCCCACATTTCCAAAGTTCTGTGCCACAGAATGTGGCTGAAATAATGTAGCAGGGCTACATCTAAATCCAAATGTCCACACTGGCCATTAAAAAAAAAAATCACAGTAAGTAAGCCAAGAATATTTATTTAAGGCACTGCTTTCTAGTGCCTCTGCCAAGAATAACTAGCTCTAAAATGTACTTCGGTGTAACTAGTAAGTTGATTTGCCATATGGTTCTTATTAGCCAGTTTAAACTGAAAGATGTCTGCCTATCAATAAAGACAATTGGAAGTTTAGAGTTATCTTAAGGTTTTTTTTGTCAAGTGATGGGACTATGGGCCAACTGTGTTTAGAATCTCTCCTGATAAGAATAAAATTATGACATCAGCATGAAAAATGCTAACCTTTCTGTATTCTGTTATGTATGTTTTGGGGGGCAGAAGGAGTGAAGGAAAAAGCTTTCCTTCAGTCTCATTAGAAATTCTTACAGGACCAGTTAAGAGCCCATTCCTATCCACTCAATGCTACTCAAGTATATTTTAATTGAAATTTACCTGTTTGGAACAAAAGAATTTTTAGACAAATTCATTTATCATATCCTTTTCCATCTCCCTCAAAAAGGGAGAATAGGTAGCAAGAATTTTCAAGATCC
This sequence comes from Camelus bactrianus, assembly GCF_048773025.1. Classification (NCBI taxonomy): domain Eukaryota; kingdom Metazoa; phylum Chordata; class Mammalia; order Artiodactyla; family Camelidae; genus Camelus; species Camelus bactrianus. The sequence goes on from NC_133541.1 coordinate 115,782,975, forward strand.
TCAAAGATGAACTTACTGCCCAAAAGACTTTCTTGTGTTTTAGAATCTCACAATTTTCACTTGTTCCTTTGTGGTATTTAGCAATCACAATATCGTAAAATATGTAAACATTAAAAAAGCATCATCTTATTAAGGAATTATTATTACTTGAAACAGTGTGATAATGGTATGGTTGTGTTAAAAAAAATAGGTCCTCATTTATTAGAGATACAGTCTGAATTACTTAAAAGTGAAAAGATGTCTGGGATTCCCTTTGAAATGCTGTACTTCAGCACACAGATAAACACACAGAAAATGAGGTGGAGATAAGACTGGCCTTGAGTTGTTAACTGTTGAAGCTGGATGATTGAACACACCGTTACACCATTCTCACTCTACATGTGCTGCAAACTTTCCATAATAAACAGTAAAATAAACAAAAACGATTATCTTATTAAGACAGACCTAATTCGTTTTTAGAATGATTCTCTTGAGTTTGTTGAGACGAAGATGCAGAATGAAAGACCAGATGTAACAGAGTAAAAAACGTTTTGCAAATTCAGAAAGGGTAGATATGAAACTATCACAATTGAGAGAAAAACCAGTCGGTTACAAGTGAACATTCACATGACAGAAATATTTGGGGAAGACTACAACATCTATTTCAGCAGTGATAGCATCAAAATGCAGCTGTAAACCTAAAACTCCAAACCAAACACAGTCCAACTTGTACCTGGCCACCGCCTAGCCAGTCCATGGTAGGTGCGGGTGTCCGGGAGGCAGAGGATTTAACCATTACATTTTACAGTTAAAAGCAACAGCCAGGAGAAAAGGGACGGGAATGCACTAGCTGGGCAAACGCCTGGGATCCTGGCTTTGCACTCAGAAGCTGGGACCTATCCAAGCTTCAGTTCCTCAACTGAGGATGACAATAGTACCTACCTTACAGGGTTGTTGGGAGGTTTAACTGTGAGCATGCATGTAAAGAACACCAGCTCGTAACGGGTAGGGCCTGTTGGTGTATGATTAAGGACGGAGCGTTTAGAAGGCGGCCCGGGCGAGCTGAGGCCGCCGGCGGCGCGGGAAGAAGACTCGGCTCGGTCTCCGCCCGCCGACTCCGAGCCGGAGCCGGAGCCGCAGGCCCCAGGGATGCTCGGGCTTCCTTTGGGCGCCCGCTTCAGGCTCCGGTTCGCTCTCCGCTCAGGCTGGGGCCCTGCCTCCGGGCGCTGGAACTGGTCTAGGCGGCGGTTCCTGGGATCTAACCCCGGAGCAGGAACCTGCGGACCGCGGGGAAACAGAAGCGGCCGCAGCGCCCTCCGCTCCAGCCGCGCCAGGACTCCATCCGGGTTCTCCGGGTGCCTTCCCGCCCGCAGCCTGGGCGAGGCGGAGCCCGGCACGCAGGCGCACTAGCGAACGGCCGAGCGCTCTGCCGGCTTGAGTAAGGAGCATGCGCACTCGCCCTCGCTTCAGCTTGTGTACGTGGAGCTAGGACTTCTTAGCTTATTGTGTCTGCCAGGAAGGATGAATCGTAGAATCTCAGGAGTGGAATGTCTACATAGTTCTACTTTTTAACATTCAAAGCAATGGAAATAACATTTTTTATTGTGTCAGGCTTTGCGCTTGGAGATTATAAAGCACCAATAATTAGCCATTTTCTATGTGGTATCAATGAGGAAGAAGAGAAGGAAGCTCTTTCTACTCCCAAATTGAACATTCAGGCAAATGGGACAAGCTGTAAATTCCATTAAGATACTGATGGTAGAGGATGAGCCTGTGTCTTCTTGCCTGTGCAGGTTGCCCCTCCCGCCTCATAAATTAGAGCATAGGGATGAATTTGATGATAATCATCATCCACCTTAAAGAAAAGATTTTTAATTTTATTTAAAATTCTTTTAAACAGACTCTTAGAGTAATAAATCCATAATAGAGAGATTTCAAAGAAAAGTCTCAAAGTATAAACTAGAAAACGCTAAGAAACTAACCTAAATACAGCCCTCTTTCCTACTGAGGGTATTTAATGAAATGACATTTTATTTTTTTAATTTTTTAAAATTAATTTTTTATTGACGTATAGTCAGTTACAATGTGTCAGTTTCTGGTGGACAGCACAATGTCCCAGTCACGCATATATATACATGAATTTGTTTTCATATTCTTTTTCATTAAAGGTTATTAGAAGATATTGAATATAGTTCCCTGTGCTATATAGAAGAAATTTGGTTCTTTAAATCTATTTTTATATAAGTGGTTAATATTTGCAAATCTCAAACTCCCAAATTTATCCCTTCCCAACCCTTTTCCCTCAGTAACCGTAAGATTATTTACCTTGTCTGCGAGTCTGTTTCTGTTTTGTAGATGACTTCATTAGTGTCCTCTTTTTTCTTTTTTTTTTTTTTTTAATATATTCCACATGTGAGTGACATATGGTATTTTTCTTTCTCTTTTTGGCTTACTTCATTTAGAATGACGATCTCCAGGTCCATCCATGTTGCTGCAAGTGGTATTATTTTATTTTATGGCTGTGTAGTAGTCCATTGTATAAATATACCACATCTTTTTGATCCAGTCATCTGTTGATGGATATTTAGGTTGCTTCCATGTCTTGGCTATTGTAAATAGTGCTGCTGCTAACATTGGGGTGCATGTATCTTTTCAAATTAGAGTTCCCTCCAGATATATGCCCAGGAGTGGGGTTGCTGGATCATATGGTTAAGTCTATTTTTAGTTTTTTGAGGCATCTCCATACTGTTTTCCATTATGGCTGCACCAAACTACATTCCCACCAGCAGTGTAGGAGGGTTCCCTTTTCTTCACAGCCTCTCTAGCATTTGTTGTTTGTGGATTTTTTAATGATGGCTATTCTGACTGGTGTAAGGTAGAAACTCACTGCAGTTTTGATTTGCATTTCTCTGATAATTAGCAATATTGAGCATTTTTTTCATGTGTCTTTTAGCTATTTGTATGTCTTCATTGGAGAATTGCTTGTCTAGGTCTTCTGCCCATTTTTTTATTAATAGAGTTTTTTTTTTTGTTTTGTTATTAAGTTGTATGAGCTGTTTATCTGGAAATTAAGCCTTTGTCAGTCTCATCATTTGCAATTATGTTCTCTCATTCCATAGGTTGTCATTTTGTTTTGCTTATGGTTTCCTTTGCTGTGCAAAAGCTTTTAAGTGTAATTACCTTTCATTAGTGTATTTTTGCTTTTATTTCTGTTGGCTGGGTGGACTGCCCTAGGAGAACACTGCCAAGATTTATGTCAGAGAATGTTTTGCCTGTTTCCTTCTAGGAGGTTTATAGTATCTTGTCTTATGTTTAAGTCTTTAAGCCATTTTGAGTTTATTTTTGTGTATGATGTGAAGGAGTGTTCTACCTTCATTGATTTATATGCTTCTGTCCAGTTTTCCCAACACCACTTGCTGAAGAGACTGTCTTTTCTCTATTGTATATTCTTGCCTCTATTTTCTTCCATTCAAAGGCTAATACATTTAGTTCTGAGTGTAAGATACTATGAAATATTTTAAAAATCAAAATTTTATAACCAAGTGGAAAACAGAATTAATACTACACAGATTGACAATGGATATAAAATTATTTATACATTCTACAGATTTATTTTCAGTAACCCAAAGCTCAAGACAGGATAATTAGCTTCAGATCAGAAAAATCTGAGAAGGCAAAAATGATTACCAAATAACTACAACTGTAATTACAAAATTAGAAATAAAATCTTAATGTGCACTTAATGTACATGGTTTTTTCTTCTTCTTTGTTTCTTCAGTGTGGAAAGGAATGAATTTACTACAAGACTTCTGGAAGCTTTCTTCAAGTCAGGGAGCAAGAAGAGCAGATACGGATTCTCCCATCTATAATCACTGGCAAGAATCTAAAAGAACGTATCAGCAGAGTCTATCGTGGGTGACCGTCTGTGACCAGCAACTACTGCCCAAGGAAGGAGGCCATGGGGTCATCCGGCCTCTGACGTTTCATTCTGTAGGCTTCCATCTCCTCTTCGGTGGGTTCCTGAGTTTCATAGATGCTATTGTAAGGCCGCTTCCTCTCGTCAAGCTGCATCATCTCCTTGACTTGATGAAGACGGGCCTCCTCTGCATTCAGTGCCTGTAGTGAGACGAAGGACATGAGTACCATGGCTCTACACCAGATCTCGTTTGTTCAAAGCACCAAGAGCAGTACCAGGAGACCCCACGGAATGTGGACGGCCACATCAAAACCTAGACTGCCTCAAAGAGCTTGGGCGTAAGCCCTTTTGCTGTCCAACTACAACCAATCACTGTTTGGCTCATATTTTCTATAGACACAAAACAATATATGACAATTCTATGACATTTTCAATGTTAAAGAAATTAAACAACAAAAATTGAATGAGGTTCATTTTACTGACAGAAGCTGGCAACTGATGCTTTTGGCAGAGACTGCAATTCTGACTTTGCTGATACTTACAAATACAGGCAAATACAAATTATTCTCTCTGGGCAACGTGCCAACACCTCTAAAATAACAGCTATACAAAACACTTTTCTTCTGTGCATCAGTAATATTTAACAAATAGTTCGAGAAGCAGGTAATACCGAGACACATAAAAATCTCCATTCATATTCTAGACTTGATAGGTGACCTGAGCAGATCCCCCAGACTCGGGGGTGGGGCTAATTTGCTCATTTTTAAAATGAACTTGGAAAGAGGATTAGATAATTTCCTAAGGTCCCTACAAATAAAAAAACACTGCAGTCACTTTTACTATTTTGCCTTCACAAAGTACCTTTTTCAATTTGTCATGTTTCTTCTCTTCATCATTACTCTCTGAACTGCTCTTTCGATGCTTCCTCTTCCTCTTCTTTTTCTTCTCTTTTAGTTTTTCCTGATGCATCTGACAGGGAGGATTGAAATATACTGTAATTAATGCAAAAATGAAGCTCTAGTGCACGTTTTACAGCCTTCCCGCCAAGACTTAAAACCTCAGGACAATCGATCGCGGACTTACCTCCATGAGGGTCTGAGGCTTTTTCACAGACTCTTCTCCAGTTGTATCATTTATAATACGTTCCTCTGAATTCTGTGGAAAAATATATGTGATCTGACTTGAGTGTCACAGAAAGTTAAAATGTGAAACGTAAAAAGGTATGTTTCATACAGAGTAAAAGTCGAGGACAATTACTTACAGCAGTCTCCTTCCCAGCTTCTCCGGTACAGTAGGAATACTTGAAGAAAGAGTGACAGCATTTGTATCCCCATCGGCCTTCTTTCCAGTAGGATCCCCAGATATGCTGCAGAGAGAGAAGGGAGTTCTTTAAAAGGGAGCCTGAAACTAGAGTCTCTCATATATTGTTGATAAAAGGAGGAAAATTATGGGGATTCTAGGGCTAGCTAACAGGGAGAGGGTGTGGTTACAATGGTCTTACATTCTCTTCCCCCAAAACTTAAAACACTTAGGATATCTGATTTCTCTTGAAAAATTTAGAAGGATGGGGAAACTCTGGCCCACATTCTCACTTGTCAGCAATTGGCTGTGGACGACCAGTGGGCCCTTACTAGACAGGGCTGTGTTCTCTAGTTTGTACAGTCTGCCTGGCTCACTTCATTCCTACACGATTACTGGCATGGCTCCTAAAGGCAGTTAGGTTTCTGACTCCTACTTAGCGAGACAGCTATGGTTTGGGTACTTCAAGAGTACAGCAAATTACATGCTTTATGATGTCATGCGATATGACGTACACTGCATCGCCCATGAAGTGTTCCTGTCCAAGTATTTAACTTCTATCTAACCAAGCCTTTAGATCTGAATTCCTGTTCACAGGGAATAGAGGAATAAGTTATACGCTATCACTAGGAACCAGTCAAATACAGAATACGAGACAGTTTCCAAGATAACTGGCATGATCTGTTAAATAGTCACTGTCATGAAAAAGGGGAAGATACATGCTAGAAAAAAGTGAGATAACAACCAAAATAAACTGTGACTGGATTCTCTCTCTCTGTCACACACATACACAACTACCTGCCCCCCTCTTCCCCAAACAAAAAAACCCAAACAGCTATTTAAAGGCATTTGAGGGCATATTTTGGAAAATGTGATTAAGGACTACAGATTAGGTGATACTGAGGCATTAATGTCAATTTTCTGCAGTGTGATAATGGTAATGTAGTTATATAGGAGAACATCTTATTTTTAGGATATGTAATATAGTATTTATGGGTGAAATGTCCTGATACCTGTAATTTCCAAATGTTTCAGTCAAAAAATATATATATAGTTACACACCTCCCCTGCCCAGACAAAGCATATATGGCAATCTGTAAAAAAAAAAAATCTGAATCTAGATGGGTGGGTATATGGGTAAATGTAATAGTATTCTTTCACATTTTGGGAAAATTTCGTAAAACAGCAACTGGTGCAGCCACTGCAGAAAACAATATGAAGGTTTCTCAAAAAGCTAACAATAGAACTACCATGTGACCCAGAAATTCCACTCCTGGATATATATCCCCAAAAAACTAAAACACTAATTTGAAAAAAATACATGCACCCCAATGTTCACAGCAGCATTACTTAACAACTGCCAAGATATGGAAAGCAACCTAAATGTCTATCGACAGATGAGTGGATAAAAAAGATGTGGTATTTATATACAATAGAATACTACTCAGCCATAAAAAAGAATGAAATTGCCATTTGCAGCAACATGGATGGACTTAAAAGGGCATTATGCTTAGTGAAATAAGTCAGAGAAAGACAAATACTATATGATATCACTTGTATGTGGAATCTAAAAAAAATACAACATAGTAGTGAATATAACAAAAAAGAAACATAGATATAGAGAACAAACTAGTGGTTATCAGTGGGGGTGGGGGAGGGGAAATAAAGGGGTGGAGGACTGGGAGGTATAAACTGTTGGGTGTAAAAGGCTATAAGGATGTATTGTACTACACAGGGAATGTAGCCAATATTTTGTAGTTACTGTAAATAGAGTGTAACATTTAAAAAGTGTATTAAAAAACATAAAACATGTAAAATCTAAAAAACAAAACAAAACAAAACATAACAATGATTTACTAATGAAACTGAAATAGAAACACAATTCAAAGCAAAATGCTAACAAAGACACAAAGGCGGTTCTGGTTCAGCATGTACCGTATGATTGTTGATCTTCACATCCTCCTCATACTTGGAGCAGGCGACAGCCCGCTCCTGTCCTTTGATGACTGTCCCATGTCTTGAGTACTCCACGTAGTCTTCAGTCTGAGCTAAAAGCAATTCAGCTGGAGGGGCATCCAGGTGTTCTTGGCCACCATACTAAAAGAACATTGAGCATTATTCAATACACTTTACAGAGATAAGCATTCAAATCTCTACTGAAGGGTTTATTTCCAATCAGAGAGATTAGAGGAATATTCTTCAGGGCTTTGTTGCACAAAACAGAGTAAGAAAAAAAACTGCCACCAAATTTCCTTAAGCAAATAAAAGGTATCTCAGTTGCTATTCATCTGCTGAGTGTGGTTGATTACAAAATGGCTATAAAATTCTTCTTATCCTGTGTGCACGCCTATTTGTCACAAGACGTAGCTGCTCCAGCCCCAACTGGGCCTGGCCCTGCTACTTGTTCTGGACCATGGAATACTGGCAAATATGATGTAAGCAAAGACCTGAAAAACAGCTGTGCACTGGGGCACGCTTTTTGTTGCTGGCCTCTGGCACCCTGAGAATGCCACGTAAAGAAGCTGGGCTAGCCTGTCACAGGACGAGAGCCCGCGGGGGCAGGGACGAGCTGCTCCCAGTGAGGCCTTCTCAGGACAGATGAGGTGTCTAGAAACCAGAGTGAGGCCATTCTAGATTATCTAGCTTCAGATGGGCAGGCCCAGATCAGGAGACCCAGCTGACATACAAAATAGTGAGAAATAAGAAATGTTTATTTTAAACCACGAAGTTGTGAGGCGGTTTGTTTTGCAGCAAAATCTCACTGATACAGCTACAGTGATACTGTGTAGCGATTAGGTCAATGGAAGGAAAGGGCTAATCCTGGTGGATTACAAGAGACTGTGTACTGTATTCCAAATGTAAATCAAATGCGTATTAACTGGTAATTTCTCTTTAAGGAAACTTTTTCCTTAGCAGTTTGGCCAAAATTACCTTTTCCAGGATGCTCTCTTTCTGCTGCTCTTTGAAGTCTTCTTTCTTGACCTTGAAGGACTTATACAGCAGCTCTAGTTTTGTTGGATCAGCTTGAAGATGCACTTCAGAGCCCTTGTCATAGGCTTCCCAGGCAAACACTGGAGTAATTAAAAATATCGTAATGAGTTGTCAGCTACTTTACTGCACGCTTCTTCAAAACAGGCTTTAAAAACTGCCCCCCAAGTTTCTTATGAGCTGATATAAGACACCTTGATGTAGAGGGGACACTCACACTGCGTCTGAGCCATTGAGATGGTATCACCTGTGTATCTGACAAAGTTATCCCCCGCGTAGCTCACTCTGTGAAGATAAATTAAAAACAAATTGTTTCAGAGATTTATGTCTTTTCTAACCCTACCACAGATGATGCTCATTTTCATTCAGATCACGTTAGATGAGTAAAAACTCCCCTCCTTCACCTTGAAATCTATACATTCAGCTGGATACTTACTCATCTGGATTCTTTCCTGCATTGGCATAGGGATTCTCTCTCATCGCTCTAGTTTTGGGATCATAGTAGGCAGAATTTGGATCTAAATTCCGCAAGTACTAGAAGGAAAAAAAAATGTTTTAAGACTGAGCTAATGTTTACTTCCATCAAAGAAGATTTCAGCAGCCTGACTGGCAGGAGTCAGCTAAATACGTGTAGCATGCCTGGGGTACAGCTGAAGAGAGAAAGCCCCAGAATGATACCTAACCTTGGAATGACTGGAAAGTACATTAAGTTGGCAAGGCTTACTTTTGCAATATCTTCTCGAATCCTGAGATTCCGGACAGTGATTCGTCTCTTGGAGTCAAAATTCTGTCCAGGCATGTCAATATCATCTGCGTATTTATCTTCATCCTCATCTTCACTATTATGATCTTTTTCCTAAAAGAGGAAGAGAGGGTAAAAAATTTGAAGAAAAAAAGAGCAGCATCCAGTTCTTGTTTTCCCTTTAACCAAATGCTTACTCATTGTGTTCTTTGTTTGTTTGGTTTGTTCATTTGAGGAGGTGGTAATTAGGTTTATTTATTTCATGGAGGTACTGGGGATTGAACCCAGGACCTCGTACATGCAAAGCACGTGCTCTACCACTGAGCCACACCCTCCCCCTCACTGTGTTCTTTAAACCTATTATTATTGTGAATTATATATTATTGTTAATATTAGCCATCAGAAATTTTAAAATTTAATAATTTAAAGGGCATAGATTTACTACCGTCTGAGAATTTGGTTCCTCTTCTCCCCACTGGTGTTTTGGAGAATTCTGCATCATGAAAGAAGGAAAAGCATCTGTAATTTTATTCCACTGAAACTACTGATTATTTAACACTTTAAAAACAGAGTTGAAATAAGTTAAACTTAACTGAACAAATTCTTTTATTTCTCATGTGTAGTGAGCATGTAAGTTTTGAATACAATTTTGTTATTGTGAATAGTTATTAGAGCGTCTACAAATCCAGGATTTTCATTGATAGAATTATAATCACAAGAAGGTAATTAAGGTGATCAATTCTTAAATATTCATTTCATATGTGTTCATCTTCAGATACAACATTTTCATTAAACTTCACTATCTTTCCATTAAGGCCAAAAAGGAAAGTTACGAGGATCATTACACTTTCAGGAATTTATCCTAAATCAGTAATATGTCTATTATATGAAGATATACGTACAAGAATCTACTTTATGATACAGATAACTGAGAAAAAAACAAATCAATGAGACAACTGGTTATATAAACTACTACACTCAATAAACAATGACCAACCATAAAAGTGATTCTCTCCAACGGGCAGAAAAATATGTATACTTTGCTTCTTTTTTTTCTTAAAAAAAAAGAGGGAAAGATGGGAATAAGATTACATATTTGTGTTTGTTTGTATTTACACAAACTCTGAAGGGATCTGCAAGAAAAAACGGTTATGGGGGGTGAGGTTTAGAAATAGAGTAGATGGAGGCAGGGGTGGGAGACTTTTCACTGCACATCTATCTTAAATTATTTTGACTGGTAAATTATGTGACTTTATATAAAAATGAATGATGTTATAGACCTACATTTAGAGATACAGAGAACAAGTCCTCATTGCACTACATATTGTTTAATTGAAAGAGCAGGTGATAAATGAATATGTAAAAGTGAATCCATTTAAAAAACGTATTATAAGCACACACACAGTACACGTGAGGGGGTGCCAGGACACCAAAAGACCTACTTCAAAATGCGAACAGTTAACACAGGGTATTTTTCTTCTTTATAATTTTCTCTCTTTGTTTCTATGTTACCTTCAAAATTAGAAATGTCTTCTTAAAAGTAATTTTTGGAGTTCTCACAAATTGCTAGTTCAACAAAGGACACTTATACTGCTATACAGACAGCTAATCTCTATAGTAGATATGACTCTACTATATGTAGTTAATCTTAATATCCAAATGGGCAAAATTCATCACTCCTTTACATACATTTAAGTAAACCTACTGGGGAATTAACTGTAATATATTTACAATAAACAATATGGCAAAAAAGAGAAACAGACCCTTTTCCTTTTTCCAGAATTGGTAATGTTTAATAACAATCACAAAATTAGCTACCAATGACCAAGTGATCACTTCTGTGATGTGCTAAGCCTTGGGGTGGGGGTGGTAGGTGTTCTTCTCTCTGCTTTAGAGATGATAAACTGAGGCTCAGAGAGGCAAAGTAATCTTTCCAGAACCATCTAGCTAGCCAGGGGCACAGCTGGATTTTAACATTATCTGTTAACTTGTGCTTTGAACCTGCTGGGTAGGCAGCCCCTATCACTGCTTACTTGGTGATTAACTGACCGACTTGGTGATTAACTCACTGAGTTCTGCTTGCTTTGCAATTATACTTGCTAAGAGCCCCCTTTAGAAATTTAAACTCCAAAATGTTTATTATTTACTTATGCTATGAATTTGTTAAAAAGAGACTTTCTTAACTCTAATAAGCATAATATATTTTAGCTAATAAGTTGACTAAAAAAAAAAACAAAGAAAAGAAACCTGTCTGCAATACATCTTTTTTTTTTTGTTTGAAAAATGTTTTTACCCAGCTATATAATTATTACATGTTCATTATGGAAAATGTAGGAAATACTAAATAAATAAATAAATAAATAAAAAGAAAAAAAATCACTAATTCTACATTGAATGAGAACTGGTATTTTGATTTTCTTCCCTGTATGGTCATACTGTGATATTATGTGTCATTAAAATATAGGTATTGTCCAGTGTTGTTACTAAGTCTTGATAAAAGCCATTTTAAAGGGTCTGCAACAGTCTATCAAGCAGACGAAGGACAGCTCACTTCACCAATTCCCTACTAAACCTTCAATTTCTTGCTATTGTAAAAAGTGCTGCAATGAACATCTTTGTGCAGCATGATTTTTCTGAATACTAACAAATTTTTAGGATGGATGGATCACCAATTTAATTCCAGAAAACGTATATAAATGTTTTTATGGCAATATTCTCTGCAAAATGATAGCATTAATTTATAGTCCCATGAACCCTTTGAGTGTCAATTTTACTCTTTCCCCTCAATAGAACTTCCGTCTCTCTAAAATCTTTTCTAACTGGAGAGATATAAAATGAATTTTTGTTTCACTGTTTAATTTTGTTTACTAAGAGTCTGAATTTTTAAAAAAATGATCATTTTATTACTTACAGCTTGTTCTACTAATTTTCCTGAAGCCAATTCTTCTTGGAGTTTCTGGGCTTTCAATGTTCGTTTTGCCTAAGAAAAAAAGAAGAAACATTTGAAATTTACTTACAATATTCAAAGGAACATTTAATTTTTACATACATAAAATGAACGTTTATTGTTTTCAGAAAAGGTCACTGGACAAAGTAATTTCTTATAGCTCTAGAACTCTGGCGCCTATAAAACAGGAGTTACTGACTCTTCCAGGCAGGCCCAGATTACCATAGATGATAAACATAAAATTCAGATTTTTATGTGAAATCCCATGGTCTTAAATATTAACTCTACTTTAAAAAAAGAGGCAGTGTTTTTAAAAACTAGGAGTGTGTAGATGAAATCATAACAGAAAAAACTGAGGTTAAATTAAAATAAAATTCCATCTTCTGAAACAAGTTACCTTATGCTCCCTTCTACCACCCTGAAATGCTATGAGACAGCCATAAACAGACCCACAGGGAAGACACAGTCTGGGGGCCAAGAGTTTATAACCCCAGAAAGCTGAAAGTTTTGGACACTAAACTGTTCTCATGCTTCCAATATTTTCTGCAACCTAAGTCAGGGAGTAAAGGACAATGTAAGAATGAAATAAAAAGAAATGAAATAAAAGAAATAAAAAGAATTGCCAGACAAGGCTAGCACACTATTTATTTCACTATCCAAGCAGGTTTACTACCACGACAATAATAAAAATGCCATCATTTTTATACTGCTTGAAGAGCTGCTGAATTAGAGATCCAGCAAAACGTACATTCTTTCAGGGTGGCAGGAAAGCAGCGAATGGTGCTCACCAGATCAACTTTGGCATATTCTTCTACAATTTTCATGTGTTCTTCTGGATTGTAGCCGTTCCACCGATCCCTCTTGCCATCGTAGTCAAACATCAGCTGAGGCTGCACGTGTTCATCTGGAGCTATATTAGTACCTGTAAATTTTGCTCCAACTCGCCGAGGCCTCTGGAAAACAAAGTAAGATTAAAAATCTTCCTAAGTACCTGTAGCCTAGAGGAAAATTTCATGTCCTCTTTACAGAGCGTGTGTGAACAGACCATGGGTGTGAATGGTTTACTCAATTATCAGTTAGTCTTCCAGCAAAAAATGTTCATGATGCTGAACTAATTTCACTCCCATTAATTTTTATTTCACTTGTACCTAAATTTAGGTAACTTCAGCAAAACAGAATTAAGCTCTCTGACTGGAACAAAGAAAGAGACTCTCTGACAACAGCTTCCAAAATTCTCAACACTGGACTTACCTCAAAGCATTCTTTCTTCTTGTGTGTCATGGCTCCACAGTTTTCACATGCTCCTTTGCGGTACTTAGTAGTTATGGAATTCTATAAACGGACAGAAAGAAAGCAAAGCAAATGTTTTATTTATCTGAATAAATTAGAAATAACTTCGGCTCTCATTACTGTATTGATTAGTGAAGTGATTCGTTAAGAGGAAAATCAGTTAGACTCTCTACACTTTTATAAATGAGAAAGTTTAAGGACTTCAGCAATATAAAATGTATAAAAGAAAAGACAGAAGCTAAAGTTGTACATGCTGTGAATTTTAATGCCAGATAAAAGGTCATGCAATCTGTTTCTACTTTACATAGTACCACATTAAAGGGGCTCCTATTAAGTTCTTAAAGTAAAATCCCCGTCTCCACACGCACAGGCAGGCTGCCCACACACCTCTCTGACACCCCGCTTGTACCATTCCCCAGATGTGCTGTATTGCTTCTGCTTCTCAGGCTGTGGTCTCTGGTGCTTTAAAGTAGGTCTTTTTGATGGATCAATATACCATGGCACTGAAGAAATATACTGAGGAATATGAGGATTGATGTCTCTGTAATAAAGTAAATTTTTTTTTACAGAATGAGGTTGAAAAACAATTGATATTACAATTACAAAGGTAGTCTATACAGAATCTAAGAACAGAGATACTAAAGTGGGGGAGGGGCAAAATATGCTTGCTGTCTCTACAATGTAATAAAAAAATAAAGAAAGTAATTTATATTAGAGTGAAAAAAAGTCTGACAAAAGAACTAAGAATAGTGACATAACTGAAGGGGGAGGAGAGATGAAGGAAGGCAGGGGTCTATGTTGGTGAGATTAATGGATGCTCAAGCTGCACAGCTGGGCCTCTGGATCTGTGGTTTGGAATCTGCAGATTCAACCACCAGTGGATTGCAGAGTGTTACATGTACTTTAAAAAAAAAATATGAGTATAAGGGGACCCACACAGTTCAAACCTGTATTGTTCAAGGGTCAACTATAGTCACTGTGTAGAGGAGGACACGAAGTGGGAAGAACTGAAAAGGACTGTAGCTATTCCTTACAAGCCCTTCATTATTATTTGATTTCTAAAGCTTATACACGGAGTGGGGAGCATATAGCTCAGTGGCAGAGCACTATGCTTAGCATGCACAAGGTCCTGGGTTCAATCCCCAGTACCTCTGTTAAAATAAACAAACAAACCTAATTACCTCCCCCCTCCAAAAACAAAAAGAAAGAAAGCAAGCTTATAGGTAGGAGTTTGATAAAATAAATAAAAACAAAAATGATGTGTGGTAAAGATGGCTTCTTTCAAATCATACCATAAAGCAAAGGATGAGAAATTGGTAAACTCAGTACACATGAATTTGAATTTTGAATGAACAGATCTTGCAAAAAATTAAAGTACTCACTTTCCTTCTTCATCGACTTCTGCAGGGGCATTACCCAGTTTTCGCTGTTCTTCTAGCTCCTTCTTCTTTCTCCAGTCCTCTCTCGTCATCTTCTTTGGTTCCTCCAAACTCATTTCTTTGGACCCCGACAGGGGGGCAGCGTTCACTGTATCCACAGCTGCGGCCGACATGGTTATGTGGCCTCCTCTATGAAAAGGAAGAAATATCTGTTAGTATAAACGAGGCCTTCACAGATTCACGAGGGAAACTATCAAAAGTACACCCTAATAACACATTATACAGAATGTTTCATACATTCTTATTCTTTCATAGTATCTGCAAGGGGAAGGTCTCTTACCCCTCCACAAAAGTCTCTGAACTGCTCCAGTTTTTCTCTCAACTCTAATTTACAAATGGAGAGAGACATACACATGTATTTAATTTATTGGGTTTTTTTTTGGTTATTGTTGTTGTCATTTGTTTGTTTTTGTTTTGGGGGGGGAGGTAAGTTGGTTTGTTTATTTACTAATTTATTTTAATGGAGGTACTGGGGATTGAACCCAGGACCTTGTGCATGCTAAGCACACACTCTACCACTGAGCTATACCCTCCCACTCCATATACATGTATGTAAAATTTCGTAAGACTCCCTGTCATATAGATTTCCCAATTCCTCTCTTTTTATGTGTGTCTAAACTTTTTTTTTTTTTAACCACACTCACCCTTAATGAGTACATAGGGTCTTATCTCTGTTCCTCTTAAAGGCTGAATGTTTTAGGATTATCTGTATTCATTATATCTATTTCCTCATCTTTACCTCCTTCCTCAATCACTCTGATTTAGTTTCCATTCCCCACCAGTCCAAAGATACGACTGAGCTATCAATGTACTAGGTTCTCTGGACATTTTTCTGTTCTGTTCTACTTAAATGTCTCAGAGAAACCTGAACTCAACAAATCTTAATTCAAATTCATGATCTCCTCTATGAAATCTTCCACTGTTCCCTCTCTTGATGAAAGACACTACTTTCCACCCCTTTATGTAAGTGGTCCAGCTGACTTGCACATCTATTTCATCACTAAGTATTGTTATTTTCACCTTCTGAATATCAAAACTTCTACTCTCAATAACCTTAATGCTATTACTTTTTTCCTACCAGTCTCTTCTGATTCCCTCCAATCAGATAACCACGCTGCAGTGTTAAAACACAAATCTGAAAATATGTTCCACTACCCAAGTTTAAAACCCTCCAATGCAGCAAGCACTGTCCAAGAAAAATATAACGCCAGCCCCATATGTCATTTTAAATATTCTGTACTCTTACGAAGAAAATAAAAAGAAACAGGTAAAAATTACTTTTGCAATATTTAACCCAATTATAGCCAACATATTATCATTTCAATACAAGAAAAAATAAACAGTCTTTAAAATCCGATATGGAATTTACATGTATTCAGACTAGCCAACATTTCCAGTGCTTAAGAACCACAAGCAGCTAATAGCTACTATACTGGACAGTCAGCGCCAACGGCATTTTACTATTCTCACTTTAAAAACCACCAGAGACACAGTCCTGGTCTGACTGGACACAAGCACCACGTCTGAGGCCTAGGACGGCGTCTTCCTTCTCGGTCCCCGGTGCCCGTTCCCCGTTCCCTTCTCAGCCTGGCGTTGATTAACGCCGTGAGGATTATCTGTAATAATTAGGAGCCGCTGGCCCACTTCCTGGGGTTCTCCACTGTCACCGTCTTCCCCTCCCCAAGTTGTCACAATATTTCCTTACCAAGTCCAGCCGCTGCTGACCCCCAGACAGCCAGATGAATCCAACCAGCAATGTTTACTTCCTGACTTTCCTCCTTTTCCCGGCAGACACTGCGGCACATGCGCACTAGGAACACCTCGGGTTTCAGGCTAGTTACGACGCTAGTCTCGCGAGATCTCGAGCTGCGCCTATTTCTCTGCTTCGGGTCCGCAGAGTGGATTAGGTTTGAGCATCTTGTTTTCCGGTCTGTAAGTTTCAACTGTTGTTCCTTAAACAAAACAAACAAAAATTTAGTACCGAAAACAGGTAACAGTTTAAGCTTAGTTAGAGCGCTACGAAATGAATGGGGAAATGCGTGAAGTTAAAAAAGCAATTAAAATTAATATTAATTAGTAGCCAGATAGTGTAACACCCTGGGGACGTGGCAAATAGAAAGTGTCTTTCTGTCCTCGAATTTACATCATACAGAGTGAGAGAGACACTAAGTTATTCAAACAGATTATAACTCTAGAAAGTCGCTATGAAGGGAATACCAGATGCTAGGAGAAAGTAAGGTCCTATTCAGTAATTGTGATACCTCGCCTCAAAGTGGTATTATATTTTACATTAAGAGGAAAAAAATACTATAAAACGATTTCCACTGTGGGAAAAAAATAATACCCATGACATCTCAACCTTCCTTTAAAGTATAATATGAAATAAAATCCTGGAAAATAACTAGTAATTTTGGAGCAGAGTTTTCCGTTTTGTGTGTGTGTGTGTGTGTGTGTGTGTGCGTGCGCTAACTGTTCTGGTCACATTTTCTTTTACTTTTCAAAACAATATGTATTCCTTTCAAATGTCAAAGTGAAAATAGCTAACATCCTTGCCTCAATAAGAAATCTCATCATAACATAATTAAAATTTTTTTTGCTTTGTTTTTTTGGGGAGGCAGTTAGGTTTATTTCTATTTATTTATTTTTAATGGAGGTACTGGGGATCGAACCCAGGACCTCATGCATGTTATAAAATGTGCTCTACCACTGAGCTATACCCTCCCTCGATCAATCTTTTTCCTATTAAGAATTTTCAGAGCCTAGAGCACAGGAATGTAAATACTAATTTTGATTTTACAGGGCAATATTTGAAGGAATAAACGTTGTCAGAAAACAGTATGAAAATGAGTAGTCTGTGAACCACTCATACTTTATTTTCATCTCCTTAAAACAATTCCTGAAAGTTGCTTGTAAGTGTTAAGGCCTGTTTAGTTATAAACACCAGGCAGAAGCCAGGGAGCACATCTCCCAGAGGAATTATAGAATGTGCTGGACAGGAGGGAAGAATCTTTTGTAAAGTTCGAATTTCCCTTGGAGGATTCTGAGGAGGGTCTAAGGAAGCACGGATCAGTTCTGGATGGTTTGCTGTTTGATAAACTGGGATTGATTAGGATCTAGGTGCACTTATCAATTGAGGATGGTTTAGCGAGTTATCCCTGGTGATAGACTGGGATATAACAAAGAGGTTTTGAGACATCATTAGTAAGAAAACAGTGGTTACTCAAAGAGGTTGTAGCATTTTACAGTTACTGCGTGACCTTGGGAGACACAATGCTTCCTGTTGTAGGGGGAAGTCTTATCCTAGGGACATAAATCTTGCACACAATGACCTCAGGAGATGAAGAATCCCCACTTGGAAGCTGTAAGTGTTGTTAAAGAGAAAAGCCAAAGGCCCAAAATGCAGTCATTTTTGCTAAAGCCTAGATTTAATAGCTAATGTAATTGCAACTCGAAAATGTAATCCCCAGAAGTGTAATTAACCAGTTTGGAATTTCCTGATCAACACCAAAGAAATGTAATCCAATCAACCAATTCGGAATTTCCACGTCAGTACAAAAAAAAATTTAATCCAACCAAATCAACTAATTTGGAATTTCCAGGTCAGCATCAAAGTGTTAATCTGTCACATGGACTCTTCCCATCATCCTCCATCCGAAATCCTGCCTCTCAGAGGAAGAAGAGGCAATCAGCTCCTAAAACCTTTACTGTTACTTCCCCCTTCTGCAAAGATGTCGTGGCCTAAAAAGAATCCTTTCTTATATTTTGCCAATAGCTCACATGCCCCACACTTTTTCCTATAAAAACCTTTCATTTTGTGCAACCCGTGGAGCACCCAACTGTTTGCTAAGTGGAATGCTGTCTGATTCGTTTTATCTATTTGTACTTAACGTTTCTTCTTAATTTTTAATTCTGCTTTGCTAGTATTCTCTAGACCTAATATGGGGTTTTTTTTCCTGCCACCTGACTATATATTGACTGTATATGTATTTTTCATATCTCTATTTGAAATACAAGTATCATGTATCCATCTTTTTTAGTCATTTTTCTGGTGACTACAATGCCTTTTCTCCAGCGCTGCCTCTTTTTTTTTTTTTTTTTTTAATTTGATCCGGTCTGTTTCGCTCCGGAAAAATAGTTGATTAGTTAAAGACATTAGGAAAAATAGTCCTGTCATCACCTCTTCTTGGCTTTATGAACCTCACAGTCTTTTTCATTTAAAAACATCTTGGACACCCAAGTGTCTCAGGAAAAAAACAAAACAGAACCCACTATGACTCTGTATCTTGGTATTATAATAATAATAATTATTATTTATTTCTTGGAATTCGAGTCCATACCTACTCGCCTTCTATCTCTGTGAAAAGCAGGTCAGAAAACAACTAGAAATCCGTGATCAAGGTGTCAGCGGGTTTGGTTTTCTTCTTCCCGGGAAACAAGCTACAAACTTCCCGGGAAAAGCCTTCGGGGCGGAGCCCAGGTTTCCTCCCATTGGTTCCTCCTGGAGACGCCACCGCGCCCCGGTCCCGCCTCCTGGACGGATGAACCAATAGGAGCGTAAGTTGTGGTTTAAATGCGGAGTCCGGCTCGCCTGCTAGCGACCGAGTCTTGGGAGAGCGTGGCTGAGGCTCCCTACGTGGGTGAGTGGAAAGGGCGCGCGTGGTAGAGCCGGCGCGCGTGGTAGAGCCGGCGGGGTCCGGCGGGGTCTGGCGAGGTATGAGGCGGACGGTGGGTGGGGGCCGGGAACCAGGGGTCGGGGGGGGCCAGGGCTGGGGGTTTGGGCCCTGGGATTTCCCACCGAGCCGGGTTGAGCCGCCGCCTTGGACTGCGTCCGCGACCCGCGATGAGCACCAGGGCCTGTGCCAGTCCCAAACCGCCAACTCTTGGAATTTAGGGTCGCTGACGCAGACTTCAAGAGTTAAAAGCTGGATGAAGTGCCTGTTGGCTCAAGATCGGGCTTCTCTCTCTGCTTAGTCCTTGTTTGCGTGGGCGTGCCCAGGGCGGAAAGTCGGGTCTCTGCTACACCTTAGCTTTTCTCATCCTCCCTAACCCCCAGGGTCTGATGAGTATTTCACACCCCTAAGGTAATCCGGAATGGCTACCCTGATCTTTGTTGATAAGGAAAATGGAGAACCAGGCACCCATGTGGCTCCTAAGGACGGGCTGAAGCTGGGGTCTGGGCCTTGTAAGTATGCAGGCGGCAGTCAGATGCACAGGTGGTGTGAATCAGCGGTGGGTGTGGCCCGGAGCTGGGAGGGAGGCATTTCATGTGCTTTTGTTGGCTACTGGAGTCGTTTACCCAGCACTGCTAGTGCAGCGTGTTACCGGTCTCTTTTTCATTTTCAGTATCTTAATGAGATTATTTAAGAGGGTACCGACGTGAAGTACTATTAGGCCTATGACTGCCACTGTCAAAACTGGGGGTTAATTTTGGGAGTGAAAATGAGGCCGAGTTTATGGGCACAGTCAGCTTTCAAGCTGCACAGGTGTTTTACTGTGGAGTAATCTTACGGTAAGACTTTTTCTTTAGCAGTCAAAGCTTTAGATGGGAGGTCGCAGGTTTCAACACCACATGTTGGCAAAATGTTCGATGCTCCACCAGCCTTACCTAAAACTGCCAGAAAGGCTTTGGGAACTGTCAACAGAGCTACAGAAAAATCAGTAAAGGCTAATGGACCCCTCAAACAGATACAGACAACCTTCTCTACCAAAAGGGTAAGTGTTGGCTATAAAAACGCTGTTTAATCATTTCAGCACTTCTGACTCTTCAGATGACACCCTACCTTTCTTCTGTGTGAATGGAAGGAAACATAGGCGAGCTAACATAGATTAGCAGAAGAGAATCGTATGGTATCGTGGACTTCTCTGTACCTTGAGATGGGAAGTCTCAAAAATAGCTAGTGAATATTTTTGCCTCACCTGTTCTTAATAAGTATCTTGAAGCAGATTGGCTGGTAGTATCTACTTACTGAAAGTACAAAAAAGACTGGGAGGGAGGGTGCTCTACAAGAGGTCACATTGCTCATATAACAGATGAGATGCAGCTACTGTCCTCCCCCTCTTCCAGAGCAAGCACCAGCTTTTTAGGTGGTAACTTGCTAGCATGTTGATCTCTGTGTTGTACAAGCTGTAAGTCAGTGCATCCCAGACTGAGAGGACTTGGCTATGAAAGGTGACTTCAGCGTGTGGCTTAACACTTCATTTGACTATTTGTTTTTGTGTTTACTGTGTATTAGGGAGAAACAACTAGTACTTGGCCTTAAATGGAGACTTAGATGTGTGGTTATAGGACAAGGATGTTTTCTAAAAAAAAATAAACTTGAGTAAGAGAAATGTTAAATGCAAGTATTGCAAGGATATGGCAAAAATAATGATAATGTGAGAGAGTGTGGGAAACCTTCCGTAGGGATTTCCTCTAGGTGTGCACGTGTGAGGTAAGAATGAATTGAGACCACCCAGGCTTCTGTTTTGTGTGGCCCATCACCCTCGTAGACTGCCTACCTGCCAATTCCAGACTAGGGAGTTTTCCACGGTGGGCTTCCGAAGTCCTTAGCTGTCTTTTGCCGCCTCTTACTCTGTGTGTGTATTTGAGGAACACAATCTGTTTTTTTTTTTTTAAATATTAACCAAATAATGTAGGTAACACTGACGGACACACAAATGGAAAGTCACGTTCCCAACAGCCAAAAATGGCTTCTAGGATTAGCTTCTATTCTGGGTAATTCATGTCCGTTTTCTCCTCTGTGAGGTTGGGTGACTGAGTTGATTAGCTCTGAGTTAACTCTGCTCTGTGTTCTTGGTCACTTAGGCTAACAGGTGCTAATACTTACATCACAGACTTCACTTCTGAGCCATGATCACTAGAATGACTTGCTCACCTGCATTTGTGTTTAAGCGTATAACCAAGGGTTATGGTTTCTTAGAAGTCAGGCTGAAGCTGAAAAAACCTAACCTGTGGTGAACCAGTCACGCCTTGAAGAAGCCCTACGATCTCTTGCACTGGTCAGTTGACAAGGCTTCCACCATCACTAAAGCATGTTTTCTTGGCTTGTTACAGATCACTGAGAAGACCGTGAAAGCAAAAAGCTCTGTTCCTGCCTCAGATGACACCTATCCAGAGATAGAAAAATTCTTTCCCTTCAATCCCCTAGGTATTGTCTTTTGGGGTCGCACAAATGGTTTAGCCTTGAGTTCTTCTTAAGATCCAATTCAGTTGTAACTTGATACACATATGAATATGACACAGGACCCAAAACGAACAAAGCCGTCTGAGTCTGGGTTGCTTTGAGCAAATATACTTGTGAGTTTATCTGTAAGTTATCATCTTAGGTCCAAAGGGGAAGTGGGGGGCAAAGATGTGGAGAACATCGTTCCTGTTCCCAAAAGCTTTACCACCTGGGGGAAGTAAGATGTGTTCACTAATGCTGAACAGGGCTAAAGTGGACAGTCTTCCTAGCAAGCCTTTTAGGAAGTAGGCTTTTTGTCAAGTTGAATGATGCCTGAAGAATCCACATGGTCAGTGAAAACACGTGCTTTTTCACTCCTTCAACCTGTTACATGTATCTGAAATATTTTGTATTATAGAACCAGCTTTTCGAGCTTTAATTTACTCACATTTGAGGAGAGGCTACTGCATGTAAGTTAGGCACTGTTAGGCTTGAGATGCAGTGTTTACCAAGAACTAACCCCCGCCACCCCCTAGCACAGGATTTGGAGGGAAAGTCAGGCGCTGAAGGAATCATCTCGCTTTGAGCGTGAACAAGGGAAAAAACGGGGCCTGGGCTGCTGGGGACCTGAACCTTGCCTGGAAGAGCAGCAATTTCTCTCAAGAAGTGACACCAAAGTGGATCCTTGAAGATACAAGGAGACAACTGGGTGAAGAAGGGGTGGGGCAGTGCAGGAGCGCTGTACCAGATAACAGTGTGTGCCAAGATCCTGAGGCAGGTGAAAGGATGGGGTTGTTCTGGGAAATGGAAAGGATGATGCTGGCGAGGGGATGGGGCAGATCACACAGGGGCTTTTAGATTTCCGAGTTGGATTTTTTTGCCCTTTTTATCCAAAGAGCATTTAGTCATTCTACCGGTACACATGCAGGTTATTTCTGACTTTCATTTATTAAAAAACAATTCTGCACTTAGTATTGCTGAGATTTTTCTTGAGCATTTGCGAGTATATCCGGAGAGTAAACTTCAGGGAGGATTGCTGGGTCTTAAAGGTGTGTGATTAAGTGTTGATAAAATGCGGTACATCCATTCTAATGATGACCGTTCAGGAAAATGAGGTAGACTCACGTGCACTGGCCAGGAAAGAGGACGATAATGTGCTGTGTTGGAGAAAAGAGAGAATGCTGGGTTGCCTTCCCAAATAGGAGCATCAGGGGTTGGGGATACCAGGCAGGAAGTGGTGAGAGACAGCACTGTCTGTCCTTCCTCACGTGGCCCCTAAGACTCTGCCTCTCTTGAGAAGATGGTCAGGGGAGGTTAGTGAGGGAGTGACCAGGAACCAAGCCAGAGTCTGGCCCTGCGGAGCTCACAGAGGGCACACGGGGAGGACTGAAGCCACCTACAGTGGGTGAGGGTGCCCGCATCCCCCATCTCCTCTAACTGCAAATGTCTTAAAACTCTAATCTTTATCAGAAAGGTAGTGGGTATCTCCTGTTTTCAATTGGGGTATGTGAGTGTCTGAGCATCTTTGATTATTGGTCTAATTGGGTTTTCTTTTTAGATTTCCTGTTTGCTTCTCTGTTTTCTCTTGATTGTGTGACCTTCTTACACTGTGTGTGTGCAAAGAGCTCTCTGTGGGTAAAGGAAGTCAGCCCTGTATGTTGCACACCCGTTTCCTCTGGGGTCTTTTGTCTGTTGTTGGTTACCTCTACCATTCAGTGGTTTAAATTAAGTAGTCACGTATCGCTCAATTCCTTTTTGAATTCTGCGCTTTATCAGGCTTGAACAAGAATAGACTAATTCCTAGCCTTTAGGATTTAGAGACCTTTCACACACTCGAGACAATGATAGTTCTCCCTCCATCTTTGTTCTTGGCTTTTGAGAAAATGCTATTTGCTGGTAGTTTCTTAAATTACAAATTCAGTTTTAGTATTAGTGATCAGTCTTTTCAGATTGTCTGTTTCTTCATGATTAAGTCTTGGCAGGATGTATATTTCTAGAAATTTGTTCAATTCTTCTACCTCTTTGAAGAGAGGCAAGACTCAATATTTAAATCTTTCTTTTGTTACTGTCAAGAAAAAGCAGTTGTACATAATTCCTAAGCAGTAATGCACTTGGATTTTAAGAGGAAACGTTGCCTAAAACAGTGATTCTTACATTTGTTTTAGGATTTTTACACTCTTAAAAATTAGTGAGGACCCCAAAGAACTTCTGTGCGTTGTTTTCATATCCTGTATTAGAAATTAAAACTGAGAAATGAAAAAAAGTATTATTTGTTAAAAAAAACAATAAGCCAACATTAATGTACATGGCTTAAAGTTTTTTCTTACATAAAAAAATTTAGTGAGAAGAATGGCATGCTTTTATATTTTCAAAAATTTGCTTAATTTGACTTAACATAAAACAGCTACATTCACAGCAGAGCTTGCATTCAATCTGTTGGTTGAAATGGATGAAGAAAATCTGGCCTCATGCAGACAGATAGTTAGGAAAGAGAAGCATTTTAAGTCTTTTCAGATAAGTATGGATAGATTTCTTGGCTATTAAACTAAAATTCAACAGGTGGTTGTTTCTGAATATATAGTTATATTGTGGAATCTGCATCCATTTTGGTGACTGTTGTGTATGCTGACCATAAAATCCATTGGTCCATTTTGCACTTCGAAAACATCTTTCATCCTGCGTTTATCACACATTGATCATTTAGAAATAACCGGTTCGCTGGGAAATGTAGGTCATACAAATGTAAAAATGTTTGAATATGCAGGATCAAAGGCAGAGTCATAAAATCACTGATCTCATTAGAAAAGTCTTCAGTATTAGAAGGCTGTTAAGGTAACAATTACAGATAAGTTTCCTGAAGTTCTTGTCTTTTTTTTTTTTTTGTCTTGAAATCGTAAAGCTTATCATTGGTAACAAACACTGTTTCCCTTGAAGTGACAGACAGCTTTCGTTCCTTGGAGAAGACGGGCAACAAATGCCCAAGTCTGAGTAACCACAGTTGGCCTTTCAGTTCTTTCAAGTAAATGGTGTCCAGGAATAAGGCCCCTAACTTAGCTTGCAAATGAAGTGATCGCACAGATCTTTTTCCTTCAAGAACAGCATGATACCTGAGTAGGCAGTAGATGTGTTTAAAGGCGTCCTTCACATTTTCTCACACAGAATACTAAAAGGACACATTCTCAAGGGTTGAGAGCTGATAAAATCAATACTTTTTACCGCAGATGGTAAAGTGGTCCTACTGTGTGAAGCAGGCATCTCTCACTGCAGGTGGCTGGCAGTGAGGAATACAGTGACTACAAAATAGTTTATTGCCACGGCCTTGTTAGGTGCCAGAGCCCAGCAATTTTGTCCACCATTGCCGATGTCAACACGGCGGGAGAAGTTAATATTACGACGAAAACATTAGTTTGATGTCATGGGCCCTGGGAAAGGGTCTCAGACCCCCCAGGGGTCCACTGACCACCCTAAGGACGGTTTCCCTGACAAAGTGCTTTCTCTTTGCGGCAGATTTTGAGAGTTTCGACCTGCCTGAGGAGCACCAGATCGCTCAGCTCCCTTTGAATGGAGTGCCTCTCATGATGCTGGACGAGGAGAGACACTTGGAGCAACTGTTACACCTGGGCCCCCCTTCGCCTCTGAAGATGCCTCCTCCACCGTGGGAGTCTAGTAAGTGAACTTGTGCCCCTTCTAGATGGGCTGTGAACAGTCTGTGCCATCACACTTCTTTATTGTGGGGATGGAGTTGTGCAGAAGGTTAGCCTGCACGTAATTCCTATCCTGCAAATTACAGGGGTAAGATTTGAGGATGATGAAAACTATTCTCAACTCATAGTGCTTTTTAGTCCCATTAATGCCCAGTAAAATGAAGTCATTCTGGAATCTGGACAGTCTTAGATACAAGGAACACAAGATGAAATTGAGCATATAACTTCTTAGGTTATAAGCTGAACTGTAGTAAAATTGGTTGGAATAAGAATTCTAAGTTATATCCAAAGGTAACGCTGGATCAGGACCCGTGCAGTAGCTTAGATGGGCAAACCTTACTGCAGAAGGTTTGAGGTCTTGGTCCTGACTGGTGGTCAGAGGCTGTCATCTGTATGTTTTCTGTTTGTTCTGATGGAATAACTTAAGCTGTTTTGTAAGTCACACTAGTGATAATTGTTGGCTTTTACTTGAGTCCCTAAGAACGATAGAGTTTGGGGTACTTCTAGGATTTATTTCCTAATGAGGGTTAATTCTGGGACCACAGCCACATTCCAAGAAGTAAGTGGGGAGGTGTGTGTGTGTGTTTGTGTGTGTAGATGGAGTAGGGGTGAGAATTGATTAGACAAAGGGAAAAACATGAATTCTCGATTAAAAGTGACAACTGTCTCTGTTGACGGACACGAGGATTTGCTGATACTGAATTAGAAATTCCTGTTTTCTAGATCTGTTGCAGTCTCCCTCGAGCATTCTGTCAACCCTGGATGTTGAATTGCCACCTGTTTGCTACGACTTCGATATTTAAATTTCTTAGCACTTTATCGTTTGTGTGTATGTATTAATAGTTTGTATTAATAAAGCTGTTCTTTAACAGACTCTTCTTAATATTGTGGTTGGTGTTGTTTGGAATTTGCTTAAAACGATATGAAAACTAGTTGAAGTATTTAAGAGACAAGAATCCATAATCTGACGAGAAGTTTGTCTGATTTGAAAAACTTACCTTGAAACCCTCTGGTTTGTTTTAACAGCTTCTTTTGGAAGCTGCCACTGTTTTCCCTGAAACATACACCCCTCAACGTGTACTTTTTGTGACCATTAACTAGTGACATGTTAGATTTCTTAATTAGGAGAGCCGCTTGCAGCTCATTAAGTATCTGTTGCTACACATTCTTTATTGCTGGTTCTATTTAGTTTCTAATGACTTCAGCACTGCATTCAGTGATCAGAATTGAGAAGGCTGTAAACCTGAGAAACTCTCTCTCCTTGGGCTCTTCAGTTAGCTGCTTTGACAACCACAGCAGGCAACTTACTGATAGTGAGGTCTGCTCTCCGCCTATAGGAAACCATTTAGTTGCTTACCCTGTATTGGGAATTGTCTTGAGTAATAAGCATTATCGTGTTTCATGCTCTTGACCCTTCCCACTGTGTCTTCCAGGCATCGCTGTCCCCCCGCCTCAGTTTAACAGTTGGCTTTTTCCATCTCCTTGAAAATTACCATGGTCCTCTGCTTTCCATTTCCAGTATCTGCTTTTCTTCCCAAGTTAGGTAACTGTGCCATTAGAGGGCACGTCCTTCCTCCTTATTCATTCATCATCTGCTTTCTCTAACTTGGAAATGCTCTTTTACCTGAGAGTGGGTGGCAGGTCCAGATTTTGTCTTCAGGACCCTCTCAGCTTGGTGAGTGTGGTAAGCGTTGTCTGAAAATCCTGACTCTGTTTTCATCGGTCCATACACAACGATGGAGACTCTATGTAAAATTGGGGGTGAGGGGTTGGTGGAAGGGAGACTGGCTGTCACCACCATCAGCTGACATTATGGCTCGTAGACTCCGTGCCAGGGCCA
The DNA here is from genome assembly GCF_048773025.1 of Camelus bactrianus. Lineage (NCBI taxonomy): Eukaryota > Metazoa > Chordata > Mammalia > Artiodactyla > Camelidae > Camelus > Camelus bactrianus. Next base: position 115,810,282 of record NC_133541.1, read on the forward strand.
TGCTAAGTGCTTCACCTGCATCACGCCGTGGACTCTCGGAGACACGGCACCGGCCGCGGGTGTAGGCACTCATTTTTCACAGCTGGAAGCCCGGGCTCTGATGGTTAAGTAACTTGTGTGAAGCCCAGATGTGGTGGCGCTGGTTCAAATCCAGGGAAGTGTGCCGAGAGCAGGAGGGTGAGACGGCTGTGAGCTGGAGGGAGGGAGGGAGGCCTGGGCCCGGTGGAAGGCAGAATTTGGACGGAAGAAGACCAGAGTCGGGTCAGGCAGAGGAAATAACACTTCGTTCTGTGGTCTCCGTTGGGCTGAAGCAGGCAGAGGGTCTAACCGCTCTAGGATGGTGGTTCTCAACCTTGTCAGACACACACACCCCTTTCTGTAACAAGTATTTTTTTTTAACACTTCCTTTATATCTTGAAGTGAAATTCAAAGGCAATGTATTTCTATGTTTACATATATGCCGACGTATAATACGAAGGAAGGTGCTACTTGCCGTGAGTTAACAGGCTTGCCTATACAGACACACCAGGGGTAATTCTCCAAACTGTCCACCAGGGGGCGGCGCACCTCTTCCATGGCTGCGAGCGGCTCCCACATTCAAAGCGCGCTGGCCTTGCGTAGCTCCCCTGTCCTTGTAATGGCCTCGGGTCACACTCCTCCGAGGTGGCGTGATTGTCTCCCCGGGGGCCCCTGAGAGGGAAGGGGGCAGGCTGGGGTGAAGCGGGAGTCACAGAGCGTGGAGCTGACCCTCCAGGTAGTATGCTCCCTTCCTAGTCACATGAACACACTGTGCTTAAGAGTCATGTGCTTTCAAGTTTTACTTCTAATGTTGGGTCGTTTGCTTAACAAGTGATTATGAAGTTACACGCACGTTGTGTTTTCACTGAAATTATTTTTGAAGTCACTTTGTGTTATAGCAAGCGAAAAGTATTCATTTAATATTTTTCTTTGGATTTAATTTTTCTTTAACCTAAATACATATATTTAAATGGAAATTTAAATGAATGTATAAGTGGAAAACTTAAATCACTTGGCATAAATAGAGGGTAACCTAAAAAAACCCCAAAAACCCAAAGAAATAAAACAATGTTCCTATATTCTTGCTGATACTTATACTTTGCTTTTCCACCAAGGGTCTATTCTGTCTCAAGGAAAGAAGGGGTTCAACAAATGTTAAAGAGCTGTTAGACATAGTCACCCCTAAACCAGACTATCCTTAAACTAGTCAGAGAACCAAAGAAGTCAAAGGGAATATTTTTTCTCGTTAAGAGAATCCATGTTATTTAAAGTTTCATCTCTGTGCCCCTAAAATCATCTTTCATACAATAATGGATAAAGAATCTCCCACTCTGGTACACCAGAAATTAACAACATTGTAAACTGACTATACTTAAACTAAAAAAAGGAAATAAAGCTGAAACATGAGGTTAAGAATAAAAAAAGGAAAGAAGTCTCCCACTCTGGAGACATCAGCACAGCAGATGGCTTCCTGGACTTGGAAGTCAAGGGACCACTTACTAGCTGTGTGTCCTGCACATATGGCTTGCCCTCTCTGGGCCTCTCTGTCCTCACCTGTAAAATGAAGAGCTTAGAAGAGATGATCTCTGTAGTTCTTCTGGATCTAATAGTCGAAGTCTCTGAAGCTCTGATTCTCACCGGAAGGAGATCTAGAACTTAAGATGGGCATCTTCTCGATTTGTGCCTAGAATTTTTGAAGAGGGTGGACGAAAACCATGGATTCTCAGAAATTCCAACCAGCACCCTCTCTCCCTCAGTGCAGTTTTGCCTAACATAGCATAACAGCTGAGAGTTTAGAAGCTGGAATCCAAAAGACCTGGATTTAAATCCTCACTTTGCCTCCTTCAAGTTTTGTGACTGAGCAAGTTACTCTCTTTGGCCCCAGTTTCTCTGTCGATGAAATAGGGACAGTAATAGTATTCATCCTTACTGTGAAGATGAAATTATAAGGTCAGGTGCTTACTACAGTGCCTGGCCCCTGTGTTATCAGTGATTCCTATTTATTATGGTAATTCCCAAGTTTTTTTTTTTTTTTTTTTTTTAATGAAACTGGGATATCCTAGAAGTAAGCCACTGGAGGAAACCGTTTGATGGCACTGTCCCCAATATTTAAAAGTGATGAAATGAAATGAGTCTTACAGGCACCCAAGAAGGGGAGGCCTTGTCTGAGAAAGGTGAGTGTGGCTGTAGAAGGCCGTCCCGCCCACACACGGCCTCGGTAGTAATGTGAGGGCCGAGCATATTTGTGTGGGTTTTAGGACTTTGAAAAAAAAATTTTTGTTTTACAGCATTAGCTGAGCAGCCTGTGGCTTTCCAGCCCACAGGTTTCCTGCGTCTCTGCCTGGCCCCTTGCAGGTGCCTGCAAGTGTGCGTGCGTGGGACAGGAGACAGTGGGGGGAGACACAGGGGGACAGTGTTCACACCCCTAGTGGCCCCTGAATCTGCTCTGCCAGCACCGCAGGCCTGTTCTGGCCCACATGCGTCTGGGCAAGGGGCCTGGGGCAGCAGGAGCCTCATGTTTGGAAGCACAGCATCGCTCGTCCTGGGGACACCTCTCTCTGAGGTCTTGCTGCCACTTCTGGGACATTCCTGACAAGGTGGAATTCTCCGTATGATGTTTTGTTGGGGCCATCGTGCGCTGACTCCCTCAAGCATAAAGAGTTCTGTTACTTGAGCTGTGGACCTGAATTTTCACTCAGACTGGACCACTAATGAGCTCCGTGACCTTTCTGAACACTTCTGTTTCTTCCTGATTTGTAAACCGAAAGGTTAGACCATACTGGTGGTTTTGTTACATTTTGTTATTTGTGTATGTACGTGGCAGAAAACACAGAGCTTTGGGGCAAGCATGTTTTATATAAAATTTCAGGGTGTTTCAAGACCCCCCCACCCTGGAAACCCTTTTGTGGAATCCAGGTGGCAGACCACTAAGATTCTGTGCTTCATTCAGCTTATAAGCTTCTATAAAGCCCATGCCTTCCAAGTTGGCTTTCCTGCTGAATCCAAACCAAATAAAGACTCAGTCCATGTGCTGAGTGCACTCTCCTCACCCCCAGCCCAGGGGGCCACGCAGGAGCTGTGTTACCAGGGCCTTCTCATGGGCCTACTCCCACACAAGGCATCCCCAGTTGACGGCCAAGGCTCTTCCTGATTCACACAAGGGTGGGACATGGGCCAGCAGCCGCCTCTGCAACATATATTTGGACCCCAAAAGATAAGGTCCAGCGGGAGGTTCTCTGCCCCAGGGCTCGACCTCAGTCTGGCTCTCGCTGTTTGGGCTCAGTGGACGGTATTCATTTGAGGCTGGGAAGAGGGATCATGGAGAGGCTCGTAATAGGCTCGTACGGGAAACTCAGGCAAGACTGAGATCCTTGAATCAGTAACTGAATTTCTTTCTTGCGGAAAGTAACTGGATTCGTTGGAGTTCTTAGTTGCAGCCCGCAGAAGCCAATTCAGCTGACTTGAGCAGGAAGGGAATTTATTGAAATCCCATCAGGTGGTTCACAGATGTGTCAGGAGAGCTAGGGAGCAGGCACGAGGTACTGAGCAGTGACAGTTGGGGGGAGGCCTCCGTCCCAGGAGTAGGCTGAGTGACGGTGCAGCCCGAGCAGGGCAGGGACGCCACTGCCGTCACACAGGCCCCGCTGTGCACCGCTGCCACTGGCCACGCTGGGTGGAAGATGCGGCTGCAGCCAGTGACCACTGAAACCAGTTCCCTCGGCCCCCCTTCATGGTGCATAACGTCTAACTGGTTGAACGTGGGTCATGTGTGCGAGCATCTCAGCTGCAAGGGATGCTAGGAAAGTGAGTGACATTTTCAACTTCTCCGTTTCCCACCGAGACCCTTAGGTGGGGACTTCCCCAAGCCATTGACGACAGCCCTCCCACATCAACGGACACTCTCCAGACACAGAAACCAGCTCGAGTTGGCGTCAGCAAGGAAAACTCTTGGCGGCCATAGGGTGTTTGGGGAAACCAGGGCCAGGAGAGAAGCCTGGCCTCCAGGATGGCCTGAAGCAGCAGGGAAACGAGTTCTCCAGCCTCATCCCCGCTGCTCTGGGCTCCTCCTTCATTTTCTCTGCTTCCTGGCATATTTTCTCAGTCCCGGAGGTAGGATCGTATGGTAAAAATGGGGTGTTTGGAGCCCCCTGCCGTGACCCTAAGGGTCCCTCCCTGGAAGGAGAGCGAGGCATCCAGCACCACAGTGGCCGCCCATGACTGGTCTCCACTGATCTGCATGGTTCTCACCCTCTGTAGAAGTCTGTTTTGATAGCCTGAACATCCTTCCTCATGTCCCTCAGAGGCTGTGATTAGCTGCGCAGATTTTCCCAGCGTGTCAGGTCTTCCTCATTTTACTGATGGAGAGTCTAGGGTCTCAGGAATTGTGACTTAAGACTCTGACTGCCCCATGAGTGAGTTAATACAAGCACACGGTGCTTAGAAGAATGCTGAGCGTATGGAAAACTCTCAGCAGGTGTTAAATGATGTCACTGGGATTTCTTTTCTTCTGAAATACGTTTCTTTCCCCTTCTCTCGTTCTCTTTTTTGACTTCCCCTGTCCGTCCCTCCATTCATTCATTCTTTCCAAAAATGTGTACTGAGAGCCTATATGCCTGGTACCATACTGGGTGCTGAGAACACATCTGTGAACAAGACAGACAAGATTCCTGCCCTTCCAAGACTTTCAGTTCAGTAGAAAGCTGGTAAGCAAACAAGGTGATTTCTGCTGGTGGGAAGTGCACTGAGGGAAATAATCAGACGTGGCAGGGCCTGGCTCTGGCGGAGGGAAGAGGCCTCTGAGATGGTGGTTGTGAACTGAGAGAGGAGGATGAGGGCTGATGGCAGCGGGAGCAGGCATGGCATGTGCAACAGCCCTGAGGTGAGAACCAGCTGGAAAGCAAGCTAGTGCTTCTTGGTGGCTGGAGCACAATGTGGGTGGAGAGGAAGGCAGAGGCCAGACCAGGAAAGGCTTTTTTGTTTGGTTTTCTTTCTTTCTTTCTTTTTGAATCACAGTTTATTGTCCCAACTGCCTTCCTCAAATCTTTATTCATTTGAAATAGCTGAGTGTTTATTTTTATAGTTAGCCTCACTTTCCTTCTACAAAATCACTCATTTTAGAAAATTGAAATAGTGAAACTATATTATGTTGATGCATTTCTTATTCTTGCTACTTATAATTTCTACTTTGGATTGTTATTAAGCTGGAAGCAGTATGGTTTTTGGACTGTTGGAAACCAGGAGCCAGAATTCAGATCCTAGTTCACATATAATTAACTTAGTAGACTTGGACTGACTTCTTTTTCTGTTTTTTAAAGTAGTTTTCCTAATTTCTGTATTTTTTTATGCATTGTTTTTAACTTTTTTTTTTTTTAATGGAGGTACTGGGGATTGAACCCAGGACCTCGTGCATGCTAAGCATGTGCTCTACCACTGAGCTATATGTTCCCTCCTTGGACTGATTTCTTAATTCAGGAAAGGCTTTGTAAGAATGCAATTAACTGGAGTGCAAGTGTTGGGCTCCCACAGGGGCCGTGGAAGGAGGACAGCATTGTGATCTGATTTAGAATACAAAAAAAAATTATCGGAGAACCACAAATTAAAGGATGTTCTTACACCAAACCAGACCAAACAACAAAGACAACTCAACTGATCTGTGCTCTTCAAAAATGTCAAGGTCAAGCAGGACAAAGAAGGGCTGAGGAGCAGTTGCCTGTTGAAAAGATAGGACCATTCAGTGCCATGTGTCATGGGGACCAGATCCTGACTTGGGAAAAAGTTGGTCTACGGAACACAATTGGGGCAATGATGAAATTATGAAATGTACTGGGTTTTGGTTTTTTTTTTTTTTTTAAGATGAGAGTATTGCATCATTGTTAAATTTCCTGGATTTGGTAACTTGGCTGTGGTTATGTAGGAGAAGGTCCTTGTTCTCAGGAAATAAAAACACATGAAAGTGTACAGGGGTAAAATGGCATGATGCCTACAATATACTCTGAGAAGTTTCAGGAAATCTGCCCGCATATGTAAAGAGTGTGATAGAGCAAATGTGAAGTGACTTTAAAACGTGGTAATCTGTATGAAGACAATACCTGAGTTCTCTGTAACTATTCTTGCAATTTTTCTGTAGGTTTGACTACTGATAGAGTTAAGTTTATCATTTTGCAATTTCTTTCTATTTGTCTCATCTATTCTTTGTTCCTCTAGTTCTCTTTTTCTGTCTTCTTTTGGCATGTTTTAAAATGGACTTCTGTGTTGGCTTTAACTCTTTTTATTAGTGGTTGCTTTTGAGTTTATAGTCTGCATCTTTAACTTATCACCATTTACTTGTAGGTGATACTCTATCATTTCACATATAAGAGCCTTGAAGAGTAAACTTCCATCTCTCCCCTCCTACCCTTTGTGCTAAGCTGTCATACATTTGTACTTTCTAATATGTTATAAACCCTGTATTACATGGTTCTTATTTCTAACAGTCAAATATCTTTTAAAGAGATATAAATAATAAGAAAACAGTTTTTATTTTTCTCTGTGCTCTTTGTTCCTTTGTGTAGTTCCCGATTGCCCCCTGGTATCTGTTCCCTCCTGCTTGGAGAATTTCCTTTTAACATTTCTTGCCATCTGGGTCTGCTGGTGAATGAATGCTTTCAGCTTTGGGATGTCTGAAAAAGTCTCTATTGCTGGATTCTGGGTTGGCAGGTCTTTTTCCTTCGGTGCTTTAAAGATGCTGCTCCATTGTCTTCTTGCATGTTTTCCATCAAAGAGAAGTCTCCTGTTCTCCTCTTTGTTGCTCTGCGTGTGATGTCTTTTCTTGCCAGATGCTTCCCTCCTCCCCCTCTTATCACTAATGAGCCTTCCTATGGTTTTCTTCATGTTTCTTGTGTTTGGGGTTTGCTGAGCTTCTTGGATCTCTGGGTTTATAGCTTTTTCTTTTTATTGAAGTATAGTCAGTTTGCAGTGCTGTGTCAATTTCTGATGTGCAAGCACATTGCTTCAGTCGTACATGAATATACATATATTCATTTTCATATTCTTTTTCACCATTACCTACTACAAGATATCGTTCCCTGTGCTGTACAGTATAAACATGTTTATCTACTTTATATATGCCAGTTAGTATCTGCAAATCTCGAGCTCCCAGTTTTTGCCTTCCCACCCTCTTCCCCTCCGGTAACCGTTAAGTTTGTTTTCTATGTCTGTGAGTCTGTTTCTGTTTCATATATAAGTTTATTTGTCTTTTTTTTTTAGATTCCACATATGAGTGATATCCTATGGTATTTTTCTTTCTCTTTCTGGCTTACTTCACTTGGAATGACATTCTCCAGAGCCATCCATGTTGCTGTAAATGGCATTATTTTATTATTTTTTATGGCTGAGTAGTATTCCATTGTATAAATATACCACAACTTCTTTATCCAGTCATCTGTTGATGGACATTTAGGTGGTTTCCATGTCTTGGCTATTGTAAATAGTGCTGCTGTGAACACTAGGTGCAGTGGATTTATAGTTTTTAAATCAAATTTGGACATTTTTGTTTACTTTTTTTGGCAGGTGGAGGTAATTAGATTTATTTATTTTTAATGGCAGTGCTGGGGATTAAATTCAGGACCTCACACATGTCAGGCATGCGCTCTACCACTGAGCTATACCCTGCTGCCTTGGGTTTTTTTTTTTTTTTTTTTTAAAGAAAGAGTGAAAGGGGGAACTCAGAGCATATGACATTGATGGGATTGGAAAAAACCCTCCCTATTTAGAAATCTGATATAAAAGCAAAGTCATCATTTTCAAATCCAAACTTGGTTCTGACTCACTGGCCAGACTCATGCTTTAGCACAGACTTTGGGGAGATGCTCCCAGGCCCATGTGCCCAGAGACAATTCTCCCAAGTGTGCAGACTGGAGCTGCCGGGGCAGGGTTGGTGCTATGAGAGAAGGGCCCGAGAGTGATGCCTAAGCCAGCGGTCCTAACTTGACATCAAGATCTGGTCCCACTGTGGCCTCTTTTCCATCCGCTCCCCGCCTCCCAACCTCTATCCAGCCATACTGCACCTCCTCCAGACCTGCTGACCAACATGTTTGCTGTCTACTCTGCTTGGAATATTCTTTCCTGGCTCCTTGTCTTATTAAATCCTGCCTCTCTCTCTGTTCTCAGCTTTGAAGTCACTTCCTAAGCCTCTACTGCCACCCAAGTTTGGAGTAGGTGGCCCAACTTGGAATCCCAACATCCCATGAACTGTCCCGACCTAGCATGGTTGTGATTGACTGTTGCCCTGCCTGGGCTCCACAGTAGATTTTAAAGACTGTGAGATCAAGCACCATACCTTCTCTACTGTTGTATTGCTGGCTCATGGCTCAGTCTTTAATGTAGAATAAGTGCTTGATAAATATTTATTGGATGAATTAAAGGGAAGCTGGCTCAGAGCTCCTGACAGTTTGGAAAGGAAAACAAAAAGGGTGACTTGTGTTTGGCAACATTACACAAACTCACATATACCCCCGCTTCTCCCTCTAACTGCTCTGGAGAGCTCAGACGATCGTGGTAACCAGGACTCTGGAGTTTGTCTTCATTGTCTTCCTCACCTTCCCCAGCTAAGCATCCAAAGGGTCACCAAACCCTAGGTGGTCCACGTCCTGAGGCCTGTCAAGTTCCATCTTCTCGGCTCCATTCTCACTGCTCTCACCCTCATCACTTCTGTGCTGTGTCCTTCCCATTGCTCCTCAGCTGTCAGTATCTACTTTGTTCTGGAAGCTCCTCATCACAGCATTTGAAACCTTGGGCTGACGGGTCCACTGGTCTCCGGGGACGGAGGTACCCTCACCACTGGGCTCTTGACCATTCCTCAGGCATCTTTATTGCTTCGTTCTTTCAGCCATGCTGCCTCCTCTGTAAGAAACCCACCCCCATTGAATCTGCCTTGTTATCCTACAAGGCTTAGTTTAGATTCCTCTTCTAAGCTTCTTAAGATTAAGACTATCCCTTCTTCTCTGTGTCTTCATTCCTGAGTTCATATAGTCTGTTTGGGTGGGGAAGGATAGTGGGTTATCAAGAACTAAGAGGTTCCTGATTTTGAGAGAAGAGGTGGCTGGAGCTCAGCTAGAGAAAGATGCCTGTTGTAACCACGACCTGCGCTCATCACTGCTACTAGGAACCAGGGCTGGGCATCTCACCTGCCCTACCCTCTTCAGTGCTCATCACAGCTCTTTAGGGCTAAGGTGAAGGGAAGTCAGTTGTTTAAATATACTGATCTTACAGATACAGAGACAGAAGTTCAGGGTGGTGACCTGAATTTCCCACAGCCACCCAGCAAAGAAGTGGTGGATCCTTGATGCACCTTGAGTCTACTCCGCCTCCCTCCAGAGTTTGAGCTGGTGCCTGCCGTGGCCTCCTAAAGGAAGCGGCCGCTCTCAGGCACCCCTGCACGGCCAGATATGTCGCTTTGCTCATAGTAAATGCTCCATCAGTCTTTTAAATGAATGAATGCTTTCTAATTGGTATGGACAGGTGATGGTCTTTCCTTATCTTCTATCATTAATGTTGACAACAATATGGTATATAAATGCAGCCCTTTTGTTTATTTAAATAGCAGCTCTGCATGTGAGTGATTAAAAAAATTAAATAGTCCAAGAGCATACAGAATGAACATGAAGTTTCCTTTCCTCGCAGGCTGCCTAGTCTAATCCCCAGAGGCAACTGCTGGGAACAGTCCCTTGTTTATCCTTCTGGAATTATTCCATGTGTAAACCCGGATGTGTGGATATAGGTTTCTTTAAAAGAAACGCAAATGGGAACTTACCAGGCATTGCTCTGCATCTTGCCGTTTTCGTTTAGAAATGGTTTCTGGAGGATGTTTCGTTCCTCACAGGCAGACCTACTGCCGCTGCTTTGCGGGCACCCAGTGCTCTTCTGCATGGAGGTGTGGGTTTAACGAGTGCTTGCTGACGGACACTTAGTTCGTTTCCTCTATTTTGCTATTACAAGCAACGCTGAGCCCAGTACCCTTCCACACACCTCTTTGCCCTCATGGTGAGCGATTTGTTTCCCTGCACATGTAAATGTGTACCATTAAGAAGTAACCCTGGGCAATTGCTCCCCTTTTGAAAGTAGGAGACCAAGACACAGAGGTTTGGAGGAATCTTTTCAAATGAAGGGAGGGAGAGAGAAAGGGAGGAAGTCAGAAGCCTGTACTTTTAGAACAGGATCCAATTGGAAGGTTAAAAACAGGAAAAGATTATGGTGTCCCTCCCACCATTAGTAAAAATCATAAATTAATGTAACAAAAAAAGTTCAGATGTTTTTCCACATGGACCACCTCAGTATTTTTGTCCAAATATCTTTTGCTTCGTTTTAAATTTGTCCCTGCTTTTTCCTGAGACCCACACCGTAGGCTTGGCCTGCCTCTGCCAGTGGCCGGAGTGAGGAATGGGGGGCCCCTGGCCTGGAAGTGTCCAGGGTCAGAGCTCAGAGTGCAACTGAGCTCGAATTCACAGCCCGTGTCCCAGTCCCTCACCCTCCAGATGGAAAAAAACTGAGACTCCACGAGATATCACGTGACTGTCAGAAAGTAATTGATATCATCTTAACACTGGTCTCCCAAATCTCAGGCTGGTGGTGTTTTTAAGTAAGTTAAACCCTAGGCAGCCACCCACAAACAGCCATCGCCCTCATGCTTCATCTTTTATTTCACAAGGGCAAACAGGAAGCTTCAAGAGACTCATAAGCCTGCTCTGGGTCATTAGCATGTTAAATGTTGGCCACCCCCTGCCCTGAAAGGATGCATCACCCAGATGGAACTATGATTTATGATGTCTTGGTGGAGGTGGAGAGCAGTAGTCAGTGGGTTTTAGGGGCCTAGTGTGTGCAGACACTGCCCATCATTCAGACACTATGAGGGTCTGGAGGGTGGTGGTCAGCTTCCTCTTAGATAACATTTCAAGGCTGGCCCTAGTATTATCTATCTCATGCCCTGTTGATGTGGCTTCCAGAACTCCCAGACCCCGGGCTGATCTAGGTAAGATCTGAGCCAGCAACACTTCCTGTTGAAAGAACCTCGTAAGTCAAAATTTGCAGAGTACACCCATGGCAGCCTTGGTGGCTGATCTGAGTCCTTGGGGACAAAGAACCTCCTGGGCCCTCCTTGGGCTTTACATGCACGCAACCCCCCTTCATTCTGGCCCGCGTGCAGGCAGTGTGCTGGGGTGCTGAAGGGTAAGTTAGGGACAAGGACCGTCTGGATTCAAGCCCGCTGCACACAGCAGCGTTACCTTGAGCGAGGTACGTAAATCTCCGTGGGCTGTCAGCTTGGATCGGGCACGATTCTCTCGATGCTGTGTGCACCTGTGAAAATGAAGTCAAGGAGTTTGGATCTTAGTGACTTATGAGTGGCTTTCTAGGATTTCATTTGCATTAACAAGTGGAAATCTGGGTTGAGCTGAGCAGGTACGAGCATGGTTCTGGAATCAGGCTGCCTGCTTCTGGGTCCCTGCTTTGGCTTCTTTGCCCTTCCCACTGCGTGACCTTGGACAAACCACCGCACCGGTCTGCGCGTGCGTTCCCTCTGCCCTAAAAGAGGGTAACAACGGTAGTTAACCCACCGGTTATTGTGAGGATTGCCTGAGATGTGTGTATAAAGTGACCGAAACAAATCTCATGAAGTATGTGCTAGGTTATATGCATAGGTCTTGTTTTGAAAGACAGTGACTGTATTTAATCCCCTGTTCCTTCTTCCAAATACAACATGCCTTTCCTTTTTACTACACTTTAATACACTCTAATTGTTAAAAGTAGGTGTGTAATAAAAGATGCTGCCACCCATATGCTGTTCATTTATATTTATTCATTCAACAAACATTCACTAAGCTCATCCTGTGTGCCAGTTCCTAGGTTGGAGGTACTGGGGACACATCAGTGAACAAGACAGACAAAAATTTCTGCCCTCAAGGAGCTTACAATTTTGCTGGAGAAGACAGAGGACAACTAATATAATAAATAAGAAGATTATATAGCATGTTAGAAGGTGATGAATGCTGTGGAAAAAATGGTGGGGCATGGATTAGATAGGAAATACTGAAGTGTGTGCTGTTTAAAATGTGGGGTGCCTCCCTGCGAAGTTGAGGTCTGATCAAAGCCTTGCAGGGGCTGAAGGAGTGAGCCGTGGAGACAGTAGAGTGGAGAGTTCTGAGAAACAGCAAGGAGACCTTCGTCACCCACTGGGGAGGGCACGGGTGATGGTTGAAGATGAGGTCCCAGAGCTGAGAGGTGGTGGGGTGGCTGTGGGCTCCACTGGGCCATGTAGGCCATTGGAAAGATTTTCACTTTTGATCTGAATGAGATCAGGTTCCACTGGAGATTTTTGAGTAGCGGGGTGGCATGATCTGATGTAATTCTAAAATAAAAGTTTAAAATAGTCTTTTCAGCATGGGTCATTTGAGCAAAGACTGGGAGCAACCTAGATGCCCCATAGTAAGAAGCTGGTTAGGGGGGGAGTTATAGCTCAAGTGGTAGAGCGCATGGTTAACATGCATGAGGCCCTGGGTTCGATCCCCAGTACCTCCTCCAAGAATAAATAAATAAACCTAATTACCTCCCCCACCAAAAAAACAAAACGAAAACAAAGAAGAAGCTGGTTAAGTAAATGCAGCCATAGAAAAGAAAGCTCATTCTGTATGGATATGATACATGCTACGGACTGAACGTCCGTGTCCTCCCAAAGTCGCCTAACCCCCAGAGTGGTGGTATTGAGAGGTGGGGCCTTAGGGAGACAACCAGATCATAAAGGTGGAGCCCTCATGATATTAGTGCCCTTGTAACTAGAGACAGAGAGAACTTGCTTTCTGATCCACAAAAAGATGTCCGTCTGCGAATTAGGAGGAGGGTTCTCATCCAGGACCCGACCACAATGGCACCCTGATCTTGGACTTCCAGTCTCCAGAACTGTGTTCCTTAAACTACCCAGTGTCTGGTATTTTGTTACAGCAGCCCGAGTTGACTGAAACTATGTGACATCCAAGATATATTGTCAAGTGAAAAAAATGCAGTCTGCAGTGTTTGTGTCTGTGTCACGCACACATACAGAAATCCCTGTATGTGTCTGAAAGATGCAGGGAAAGCGGATAGACCCTGGGAGCCTGGAGCCTCTGGAGGATGGTGTGAGTAGAACATTTTTTACTGTATGCTTTTGTCTCTTTTGAATTTTGAGCCATGGGAACATATTACCTATTCAAAAAAGAATGATCAAAAATAAAAAGTATACACGCTTATACCAAGTCAGATGATACAACTTGAATATAAAGAAAAAGTAATGGCCCCTTCTGTCTTCCATTCCCACCCCTGAGAAAACCAACAATGTATATCTTTTCACATCTTTCTCTATGTTTAAACATGAGTATATAAAACTTATACACACATCTATGTTTTCTCCTTAAAATCCAGAAACCGACAAGAAATGGGATTATGTTATATGCATTAGCCTACAGTCTGCTTTCTCCCATGCTTCATAAAACACCATGGCCATTTCCAGACCAAGCCTATAAAACTAATGTTTATTATTATTACTGTTATTATAATGATTATTTTAGTAGCAACAGCATCAATCATATGAATGTGCCATAGTTTACTCAACAGCTCCCTACTTGGAGCACATTTGTTTCCAGTGTGTGTGCCCTTATGTACGCCACATCCAACAGTGCTGAAATGAGCATCTTTGTATGTCTTTCCACTGCTTTCAGACACTCCCTCTCAGCTGTTTCGGGAGTCCTACGGTGTGAGGGCAGGCAGCTAACACTCTTCCCACTTGTGAAGCATGGCAGTGGGTCATGTGCAGAGCTGGGTTTCAGTCCAGCTCTGCCACTGATGAACTCTGAGCGAGTCCCTCCCTCTCTCTGGGTCTCAGTCTTCCCATCTGTCAAAGAGGGAGTTGGACTAGGTGATTCTGAAGAGTCTTTCCATTTCTAGGATCTTCATGGGGTTGTAAGTTCTGCAAGGCGAGACACCGGGTTTGTGTTATTCACTGTTGTTTCCTGAGTATTAATCCCATAGTAGATCCTTAATGGGTATTTGTTGATCAAACAAACGAATGGATCCTTTGTCTTGTTTGAGAGCATGAAGTTCAATAATAGAGTCGTGCGAGCTCGTTTCTTCTTCCCTCTACATCACGCCTCTTAAATATCTTTGCCCTTGACCTTTACGTCCTGTAACCACATGATCTTTTGTTCTTGTACTGATACTCATGTGATGTGTGTTTCACCGTAAAGTGTCTTTTACATATTAGGCCAGGGTTCTAATCTTAGTGCCATCATTTACCACCTTCGTGCCCCGGGGCAAATTGACCCTGTTTCCTCCTCTATAAATAGGAATGGAAGTTCAGTATTTACCATGCAGATGTGCTTTGAAGTAAATTATCTAAGAGAATGTGTGTGGATTGCCTAGCAAAGCACCTGGTGGACGGTGGGTACTCAAAAAATGGTTGTAGTTGTGGTTTAGGCAGGGTGTAGCCTAAATGATGGGCATTTCAATGTGACAAGTGGTCTCTGGTATCTGGTGGTGGATGGAAGACACTGGCCTCGGTGCTGGCGTGACTCAAAGCTGTGTGGTGATGTGCCCTGTCCTTCAAACAGCTCATCACAAATCCCAGAAGCATCACTTTTGTAGTGGAATTTCACCAAAATGGTTAAGTATATTGTTACAAATCCTATGTCTGCTTTTCTCCCTCTTGGGTTGTTACTACATGAAAAGACACATACATATACACACAACAGAGTTTTGTGCATTTGACTTAGTGACTTTGTTTCTGTGTTTTTCTTTTTTCAAATGCCTGGACCATTTTCAAGTCATGTTGTTGGTTCTGAAGGGCAGCCTGGAAATTGGGGTGGGTAGAAACAATTGAGGCAGGAAAGGGTGAAGGAAGCTGAAGGCTTACTTTCTTTCATTTTCTTCATAGACAGAGTCTGAGATCAGCTCAGTCAAATTCTTGATGTAGAGAATGCCTGGAACATGGTTCCAGAGAGAGAAATGCAAAGGATTATTCATCTCAGAAAAGTGAATCAATCAGTGCTTCTTATGTGCAAGTTACAGAAAGCCAAACCCAGCTGGCCTAAATAATAGACAGTTTATTGCCTCATATAACTGAATTGTTTAGCGGGAGGGCTAGCCTTAGGTGAGGACTGAGCTGGGGGACTCCAGCGATGCCATCCAGAGGTTTTTAAATGACAGGTTTATTGTCAGCTCTTCCATGAGGCTCTCCGGCAGCTGCTGGCTCCTCTTATGGTAGCCAAATGGCCCCACCTTTATATACCACATCATCTAGGGAGAGAGGGGGTCTCTTTTGGAGACTCCTCATGTGCCTCAGAAGTGCTTCTCTTTCATTGGCCTGAATGGGGTCACGTGCCCCTTTCTGGACCAATCATCATTGTTCAGTAGAGTGGTTTAAGCCAATCAGTAACCACTTTTGGAGGGGAGCCTAGGATCAATTGCATTAAAAATAACAGGGCTGAGGACAGGGGAGTGGTGATTTCATAAAGAAGATCTCCAACAGAGTCTGGAAGGGAAATGGATGCTAGGCAGCCAGTATATCTTGACCACCTACTAGAATAATCAATTATTTATTTACGGAGTACCTACTGTATATTGGCCACAGTTCTAAACATCTTACATGCACCAACTCACTGAGTGATAACGAAAACCCTACAAGGTAACTACTATTTTTTCTGTCCCCAGGATGAGGCAACAGAGACAGAACAAGATCGATTAAGTTGCCTACTTAGTAAATGGAAGCAAACAAATTCAATGTAGGCAGCCTGGCTCCGGACCCTCTGCCTGAACATTACACCATGGTTTTTACCAGACCCAAGTTGGGACCTAAAGTAGCTCTGCTCCTCAAAATCATCTCCCAAATACTGTTTGCTGGAAACTGTATTTTTTCCCTCAGTTTTAAAAGAAGATGATGTTCCGATATTGCTCTGGATCATTCCACTTAGTTGAAAGCTTTTGGTTAGTCTCAGGGTCCTGTCATGCTTTTAGGAGTACATGGGAAAGACAAAGTAATTTTTGCTTCAAATTATCCTTAAATTGCATTTATCTTTGGTCTATAAATATTTACTCTCAGTTAATGCACTGGGTATATGTTCCCAGGCTTTTATCTAGAATCTTCTACCAGCTGCGTGGCTGGTGGTGTTTTTCTTCTGCCAGAAGCATTAAAGGAAGCAGAGTGGAAAGGTCTGAGAGGGGAGGTAGCCTAGTGGGAAGATGTTCATGAACCCCTCCTTGCCGACCTCCCTTCCTTTTTTCCTTCTCTACCTCCTTTCCTTTCTTCCTTTCTTTCTCTCAAACGAATGCTTTCCTTCTTTCTATAAAAGTCATACTCCTTGATTACTTTTTAAATATAGAAACACAGATGAGAAAATATAAGAAACACCTCACATAGTTCCATCTCCCTGTGTACATAACTACTCCTCTTGGTGTTTGCTTTCACTTTTTCTTCCAGAAATTACATGACAACAAGCATTTTATGGTATTATTTCTCTCTTAAAAATAGCTAGAAGATCTTAAAAGATGTGATGAAGCGTTCTTGAGCGTCATCATAGAAAACAGAGTGGACATGCTTCTTTGGTAGATACACTTCCTCTGATAATATATTTTCAAGTATTTTTTTCCTTTATTTTTGTTAACATTTAAAAAATCTGTATGGCATGAAAATAACTCCTTAAGGGGAAAATAAGATTTCTTTCTGCTTCTGAGCGTGATACTGTGACACTTCAGGCACTAAAGCAGAGCTAGTTTTTCTTCCTAGTTTCACACTGGCTTATTTTAACAGATTGAGGTAGAGTTTGTTGTAAATTGTATGTAACCTAACGTTAACTTCGTGTCCTGAAGTGTGTAGCAATTGGGCGGATTCTTTCTTTAGGAGACCGAATCTTTTGTCACTGAAGTGTTCTGAAATATACCTTGATGTATATTTCTTAAAAGAAAAAAAAAATTTTTTTTATTTAACCAACTCCCCGTTTTCGACAATTAGTCTTGTTGCCAATGTTTTGATGTTACGACCACTTTGCTCACGAGCATAGTTTGGCCAGATCTTTGCTACATTACTGATGACTTCCTTCGTTTGTTGGATCTGAATGTCCATCTGTCTTTCACATCCGGAGACAGGGATGCTCTGTTGCTTTTTCAGGCCCACTTGTGTTTCTCCCACCTTAAGAGGTGCTTGGCTTCCGGTTTCAGAATGTGGGAGACACAACTGGCATCAGTGTTCCCCTCCTGCCTGGTCCTGAACGATCTCGTCACTGGGAGCTAGCTCTCTGGATGTCTAGCTTGGGGAAAGGCCACACAAGAAATGCTGCGAAATTTAATAGGTGATCTTTTTCCTCTGTCATTTTCAGGGTCTGCGCTGGACTGTGTATTATGTTTGGCACTTTACTGCTTTTTAAAAATAATTTTAAGCTGTAATGCAACCCTATCAGGTAGGTAGGAGTTGCTCCCGACTGTGTCAGAAGTCCCTTAGAAGCTAAGTTAGTTTTTCTTAGCGGGAGTCTAACGTCTGGCTCTTTCTACCGCTCCTTGTTGCCTTAACGGTGTTAAACTAATTGGAGAGGCCAGTTGTGCACAAATGAAAATTTAAAAACATTGCTCAAGGAGTGCTTGCAGGGCAGCCCTGTGATACGATGTGGGGAGGGGAAGCTGGGGTGCAGCCTGGGTTCTCCTGCTCTTCCTGGGCTCTGCATGCTGCACCTGGGCTGAACAGCTCTGGATGACACGGGGTTTGCCTTTGGACCAGGTGCCTCTCGCCCTCACCTGCAGAGAGCAGGGTGAGTTGAATCCTGATTCGGGGCTCTGGCTGAACTCTAAGCTGGCGGAGGCACCAGCTCTAACCCACACCCCAACAGAGCCTGTCTTATGTGGGGATTTCCTGGGTTCAAGAGCCCCAAGCATC
This sequence comes from Camelus bactrianus, assembly GCF_048773025.1. Classification (NCBI taxonomy): domain Eukaryota; kingdom Metazoa; phylum Chordata; class Mammalia; order Artiodactyla; family Camelidae; genus Camelus; species Camelus bactrianus. Next base: position 115,828,220 of record NC_133541.1, read on the forward strand.
TCAGCTACTGAGTGGGCTGGAAACGCAAGCATCACCACGACACTTGGGGGTATTTTTCATAGCCATCTATGTCACAGTTTCCTAGTACCGGATCAAAGCGTCTGAGGGCCAAAGAACTCAGGTGGAGACGGCCCCAAAGTACTCAGGCGTACATTTGAGGTCATCTTTCCAGTCTGACCTTTTTGTACCCCTGAGCCCACATTGTGATATTTAAGGTGGCGGCTAGCAAGATTCTCAAGCTTCCTGTATATGCATCGTGAACCACGGAGCAAAGCCATCTCTTACACGTGGAACCAGGTGACACACCAGAGACCCTGGACGCTGCTTATCTGTCCTTTTCTAGGGCTCAGAGGGGTAGTATTGATTTGGCTCCAAAATGTAAAAAACAAAAACAAAAACAAAAACAAAACCTACCAAATCAAAGCTGATAAATGTTGAATTAAATACCTCCCCAACATAACACCATAACATTGTATCAATTCATGAACTTTAACCCAACTCATATATCCACATCAGTTTTAGTTAACACAATAGGGTGCAAAATCAAGGGCTGCCATACGCAATATTTACTGGGGGATGTGGATGCATTTGGAAATGCCTAATACAATGGTAGAAGGTGGAGGTGGGGGAGTGAGTTGTTCAAAAGGAAGGGTGGCCCTGCTTGGATTTAAAATAAAACAATGCAGGGCTCAAAACTTTTCATATTAAGTTTGTACTCGTGGCCTCCCAAGTAACTGGGAAGTAAATAGCTCCAGCCCAGAAATCCTATTATTTTTATGTTTGTGAGCACCTGTAAAGAATGGAGCATGGCTGAGGCTCCAAACCAGGAAAGGCAGTGTTCCTGTCACCCAGGAAGATTCATACTCATTCAAACATTCTCTTCCTCCCAGCATCGCCTTACTGCAGCCCTTGGAAGCGATGGAACTTCTCTGAGCCTCAATCATCTGTCCATTTTCACCTGTAGGATGGCGAGGGTAACCCCTATTTTATATGAGTTAGCACTTTGCCTGGCATGTAAGTTCCATAAATGGTGTTTAAGTTCACCTCCACCCCACACCCGAACAAAATAAAACAAAAATGGTACTCATTTTGATTATAAAGGATGAGGCTAAATTCCTATGTCGTCCATGAAAACTTGGCACAGGATTTTGGAGTCTGTTCTAACCAAGGTAACAGGCAGACAGCGGAGGTGCAGAGAGCAGGCAGCATATAGCTACTTAAATCCTGGCTCTGTGTATCCACTTGCCTGTTTTTGAAAAGCCATACCAAATGAGCCCCAGGGGTTGTGAAGGAGCCCTCAGGAATGCAGAAGTCAAGTTAACTGACTGGAATGGAGTAATGAACTTGTTAGCAGAAGCCAGCCAGGCCTGAGTTCCTCTTGTCTGTTTCGTTTGGGTCGAGCCCCAGTTAACAGATCCAAAATGACTTTCGGATTTCTTTCAACAAGATCATCATTGGTTGACCTGACACATCTCTTAACCATTTATAAAAGCTTCACGGATAGGTCATATTCTCTTCACTTCAATTTTGGGATGGGTTAAGAGCACCCTTAACTCTTCTGGTCACCGTAACCTCCGCCCCCCCCCCCCATCTACCAAGTGTTTCAGAAAACGCTAAATAATGCCTAAAAGTCAACTCAGATGACTGGGGCCAGGCCCACGCCCCCAAGGAGCTCCTTTCTCATGAACGAAGAGTTTTGATGTGGACCCCCTTAAGCAGCAGTGGAATGCAGCAGGAGGGGCTCAGAGGCCTGAGGAGAGCCAACCTCAGTCCATACCCTGGCTCTGCCAATTTCTAGCTGTGTGAGCTTGGGCAAATTCTTAATCTCTCTGAGCCTCAGTTTCCTCATTTATAATCTGGGGATAATAATAAGAGCTACTTTTTGGGGTTGTTGGGAGGATTGAATGAGAACCTGTATGTACAGTGTCCGGCATATAATAAGTGCTCAAAAAATAGCTTTTTAGAAAGTGATCTGTAATAGAAATTCAAACAAAGCTTTTGGGAACCCAGCAAGGTGAGCAACGAACACCTTCTGGGGAGGTCAGGGAAACGACTAACTCTACCTGGAAGCAAAAACTTCTAAATTGGCTCTTTTCTGTCCAGTGGAGAGAGGGTATATTTATCTTGTCTGGGAATCTTCATTTGCAATTATGCATTCCAAAGGCCTCGGAAGGCCTTTCCATCTCATGAAAAGGAACAGCAAAGGGTACCCCTGGCAACAGTTACTAATTGTGTGACCTTGGACAAGTCACCCTAACCTTCTTGGGGATAAAATTCCCTTATCAGTAAAATGGAGATCACATTACTGGCTCCCTGACACAGTGCTGTGGGATTAGGGAAGACCTTGCATGTGAAACATTTAGCAGAATGCCTGGTGCATGGTAAGAGCCCATCAAAACTGAGCTATTATGGTTATCACTAGCTGCACGGGACAGCTTTGTATAGCCACATTTCAGAGAGGAGTACTGGGGGAAAAAAATTCCTCAGTTTCCTGCCTGCCAGGGCAGTGCTCATCACTTCAAGCAGCCAGTGTACAGTTCAAAGCATCCATTTGTTCAAGTGTTGAACAGATCCAGGCCTTGTGTATCCATAGTCAGGAAAGGAGCTTTCTGCCTGATCCTCACCCCAAAGGCTGAATCCCTTCCCCTCCCTTCTTCCCTTCCCTTCCCTGTCCTTTCCTTTCCTTTCCCTTCCTCCTTTCTTTTTTCTTCCTTTTCTCTTTATCTATATAAATGCCTGCACACATTTTATTTATTTATTTATTTATTTATTTATTTATTTATTTATTTACTTAACTTACTTACTTACTTACTTATTTATTGTTAATGTTAAATTGAGGTTTTGACCGAAACTCAGCCTGCTGGTACTTAAAAAGCCGACAGGCTCGTTGGGCAGCGGATAAAGCCCTTGGGATTTCCCCCTCGGGGCTGCGGAGAGTACAGGCAGGAAGCCCGGGACCCAGCGCCTGACCAAGAACTTCCTCAGGGTGGGGGAGATGCAGCAGGGCGCGAGCATCCTGCTCAGAGCTCTCCAGGGCGCGCAGGGCACAGGCGTGTGGTCAGGCGCTCATCGCGCGCTGGGAGAGGGTCCCGGGCCCCGACCCCGGGGGTCCAGACCCAGCAGGCGGCGGGAAGGAGGTTGAGGCCATTCCCCTGGGACAGGCTGACCCTACCAGGGCTGGAACCTTCCATTCCGGCCCAGCCTCTTCCCCCTTCTCTGCACCGAGGAGGGAATCGAGAAGGGACTTTCCAGAGAGCGTTAGCGTGCAGGGTGTGGAAATGGAATAAAAGCATATGCAAATAGGCCTTTGCGTGCCTTCCTCTACCCTCGGCGAGCCAGAGCCTTTCTCCAGAAAGATGCTCTTGGTCCAAGACCCTTGACAGCTCTCTTCCTTCCCTGGGCGGCGTCAGCAGGGCCGAGCGCAGTGGTAAAACTCGGGCAGGGGGCCACGCCAAGGTGGGGGAGGGCTGGATGGACAGGAGGGAGTAGCAGAATGAGAAGGAGGAGAACGGCTGCTGGATTGGAAAAGATAAAGTAAAATGGAATTTTAGGAGCTCGCCGTGAGTATGAGCTGAGAAAAATAATCATTGCAAGCTAATTTATTATGTACTTAGATCTTCTGTCTGAAAGGCTTTTGTGCAGTGGATTATTGCAGAGTAAATGGCACTTAAGAGATATAATCAAGATGTTTAAGGCATATTAATGCAGGTGAGATTTTTATCATGGTCTGTAAATATGAAAATGTCGGGGGCTGGGAGATATTGCCAGTGCTTTAGTTAAGACGTGGCTCTATTTCCAAAAGGAAAATACTTTTAACCTTTTTTTATTTTCAGAGTGGGGTGGGGTGGTATGGGGTCTGGAAGCGGCATTGAACCTATAGGGATGATAAAATTATACGCTTTAAACCCTGGAGTTGTAGACTGTAGCCTCTGTTTAGCAAGTTATGAACTTTCTTGCAGTGACAATAGCATGAAAACATTGCACAGTGCACGTGGTGTAGCCTGGGGGCTAGAAGGTAGAGGATTATGGCTATCTTGTTTATCGGGTTCCTATTTTTTATCTCATTCAATCTTTGTCTTTGGATATATGAATTTTTGTTTTTGAAAATAATCTTTTCTTTTTTCAGTGCGGAATCTGACTTTATATTAATGGGGCAAATGGTGTAGCTTTTCTTTCTTGAAGGCTTAATTATTGTATTATTCTATTTTCCTGTCTTTTGGGACCTTTGCATTCAGTGTCCGTTATTTCATTTGCCTGCACAGAGTTCTGTTTGGTTTTGCCCCGAACTCTTCTGATTGCTGTACTCTGCTGACATACGCCCCCGCCTTGCAAACTATGGGATTTTGAACAGAATGGACTTCTCTTCATGTGTTTAATAAAAAGCACCTTGGTGTTCTTAGGCATAGGCCTTCTCAGAACAGATAAGCCAGCTCTTTATGGTGGAGCTCACAGAGGGAGAAGCAGGTAGAAACCTTGGCTTTGGGGTTGGCTCAGACTGTTTGGAATTGCTTGGATTGTTACTGCGTAGGGTGGGTGGGTCGGGGTATTTCCTTTTGTTATTATTCTTATTTTTTATTGAAGTGTAGTCAGTTTACAATGTTAGTTTCATGTGTACAGCAAAGCAATTTAGTTATACATATATATATATATATATATATATATATATACACACATATATATTTTTTCAGATTCTTTTCCACTACAGCTCATTACAAGACATTGAATATACAGTAGGTCCTTCTTATTTATCTATTTTATATATGGTAATGTGTATCTATTAATCCCAAACTGGTTGGAGTATTTTCTTAAGGACCCCGCCAGGCCCAGGCCCGGGATGGGGAGCCGTGCTGACTGGAAGGCAGGTGATGCTTCTTGGTCAAACTCTTATCTCTGAATTTTTATCACCCGACTTTTCCCAAGGACCCTTCAGAAACTTAGTGCAGTCTTACCTTCTCAGTGTAGACCTCTGGGCTAAATCTGTAGCAAATATTTGTTTTCTCTGACTGTCCGCATTTTACAGTCTTGGGTGTGGTCCATTAAAGCCAGTTTGGTGGCACAATGCGAATGGTGAGTCCCCCCTCTGGTGGTTTTACAATCCGGCAAAAGATCCTTATGTTGGTTCTGGCCTCCATCTAAATAATTACAATAAGAACAGAAATTCTTTTTATAATGATGACTAATGAAGTATTTTTGTGATTTACAATTTGCAAAGCATTTTCATGGGTCACGTCACGTATTTCTCCCATATTGTACGGTTAGTAGAGACAGTAGAACATAATGGGAGCTTATTAAATATTTGTTGAATGAATGAATTATACCCATTTAATCCACTGAGACTCAAGAGGTCAGGTGACCTACCCAAGGCCCCACTGCCCAAGAACAACTCCAACTCAGATCTTCTGATTTTTTTCTACTCTAGATCATTTTACGTGATATTTGTTGTCCTTTCTTCAGGAAAGTGTCTTTAATTCTCTAAAAAACAATACCAGGAAAATGCAAACAGATGACTGTGTTATTGAAGGGTGGCCGAGGGCTCCCCTACCCCTTTATACAGATTTTTCTTAGATATCTTACTCTGCCAGAAATTTAAATATTTAAGAACGTGACTGTTTCCATTCTTTATAGGAGATAAGATACACACACAGTGTCATGCTGCAAAAAAAGTCTGTCTTGGATTTTTAATATTTCTTGGAGATGTGGGCATAAAACCACATAGATCTCAGAGGAAGCTAATACTGGAGGTTGGGTGTGAGGCTGAAAAATTATCTCTCGCTTTGTCTCCTGCGAGGCATGTAGTGCCACCATTTTGGCTGGGGGCCTGGTGTGCAGGGGGGGCCAGCGGTTGTCTGGCCCACAGTGGTTGTGACCACTGCTCCCACTGCTAGAGACCTGTCACCCAGATCAGCTCAGATAATTGAAACAAGGAAAACAGGCCCTCGTTCTACCAAAGCCGAGGCATAGGCTCTAGGACTGCACCTCTGCACAGGAACACTCGGTCATCGTCTGCTTGCCAGAGACTTCCTTCAACCCCGTGACACCAGGATGGAGAATTTCCCTTCTAAATCTAAAGCCAGTTTGAGAGAAATGCCAGCAAGAGACACCCCCACTCCCAACCCCAGGCCCTTTCCCTTTGACTTCTGTAACCGGAGAGTCAAAGGTGTGGCTTTGAAATTTCTCCCAGAGGAAATCTGAAAAAACAATTCTGATTACTTCTCCACTGAACTGATTCCCCTTTGGTCTTCAGTATGAGGCTGTATTGTCACCTAGGTGCTCTCAAACCCACCCGTCTGTCCCTTGATGGTTTTTGTACCTTGTTTAGAAAGGCCTTTCTCAAGTGAAAGCTATGAAGATTTATTCTTGTATTTACTTATGGAACTTTTAGAGTTTTAGTAACGCTTTTTTAAAAATTATTATTATTATTTTAGGTTGTTTGTTTTTTTGTTTTGGTGGGAGGTAATTATGTTTATTTATTTATTTATTATTTTTAGAAGAGGCACTGGGGATTGAACCTAGGACCTCATGCTTGCTAAGCATGAGCCTAGCCACTTGAGCTATACCTCTCCCTTGATCTTTAGTAACTCTTTTTTTTCAATCTTTTATTTATTTATTTTTTTGGCGGGGGGGGGGAGGTAATTGGGTTTGTTTATTTATTTATTATTTTTAGAGGAGATCCTGGGGATTGAATCTGGGACCTCGTGCTTGGTAAGCATGTGCTCCACCACTTGAGCTATACCTCCCCCTCAAAACTTTTCGAGTTTTCCTTGCTACCGTGTTGTTTATTTGCAGCTAGCTTCTTCATCTATCTGAAGTGTATTTTTTATATGGTGTGAGACAGATCTGAGGTTCTTATTTTCCTCTGTAGATGCCAATTTTTCCCTCTGCTTTTTTTTTTTTTAATAAGCTTTTACTTTGGGATGGTTTTAGATTCACAGAAATGATGCAGAGATAGTGTGGAGAGTTCCTGTATACCCCTGAGTTTTGATTTGAAAGGATATTTTTGCCGGGTCCTAAATGCCCGCATATACACAGACGTCTTTCTAGAATTCCACTTTTTTTCTACTGATGCATTCGCTATTTCTGTCCCAACATCATATGTTTGATTACTATTATTTGTAGAGAGTTCATAGCTTCTGATAGGCAATCTGAGATCTCACGGGGCTTTTAAGAGGTCACATCCTGTAACTGAATCCCTATGCTGTACCTCAGACATTAACACAATGCCGTAAGTCGACGATACTTAAGTAAAAAGAAAGTAAAATAAAGAGGTCACACCCAGACGCCAGGCACGGAAGGCATTCTTAGTCCTGTTTATGGATGCTGCTGCCGCTGGGGTGACTGGCCAGGAAGGAACACGTGTGTCTGTCTCCCTAGCACCCAGGGAAGGCTCCTCACAGATGGCCTGCCTCTTACACAGAATGCCTTGTTCTCTGAGCACAAGCCTTGGCCACATGGCAAGGGTGGGGCTCTGGGGTCAGATTTCTCCTCCTTAGTACCGTTGATATTTTGGGACTGATAATCTTTAATGCGGGTGTTGTTTTGTGCATTGTAGGATGTTGAGCAATATCCCTGGCCTCAACCCACCAGATGCCATTAGCATCCCTGACTACGTTTTTTTTTAATAGACTTTATTCTTTTAGAGCAGTTTCAGGTTCATAGCTGAATTGAGCAGAAAATACAGAGTTCGCACATAGCCCTCCCCACCCCACACATATACTCCCCTACCCGCAGCATCCCTCATCAGTGTGGCATATTTGGTACAATCGATGAACCAAAGCCCATAGTTTACATTAGGGCTCACTCTTGATGTTGTACATTCTATGGGCTTTTGACAGATGCATAATGACATGTAGCCACCACTATAGTATCACACAGAATAATTTCATTGCCCTAAAAATCCCTTGTGCTCCATCTATTTATTCCTCCCGTCCTGACTACCTGTGACAGTTAAAATTACCTACAGACATTGCAGGTATTTCCTGGGGACCAACTCCTTGCCCTCCCCTCACCCCCACTGAGAACCACTGGTCTGGTTCAAGCTGCCTGAACTTTAGCCCTGGCTCCACCATTCCGTAGCTGTGTGCCTCTATTTTGTCCTGTGTAAAATGGAACTGGTAATGGTGTTTGTCTCCTAGGACGGTCCTGAGGACCAGTGGGGCACAGACACATGAAGCACTCAGAAACGACCCTGGTGGGACAGACTCACTGTTAGGCATTGCTGTAATTTAAAAACCCTTGCTGTTTGCTCGCACGCCTAAGAAACACACAAACTTCCCACTTTTCTACTGCCTCCGCAGTTAGCTGCCCCCGCAGTTAGCTCCCCACCACAGAGCAAACATGTTTAAATCATAACAATATTCGCCCCCCAATTACATGTCTGTGTTGATAAAATGGCGCTCTATTTCCAGGGCTCTATTAATCAGCTGCCACAGTAAACTCATCCGAGCTGCGCGTGAATTTTATTTGCAGCAACAGAAGAGCAGTCCCAGTTAGCAAACAGGCCTTTAAGTGACAATCCGTCAGTGGAACAGCAGAAAGGCCCAGAAATGTTTTTCTAAGCATGATGGTACGGCCAATGGGAAGACAGAAATCAGGGAGAGAAGGCTGGGGATTTACTTGATTCATTTACTTTGGTGGCTTTGGGAACGCTGTGTTCATTTACTGTTGAAACACACCATCATCTTGCCATTCAGAGCGAGGCTGGATGGAAGGCTCACTTCAGTAATTCATGTGACTTAGCTGAGGTTGTTTTATTTTTATCCTTTTGTTGCAGCAGCTTTTGTGAAACCATAATGTTTGCTCTTAAGCTTGTCTGAGAGCCCCTCTCATAAGGATGATTATTTCTAGAGGGTAAGAAGATCTGGCTGCCATGTGGGGTGTGGGCTGTTTCTGCCTTTGTCCGAAGTGCTCGCTTCCTCCAGGGTGGTGGCTTGAAGAGGAGGGGAGTGCCCTGGCTTGAGCTGGAAGGGCTGGAGGCCGGGCGGGGCTCATTAGTTTGATGTCTTTGGTGAAGCTTGGTTAGTTCATTTAGCCAGTGCAGCTGGGCGGCTGGGCACCTGGGTTCTGGAAATGGAATGATTCGGTTGAAATCCCAGTTCCTTAACCCACGAGTGGTGTGGCCTTGGGCAAGTCACTAAACCTTTTCTCATCTATAAAACGATGTTGGTGATAGTACCCACCTCATAGCTCTGCTGTGAATTTTAAGTGAGATCATTCATTTAGCCCAGTGGCTGGCACATAATGAGCACCTGATGCATCTTAGCTTGTTAGAGTAATTGTTATAATTATTTGAGTGTCTTCTGTGAACCAGACATTGGGCTAGGGGTGGGGAATACATTCAGGTCCAATTCTACATTTTGTGCCTCCAAACAATTTAATACCCTGGAAATTAGTGTTTCGACAGGTGAGCATTCAAAGGCCGGGGAAGTGGGAGGGAGTCAAAGAAGTCTCTCGAGGCTGGTACCTTAGTAACCGCAAGGGTATGGACCCTAAATATGGCAGAGCCTATGCACAGAGGGAGAGCCGATCAAGGCCATGGAAACAGGGGTGTGGAGCTTCGAATCCCAGCCCCTCCCCTTAGGAAACAATTACCAAGTGTGAACTGGATAGTCTGCAAGACCAGAGAGAGAAGTATCACCTACTTCTGCCAAGTGAATCCAGTAAATCTGTCTGGTTGCTGGCCAATTGGGCCCCAGAGCCAAGAGTTGCCTCCCTGACCCCCTTCCCATGCATGGGCTGCAATCATTTGTTGGGTAGGTTGTGTTTTGTTAATTTTCTTTTCTTGCCTCCTGTTGATAAGGGGATTTTGTTTTACACAAAGGGCTAGTGCAGTTCAACCCTGGAGGATAACCCTGCAGTTTCTCTTACTGGCAAAGACTTGTCGACCCTGTTTGTTTAATAATTGCCGTGTCTGCCCCAGCTTTCCTCCTAAGGCTGCGTGTGGAGGCCTGAATGAGGTCATTATGCAGACTTTCTAAGATTTAAAAAAATAATAATAAAGTGCTGTCTAAGGGACTATTTTTTTAGTAGCCAGCCTGTAAAGCAGTTTGGAGGCATCTCCGTACACCTTTTGGAAATGAACTGGAAGGGAGATCAGGATTCATTTAGCTTTGAAAGGATACAGATTTGCAAAGCGACACTAAATTAGTAGCTCTCCCTGAAGTCTCATATATTGGAAACTCACATTCTAACTCTCTATAGCCAGAGCAAAGTGCCGGAGGAGTAGTTTATTATTTATAATAAACTTTTTGGTTAGCTTTTATTTTTCCCTCAAAGAGTGGGGAAAGTACATGAAAGAAAAGGGCACATATTCTGGGAAACAGAAATGAATAGCTTGTCTGTCATCACACACTGAGACCAAATCAGGTGTGCATTTCTTTCCACAGACCAACTATATATTTGCCCAACAGAGTTACACAATAGAGTTCTATCTTAAAAGAGAACTCAGGTTTTTATTGACTTGATACAACTTCAGTTTTCCTGGGCTCTGCACTTGGGAAGTGCTAACAGATAGAACAGCAGTGTTGATAAATGTAAACAGTCAGTGGTTAAAAGGCCTGTGTGTTATTCTTTTGTTTCCATGTTTTCTGACTACAAATCTCATGAAGTTGATAAAATATCTCATAGCGCGGAGTCTGTCTTGGTAAACAGTAGGCAATTATTTTGCTGAGTTGCTCTGTCCTGTTCTTCATTCTGGCTGAGAAATGGTTCTGGCCGTGTAGTTGAAGTTCATTGTGACCTGGCGGCTTCAGCAGCACATGGGAACTCCTGTCTCTTTGGTGATGCAGGCTCTGAAGAAGCAGAGGTTGGAGGGCCTGGGTGACCCAGTGCAGGAGGGGCCTCTCTGGTCCCCTGTCCAGGTGATGCAGTAACTGTTCTGAGAGCTTGTGAGGAAGTTAACTGAAAAGTATGGTGGTCCTCAGAACCAGAACATGACAGGTGGGTAGAGGGTGGGACAGCGACTGGGGACAGGAGGGAATCTTTCAGAGGGCAGAGGGAAGGAGTTGTTCATTATAAGACACAGACACAGAATAGCTACTCAAGAAATGTGTTCTGTTGTATGCAGTGCACTGCTTTTATGGGGAGGGGGATAGAGAGGTTGAAAATGTCCTACCTGTCTGGGAATTTCAGTCTCATAAGACTCGCAGTGCTGGATACAAGACCTCACAGCATCAGGTGTTAAAGCACACGCTCAGATGATGGATACTGGGACCATTTCATGCCCTCCCTCCAACTGTTCATCACACCCGGCCAGAATATTGCAAAATGCAACCAGGATCGCATCACTTCCCTGCTTCTTCTGTCTTCCGCTGATTCCTAAGTGAGGGTGATTCAAACTGGCCCTTGGGCCTCCCTCGCTTCTGTGGCATCCCTGGTCTCAGGACTGTGCCCAGGAGAGGGGTCCCTCTTGGTCCACACTTGTGTGCCTCCCCTCAGCCTGTCTCAGTGCATGAACGTTCCCTTCCCTCTGCCTGGGCTCTCTTTTCCCTGTTCCTCACCTGCCCACAGCCTATTTAGCCTTCAGGATTTCTCCCTAAATGTCACTTTTTCCAAACCACCAGGTGCTTCATAGAAGCTGGTGCTTTCCCACTGGTAGCGCGTCTCACATTAGAGCTCACTTGTTTCTTATGATTATCAATGAGATAATCATTGGTCTCTCCTGTTATTTGGGCCACAACCATGTTCATTTTGTCCCCTGCTGTCCTGTATGCCCAGCCTCGAGCCCAGAGCCTGACACACAGCAGCTGCTCTGTAAATGAGTGATGAGTGGATGGGCAGTTGGATGTGGAAGGAGAGATTCTGCTGTCCTTTCAAAGCACCTTGTCCCTCCTTCTTTTGGGGTGCTTGGTGTGTTACACTAAGCATCCTGTGTATGCTCACATGCTCAAAGCTTCCAGAGGGCAGGAACTCGGGAATAATCATCTCTTCATCTCCAGAGTCCGGCTCATGTACAAACTCAATGAAGGTTTGTAAGATGAAGAGTCGGGTTGGGGAGGCTTACCTAGATTTTAAAGCCTGGTGATGAGGGTGGAGGAAAAGTGAATTTCTGCACCCAAAACAGCAGTAAGAGTTGGGATGCGAAACAAGATTAGGGTTAAAAGAAAAGCTGAAAACCTGAATTAGAAAAATACCGCATAGTCACCAGACCCAGCGTGACAGGATGTACTCACACTGCAGATTGGAGGCTTGGGTGGGGAGGTGGCTTGGAATTTCCCCAGCTAAACTCAGTACCTTGAACAATGTCTGTCTTTCAGCCTGCCGTCCACTTCAGGAGTTTTATCCATTCTACAAATATTTATCAAGCACCTATTCCATGCATTCCCAACAGGGCAAATATCACCCCCAAGGGCACAAAAATTGACTTGTAGGGAAGGGGCAAAAAATTTCACTCTTTTTATGTATAAAGCACAGATATACATATAGTACATACACGGATATGCAATATATCTATTGTATGAAAATTTCACAGTAGAGGTGATTAGGAAAAAAAATCTCAAAAAAGGCTCTTTGTGGGGATGCTAATGAAAAAAAGGTAGAGAACTGACCTGCTCTATGCCAAGCCTTGTCCTGGTCAAGGTGTCCTCCACCATAGAACTTTCCTTCCTGTGAGGCAGGTAGGGAATAAACAAATAAGCAATCATCACTGCCAAAGAATAAGGAATTCTATGAAAAGAGCAGGGCAGGGGGAAAGAGGGGCAGGGGGAGAGAGTGCCTGGGGGTGAGTGTAGGTGTGTCTGTGGTTATGTTAGGTTGGGGCTCAGGTGACTCTGATGAGGTGACACTTGAGAAGACTCTGGAAGAAGTAAGAGTGAACAGGGCAAGTATTAGGGGGCAGGGGGAGGGCATCCCCAAAAGCAGCAGCAGCCTGGAGGGACTGGACCGGCAAGGAGGCCACTTGGGTAGGAGTGGATGAGGGAGGGAAGGATTGTAGGGAGTGAGGCTGGAGATGGGACAAAGGGCCAGATCATGCAAGCTTTGGGTGTTGCTCCGAGCGGGCTAGGAAGCTCTGGGAAGGCTTTGTGCAGGAGAGTGAGCTGACTTGCCTTTTGAGAAGCTCCCTCTGGCTGCTGTTTGGAGGGTGGACTGTAGGGGCAGGAGTGGAATCAGGGGACCACAGAGGAGGCTGCTGCCCGGGTCTAGGTAAGAGGAGATGGAGGCTTCGGTGACAGTGAGAGGTTTGGTTCCCGTGTGCTATGCAGGGAGAGCTCACAGGATTTGCAGAGGGATGGAAGGGAGGATAAGCATGTATTAAATGTCATCTTCTGCAGTAACTGATTTTTCATCTGCATACCTTGCCACCTAGTCTTTAAATTTCTTTAAAACTTTTTTTTTTGGGTTACTTCTCCAAGAGGCAGGCAGTGGGGCAGAATGGTTAACGTAGTTGGTTAACTGCTTAGCTTTTACCCTCTTTCCCTTTCTCCTCCTCTTCTTCCTCCTTCTTAATATATTTGTTGTTGTTGTTGTTCAGTGGCGATGCAGCAGTATCTTCTTCCTCCTGCTTTGTGAGAGTGAAGTGAGACTTGCATGTACCGTGCCTTGTGTGGGTCTGGCGAGCAGTTAGCACTTCGTGCTTTTTATGTTGTGGGGCTCCCCACTCCCCCATCCCCGTTAGATTTCTGTGTTGCTGGCTCTCGTAACTCAGGGTCATCGAAGCTGGAGTTCTCTGGAGTAAGGGTATCACTTTTCCCTCTTCCATGTCTTGGTTTTCCTTTGAAAGAAGACAGGGGAGTGAGATGTACTGAAGAGATGAAACAGAGGAGACCCTCCAATGTGGGTGTTTACGTTGTCCATTAGATTGGATTCTACGTAAAACAGGCTATGTTGTGGGTGATGGAGAAGCCATTACATGGCCCCCCGGGGGGAAGTGAGTGCCGAGTGGATCGTTCTGAGTAAGTGGAATTGATTGATGCCACAGCATCAGCCACACAAGACATTTATATAGTAATCACCAAATTGTGTGGATCCAACCATGATGAAAAATGCCCGGAACCTTGGCTGAGGGCCATGGATGAACAGAGCATGAAGCCTGGCGCGGAACAGAAGGAGGGGAAGGCACGGCTGTGCACAGTGGTGGATAGAAACAGATACACACTGAAGCAAAGATGGAAATACGTGGCTGCCCCTTCCCCTCTCTGCGCTCACAGCACGCTTTGTTAATCTGCCACATCATTCATTCCTCCTTCTGATACACGACTAGCGTTTCTCGCGTGCGTGCCTCATCTTGCTTACTCCCGCCAACAGCTCCGTGGGGTCGGTTATTATCCTCCCAGGCACATAAAGGTGGTCAGTAGCTCGTCTAGGACCTCTCAGCTGGGATCAGATCCCTGGCTCTTAAGAGCTGGCCCTTTGCCTCTTTTTAAATTTATTTAATTTATTTTTTTGTGGGGCAGGGAGGTAATTAGGTTTATTTATTTATTTTTAGAGGGGGTACTGGGAATTGAACCCAGGACTTTGTGCGTGCTAAGCATGCACGCTACTGCTTGGGCTGTACCCTCCCCCAGAGCCTGCTCTTTTTTTTTTTTTTTTTTAAACATTTTTTATTGAGTTATAGTCAGTTTACAATGTTGTGTCTAGTGTAGAGCACAATTTTTCAGTTATACATGAACATACATATACGTGTTGTCACATTTTTTTTCACTGAGAGTTACCATAAGATCTTGTATATATTTCCCTGTGCTTTTCAGTATAATCTTGTTTATCTATTCTGCATACAAATTTTGAAATCCCAGTCTGTCCCTTCCCACCCCCCTCCCCCTTGGCAACCGCAAGTTTGTATTTTATGTCTGTGAGTCTGTTTCTGTTTTGTATTTATGTTTTTTGTTTTTTGTTTTTTTTAGATTCCACATATGAGCAATCTCATACGGTATTTTTCTTTCTCTTTCTGGCTTACTTCACTTAGAATGACATTCTCCAGGGACATCCATGTTGCTGCAAATGGCGTTATGTTGTTGGTTTTTATGGCTGAGTAGTATTCCATTGTATAAATATACCACAACTTCTTTATCTAGTCATCTGTTGATGGACATTTAGTCTGTTTCCATGTCTTGGCTATTGTAAATAGTGCTGCTGTGAACACTGGGGTGCAGGTGTCTTTTTGAAGTAGGGGTCCTTCTGGATATATGCCCAGAAGTGGGATTCCTGGGTCATACGGTAAGTCTATTCCTAGTCTTTTGAGGAATCTCCAGACTCTTCCACAGTGGCTGCGCCAAACTGCATTCTCACCAGAGCCTGCTGTTTAATCATTATGCTCTACTGCCTCCAGCTATGCCCAAATGCTACCTCATGATCCCTCCACCTGGTACAGTCATCCCCATCTGCTTCATTAAGACTGCGGGATTCAGGTTACAGTTGATGTTCATTCAGTCGTTTGCTTATTAAACGATGCTTTTGTGCATCTCCCACGTGCCAGGCAGAGTGCTAGATTTTGAGGATTCCATGGTGAGTGAGACACAATCCCTGCTTGGGGTACATTTAGTAGAAGCATCACTACTTGTCTGGGACTCCCAATGGGTTGGAAGACTCAGAATTTGTGTGATTTGAGTTGAACTTCCCTGAGTTAAACTAGAAAGTATCCCAGTTGATGGTGGAAATCAGCAACAATCTGAAAAACACATTATAAAGTCCCAGCATGCACTCTGGCCCAGAGATTGGGCCACCTGCCGCCTTTCTCTGACTTGACTGACTTCGCCATTTGATCTTGGGCCTCGGGTATAACTCATGGTCAAGCAGTGCTTCATTATGCATTAGTTCACTTGGTCCTTCCAGTACCTGATGGGAAGGAAGAGTTTCTCTAATGCGCTGAGAGGTGATGTGACCTGCCCAGTTCTCATAGCTCGTGGGAGACAAGCTGGGACTAGAATCCACTTCTAACTTCTAGCTCCTTGTGTTTAGTATCTCATTGTGCCAGCATCTTAATGTCTTGAGGCTTTCAGTTTCCACATCTATAAAATAGGAAAATTAAACCACATGATCTCTGAAAGTTCCTCCCTCCCTCTTCCTCACTCCCCTTTCTTTCTCCCAAATCACTGCAGTGTCTACATGATCTAGACATTATGCTAGAAAATGGGCGTAATATTATGGAAAAGACACACACACACATGCACGCTCATCAACAAAGTTAAAAGACAGCCCACAGAATGGAAGAAAATATGTATGAATCACGTGCATGAGACTCGTATCTAGAACATATAAAGAACTCTTAAAACTCAATAATAAAAAGAAAAACAACTCAATTGACAAAAGATCTGAAAAGACACTTCTCCAAAGAAGACATACAGATGGCCCGTAAACACATAAAAAGATGCTCTACATCATTAGTTATCAGGGAAATGCAAATCAAAACCACAGTGAGGTACCACTTCACATCCAGTGGGATGGCCGTAATCAAAAGAAAGATAAGAAGTCTTGGAGGAGGGTGCGATGCGGTTGAAACCCTCTACTGCTGGTACAGTTGTAAAATGGTGCTGCCCCAGTGGAACACAGCCTGGCAGCTTCTCAGCAGGTCAGGCACAGAGTTGCCACATGACCCAGCTCTCCTACTCCTAGGGATATACCCAGGAGAGATGGAAATATATGTCTACAAAAAACTTGTACACAAGTGTTTATAAAAGTGTTATTCATAATAGGCAAAAAGTGGAAACAACCCATTTGGACTGTTTGATGAAAATGTTCTAAAATGAGGTATGTTGATGGTTGTACAACTCAGTGAATATACTAAAAAAAAAACCCAATAAATTGTCCACTTTAAATAGATATGTGAATTATATCTCAATGAAGTTATTATATATGTTAAAAAAAACAACCCTAGCATGGGCTCTGCCCTTGTGGAAAACATAATCTTGTTGGGGAGATAAGTATTAATCAAATAACTATATAAAGAGATTTGTAGTTACCAACTCTGGGAAGTGTTATGAAGGGAAAGAGCCAAACCTTCTGAGAGAGACCAGCCGGAGGTTAACGGGGCTAGGGAAGAGGGATTAGCATTAGGAAAGCAGTGACATTCTGGTGCTCCAACGGCGATCCCCAGACAGCAGTGGCTTAAAACAGGGTAGATGTTCACTTCTCACTCATGCAGCTGTGCGGGCACAAGCAGTCTGGGGCTTGTACGGAAGCCCACAATGTCCAGGATCGTCTGGCACGTTGCTCCATCTTTCCCTTGGTGGTGGGGAGCTGCCCTCATCTGTGTTGTCCACAGGGTCACTCCAGTTCAAGCAGTGAGAAGGGGAAGGGGCCCTGGGAAGTTCCTCCCTTCTGCTCTCATCCAGGACTCGGTCACATGAGGCTAGGAAGGGAACTCACATGCCTGGTGTCCATGTGCCCGTAGGGGCCCTGTTACAACCCTGGAGATCCTGTCGTTCAACAAGGAGGGGAGAACAGATGTAGGGTGAACAGTTAGCAGTCTCTGCCATAGACGATCTCTCGGAGGAGTGACATTGAAGGTGAGTACCTGAGGATGAGTTTGGTGGAAAGAGAGGAAAGGGGTTTTCCAGGCGAGAGGGGTGGCGTGTGTACGGGCCGGAAGGCAGGAAAGCCCGGGTACGGTGTTTGATGATGCTCACTGATGCACACGTCTGTGAAGCCCAGCCTCCAGCTGCTTAGGGCTCACGAGTGCCGGGACTAGGCCTGGTCCTGGGAAGCAGCTGCTCTGGGCTCACCTGGCTTTTTCTCTCTTGTATCTTCCAGGGCTGGGACGGGCCTGGACTGCCAGGAGGGGGGCTCTGTGCCGACTCTGGAAAGCCTATGTGTGTCCTCAGCTTTGAGAACTGAATTCCATGGGTTGTGTCCTTGTGAGACCTGTGAAGTTTAGTTCTTCAGCTGGGATATCTCTGTCACCGTGGATTCGAGGGACATCGGAGAGAGCAGATCCAGGGTTGGCTGAAGAACTCGAAAGACTGGAGACAGAAGGGCCAGGTCCCAGGCTCTGAAGGAATAGGGTGGGTGGGTTCACGGGGATGAATGCTCGTGGAATTGTGAGGAGACTTGGACTCTAGCTGAGCAGGGCTCCAATCAGCTACACGAACGCTCTAGGCAGGCCATTCTTGCTCCTGCTGCCGCTTCTGCTTGTTTATATTTGTCGATCACTCACAACGTTCCAGGTACTGTGCTAAGTGCTTTACGTGCTGTTATAGGAGACTCTTGGGAAAAACCCCTTTAATGAAGCTTGAGACGCCTGGTACTGCCGTGCAGTGATTTTCTCCCCCCCTTCATGGGGTCAGAAGGAATTCACAGAATGTGACAAGTGTTCCTGGAGCACGGACTGCTGAGCTAACTGGTCCCCTTTTAGGATGAGGACCATGAGGCATCTCTCTTACGGTCCCCCTCTCCTTCTGTGTGCATGGTGACCTACTTGCCTCCTGTAAACACATCAGGGCTGCATTGTGTCGCTGTATGCCAAGTGAGGCAAAAGGAGGTCACAGTTAGACTCTACTACGAGCCCCCGTTTCTCCCAGGGAAAAGGGATACAAGGGTTTTGAAGGCCCTCTCCCTCTGCTGGTATGGTCACCTGTATGCTGTGGGCCAAGCCCTCTGTTGTCCTCCTCTGTCACCGTCAGTATGTCTGCTCTGAGGCTCACGCTTGCTGCCATGATGACAGTTTCCATCCTTAGGCAGAGGGCTGCGGGCTGCCAAAGTAATAGCTGGACTTCATTAGGCTGTAGATTTGATGGGGAACCAGGGGTGTGCTTCAGCGCTTGGGAACTCATCATGGAGGGTCGTGGTGTCCTGAAACGTCCATCCCCTCCTGTCCCCAGAATGCATGTGTGTTCTGGCCCAGAGAAGGGAGGCAGGCAAGGAGGAAACATGGGAGACCTACAGCACACACCTTCTTACTCTGTCTTCTCAGTGACACGAATGTTTGTTAAGTGCCCACCATGTGCTGGGCGCTGGGCTCAGTGCACTTTGTGCACAATCTCAGTGAATCTCACATCAAGCCTTACATGGAAATAAGGATAAATTAACCAAAGAATGTCAAATAAAAAGGTGTAATGACATTATGCAATGCAAAGGGATGTTTGGTCCTTCTGAAGCCCCCCCGGGAATGGGTACTGGACATGGGTGTGCTCTCTGGGCTGTACCGATCCTATCAAGGGCCTGCCCCACCCCTCTGTCTGCCCACTTCCGCCCTTTGCTTACCAGACCTTTAGCCAGTGACTCATTCCAGAACCAGAGCACTGATGAAACTCAGCTGAGACCAGACATCAGTGTCCTTAGTCCTAGATGCTGGAGAAAATCCAGAATTTGCTCCAGAAGCTCCAGATGCTCTGGGTTCCAGACCATCTGTGTTGTGAACAGTGACCTAGACCCTGGACTCTGATTTACTGCAAAAGGCTCACCCTTAATTCAGGAGAACTTCCTAAAGCAAACCTGGTAAATGAAATATGGAATTCACACACACACACACACGCACACTCTTAAAAACATAACCCAGTGGATCTGTAAGGAGTGGGCAAAAATTCACTATATGAAAGAATGTTTCATTTCCTAAGAGGACTTTTATTAAGTAAGAGGAGATTCCACTAAGTAAGACATTTCTCAAGGATTTTTGAGGTAGTGTTTGCTTTATTAAACTTATTCTATGTAAGTGGGAAAAGCAGGTTATGAAATAGTGTGGGTTATATGATTTAATTCATGTAAAACTATAAATGAATAAGTGAATGAAGGAGTATGTGCACTGCAAGATGTACACAGGTTTATTAACAGGGATTATCTCTGGGGTGGTGGGAATTAAGATATGTTTTCCTTTCTTTGTATTCTCCTCTAGTCTTTGATTTTTACAAGCATGTTTCATTAAAACAATAAAGTTATTGAAGCAGATTTCACACACGATTTGTGATGACTGTAGACAAGCATTTGGTGGGAGTTATGTTACAGGCATGTGTCGTGAAAGAGTGGAGGGAGGTTCCTGATGTGTTCAGTGAAGGAGGTGGGCACAGGGAGATACACCGTGTGATTTTTTTTTTTTGAAGAGGTAAGTGTGTGTGTGTGTGTGTGTGTGTGTGTGTATGGAGTCCAGTGTGTAGTGGATGTTAAGATAGCAGGGGATTTTTATCTCTCCCTTATTTATGCTTTTCTGTCCAAATAAGAAGAAAAGAAAAACCTCTCAGTGTATATGTGCTACTTTCTAAGATTCCATCCGTTGTGTAAACGAGTGGTTTTCAAGTGTGTTTCCTGGACAAGCAATATCACCTAGGAACTTGTTAGAAGTGTAAATTTAGGCTCTACCCAAGACCTACTGAATAAGAAGCTCTGGGAGTGGGGTCCAGCAATTTCTGTTTTGACAAGAAGAGGTTCTTTGGAAGAACTGCAGGTATCAATCAAAGGACATCCCTACTCCACAAACTGAAATGCAGCTGATATTGACATGCAAGATGCTGGCCACACCTACAACTGCATGTGCAGGTATCTGGTAAAAATTCATCTCTGAGAGATGAACCCCAGGACCTCAAACCTCAGGATCCGTACCAGTGATCATTTACACCAGTGAAAAGTGAACAGCAGAGCTTTAAGTTTTTCAGGTGCATAAAATCACCTGAAGAGGTTGTTAGTTAAGGCAGATTCCTAGGTCATGCCCCTGACCTTTAGATGCGGCATCTCCTGAGGTCTGCTGTTTCAACCATCGCCCCTAAGGGATTCCATCAAGGATGTTCTAGGACAATGCTTTAAGCGACAGTTTTAGGCATTTTCATATTCTCTTTCCCCCCCTGTATTCTCTGTTACGTTTCTTCTTTCCTTCTCATCCTTTCCTGTCCTTCTGTGATTGATGGGTCCCAGAGGCAGATTCATCATCCTTCAAGGTCTGTGCTTGGGAGTGAACAGGTCTGATGCTCTTGGAGAGGGGCCTTAGGAGTAATAACAACAGTAATGGAAGTATTGATTTGCCATCCTCAGATAACAGGGAAGGCCATGATTTATCAGCTCACACTGATGGGGCATGGTGGGTAGTTGGACACACTACCGAGTAGTTGTTTTCTATCCACATAATGAGGCAACTGAGACACAGCGATTTGGGGACACAGTGGTTCCCTAAGTCCTCCCAGTTGTCAAACCCATGTTAGTTGAGATGAAGATTCCTCTATTAGGGTTCTGCCAAGAAACAGAACTAATGGGATTATACATACATAGTGATTTATTATAAGGATACGGCTCCTGTGATTATGGAGTCCCACTTGGCAAATCTCATGATCTGCAGGGTGTTTCAGCAAGCTGGAGACCCAGGAGAGCCGATGGTGTAGTTCCAGTCTGAGTCTGAAAGCCTGAGAACCAGGAGGACCAAGTTGTATTTCCAGTACCAATGTTGCAGGCTCAAGGAACAAAAAGAGCTGATGTTTCAGTTGAAGTTCAAAAATAGGGGGAAAAAAGTGTCCCAGCTCAGCAATCAGGCAGAAGGAGTTCCACCTTACTCCCTGGAGATCAGCTGTTTTGTCTATGCAGGCCGTCAACTGATTGGATAAGGCCCACCCACACTGGAGAGGGCAACACGCTACACTCAGTCTACCAATTCCAATGTTAATCTCATTGAAAAATGTCCTCACGGACACACCCCAAGCAATGGGTTGACCAAGTATCTGGGCACCTTGTGACCCAGTCAAATTGACACGTAAAATTAACCTCAATTCCTTTTTCATATTTTTCACATCTAGACATTCTTGCCCTCTTTTCTGATAATATTTCAGAGATGCAGCTCAAAGCTTGGGTGTATGGTTGGCAGTCTTGAAAAATACACTGGGGGGTGGTGGGGGGGTAGAACCAGACATCTTTTTTTTAAACATTCAATTGTGATATGATTCCTGTATGGTAAGCTACAGATATTTCAGATGTACAATTTGATGAATTTTGATAGATGTGTACACCCATGAAACCACCACCACAATCAAGAGCACTAAGATTTCCATCACTCCCCAAGAGGTGCAAATTTCAAATTCCCAATTTATCCCTTTCTACCACTTTTACCCTCTGGTAACCATAAGTTTGTTCTCTATGTCTGTGAGTTTCTTTCTGTTTTGTAGATAAGTTCATCTGTGTCCTTTTTTTTTAGGTTCCACATATAAGCAATACAATATGGTATTTTTCTTTCTCTTTCTGACTCACTTAACTTAGAATGAGTGCTCAGTTCCTCTTTGTTCTTCTTAATCATGAAACTGCTTTGGGGAACTGTTTTTGAAGGAAGTCCTGCTCCTATCTCCAGAGGAACTGTTATCTATCTATCTGTCTGTCTGTCTGTCTGTCTGTCTGTCTATCTATCTATCTATCTATCTATTCCATCCGAAAGTAGCAGAATATATACTATTTCAAGTGCAAAGGGAATATTCCCTAGGATAGATCACAGGCTAGGACACAAAGCAAGCCTAAGTAAATTAAGGAAAATTGAAATCATATAAGCATGTTTTCCAACCAAAACACTATGAAGTTACAAATAAACTACAAGAGAAAAACCACAAAGATTCAAAAAACATGGAAGGTAAATAATATGCTACTAAATAACAAATGAAACACTGAGGAAATCATAATAACTGGAAGCCGATAAAAATGAAAACAAAATGATCCAAGATCTATGGAATACAGCAAAAGCAGTTTTGGGAGAGCAAAGTGCATGGTGATACAAACTTACCTCAAAAAACAAGAAGCATCTAAATATACAAAACACAATAATAGTAGGAGACTTTAATACCTCAATAACATCATTGGACAGATCTTTTTGACAGAAAATCAATACAGCAATAGACATACTAAATGACACAATAGAAGTTGGACTTGGTTGATATTTTTAGGACTTTACATCCCCAAAAAACAGGATATGCATTCTTTTCAAGTGCACATGGAACATTCTCTAGGATAGACCACATACTTAAGCACAAAAGAACCATCAACAAATTTAAGAGGATAGAAATTATTCCAAGCATCTTCTCTGACCACAATGCATGAAACTAGAAATCAACCACAGAAAAACAAATGAGAAAAAAATGACAGCATGGAGACTAAAAAAAGTGTTGCTAAAAAACCAACGGGTCAACAATGAAATCAAAGAAGAAATTAAAAACTACCTTGAAGCAAATGACAAAGAAAACACAACCACACAAAATCTACGGGATGCAGCAAAAGCAGTCCTAAGAGGGAAGTTCATAGTGATGCAGGCCTATCTCAAAAAACAAGAACAATCTCAAATAAACAACCTAATCTACCACCTAAAAGAATTAGAAAAAGAGGAACAAACAAAACTTATAATCAGCAGACATAAGGAACTAATACATATCAGGGAGGATGGTTGCCACTTTCTCCTTGGAGCCTCGGAATCTCTGCTTCTGTCGCCACTGACCTCTAAGAATTGTTCAACAAGTAACCCATTGGTTGGGTTGGATAATGAAAGAACACAAGATATCTTCTTCCCCTGTGGGATTTTTGCATATGCACAAGCTAAATACATGAAAAGGTAGCAGTCACTCTGTCAAGTTAAAGAAACACAACAGATGACCAGTGTCTGATTGTGTTGGTGGTCTTGGTTTCAGGAGACGCTGTGAAGAGAGGTTGATCCTGTGGACGTGTTGGACTGACTTGTGATATCTGTACAAGATAATCACCAGGTAGGCAAAGACCCAAGTTCAGGGAAACACACAAGGAAAACTTGTGAAAGTAGAATCCTTTGCAATGTTGTTGGTTGGTGAGAATCATGCATTTCAGGGGATACCCATCAGTCAAAACTTTTTAAATTCTAGATTATTCAAGTCAGTACATCATAGTTACAAGACCTCCCAGCTATTTCAACTTGTCATAATTTCTCTCTCTACTGCATCTTTTGCATATGTGTATAAACATGTTTTTAAATTTATGCTCCTTTTTTTTTTTAAACAAAAAGGATTCTATTCATTGTCGTTCATCTCCAGATGCCATACCACAGTTCAGCTTCTCTTTACAGATATAGAAAAGCCCCTGAGAAAGACTGTCTTTATTCCAGGTCTCTATTTATCCTTTGAATTCTCATCACAGGATTTCAGGAGTCTTGCCAAACTACTGTACTGCAATGACTCTAATCTCCACGTTGCTAAGCCCAGCATAATTCTCATCTCTTAATTTGTTCTACATTTTTCTGTCATATACTGTTACTCATTTCTTCCTGTGGAAAATCATGATTCATTTGGCCATCGAGATTACATATGTCTTCCTTTTCCTCTAAATTCATTAGACAGTCTTTCTCAGGCTCTTTTGCTGAGTTCACCTCTTCCACTGATCTTGATATAATACCCCTTCTCTTTTGCAACCACACTCACTTATTTGGTTCTTTCATTGGGAACAAGTTTTTGAATAGCAAATACAATCTGATATGCCCAGATTTAAACCCTCTTGCCAACATGCTTCTCTCAACTTCAACACCATGTATCCAACAGACTCCTTAATGTCTCCATTGGATCTATAATGGAAATTTTGTTCTCCAATTCTAAACCTACTCCTCCTAGACTTCTTTATATGAGAGCAGCAATTCCTTTCTTCATTCATTCAGGATAAAACTTAGAGACATCCTTGCTTTCTCCTTCATTCAACTCTACATCTACTCCATCACAAAAACTTCATGGATGCCTTTAAAAACTAATCCAGAATCCAAACAACTGTTATCATAACCAGTGTTACTGTAAAGTCTAAAATCTCCTCATCTCTCATGTGCATTATTCCAACAATTTCTCAGATGGCTTCCCTGAATAAACTTTTGTACAGCTACACTCTATGATCAACAAAACAACCCAGTAATTCTGAACAATTACAAGGAACATCAGGTCACAATCTGCAGAAGTAAGTAGTGTCCATCATTTTCTTTGAGAATCATAGCCAAAAGCCTTTTAAGGGCTTACCAATGATGACAAGACCTAACCTGTTGTGCTAAGCTTCTCTGCAGCCTTTATCACACTCCCTTTGTGTCACTATAGCTGTTAGTGTATAGCAGCTGATGTGTCCCGTTCCTCTGCCGGGACAGCTCCCCTCCACATATCAAGTCCAATCCTTCTTTCCTTCTATTCTTTGCGAAAAACCTCACCCTTTAAACAGGTCCCGTCCTAATCACTCCATTAAAATTGCAATTCCCCTTCCCTCCACCATCAAAGTATCTTACCCTCCACTCCTCTTCTGACATGCTGAATGTTATCCTCATTCCGCTGAAAACGAAGTGCTCACTCACAACATTATTGCTGTCTCTTTTGTTCATTGATGCATGGCCAAAAGCTGACGA